>NC_069501.1:472053780-472363780 GCF_027579735.1 Bombina bombina
GTTGAAACTTCGTTAACATACAAATTAACAGCAAAGGTTTCATTTTAATATACAAAGATAAGAAGAATCAGATATCCAGCACTGTATCATAGCGAACCCAACTAATGAATTGTGCTCTATGAGTAGATATTAGTAGGGATATCGTGAAAAATATTAATTTATAATTTTAAGCCTAAATGCAATTGACCACATTTTTCTTTTTTATATTATAGGTTATATTGTGGTAACTATAACTCAGGTATATGATGAACTAAAGGAGAGCAAAATCGCTTAGAACAATTAGTGGTAACCTAAAATGCCACTTTAAGGTAAAGTTAATGATATATAGTTCCATAGAAACTTTAAGGCATATAAATGGTGAGCATAGTTAGTGAGCAGGGTAATAGGTGAGGGGAGCAGCAGGCAAGAGCCGCTCAAATAAGGGTGGGGGAGTATTAAGAAATTTAGCAAATAGTTGTGGACTGGAATTAAAAACTTATGTTTTGTGAGAGAGCATATGGCACATGAATGTGTACTTCCAAAGTAGGGGAAAGATCTATAGTGTCTTATAAGATAAGTGGGAAAGAGACTTAAAGTTATGGTATGTGATGTTGGACCATAGGTTATAAAGACTGCACCCACAATAGGTAATAGGTGACTATGTAGGATCTATGGGTGCAAGCGAGGGGAAGTAAGAACATTATGTGTGACTAGGTAAGGGGTATGTATTATGTAGAGAGAGTGAGGGACCATATCAGCTTGTCAAGTAGTAGCTATGTGAGTATTGTATGACCATGCAGGGAGTGTAATGTACGAATACAAACAGTAGTAAGGCTGTGAAGGTAAATTGGGGAGACATTAAGTACTAGCGAAGGAGTGAAAAGTATTCCAGTTAATATATCTATATAAATATTGAGTATATAACAGTTTGAATCCCCCTGCTAAAACTGATTAAACAGGCAGCTCAGTGACAAAAGTTTGTACACTTCTCAGTCCCTGGTACAACCCTGTGTTGTCCAATTACTAATACAAGACATAAAGGCCAACCATTGTATAACCAGAGAGACCCACATTGAACATTCCATACATAGGAGACATGGCTATAATGCTAACGTAAACTTGTAAATGGTGGTTGTTTTGAACTAACCTAGGCGCTTATTAGTCTGATCTCAACCAATACCTCTCTGAGACAGCTGTACCTGCTTTTTTACCTGCTTGTGTAGGTAGCTGTATAACAATGAAGTACACATATAGACTGGTGTTAGAGCTAAGTTAGGGCAACTAATGTTATATTGGATAGAGTGACCACCTACGCTTTAAGGCGAGTATATGAGTTTACTATGTGAGAGATGGGGGTGTCTAAATTCCCATAGTAACTAATATCTCAGGTAGCAAAAATAAACTGATGTTGATCTCCTATTAATTAAAAAGTGAGAGCCTTTACGTTATAGTAACGGGTCACGTACAGTGGGATGCAGGGCAGATCCAATTTAGGGTGTCAAGTTAAAAATAGGACATTACTTTTTAAGGTCCAATCTGCTAATCTGAGCATGCAATCCTCTGACTTAGTTAGAGTATATAAGCGTGAGATAACATAGCATGACATAAATATATTAAATATTTCCTCAGTGAAAGGAGCTAAAACATTCGGTCAAATTATGGAGATGGTGGGATTGTAATGTACTACATTAGTATGGGTGATCATATGGTACATCAGTCCGAGATAAAGAGGAAGTTCTCTGTATCATGCACACAAGGCAGTCTGATCTACTATCCTATACCGCAAGGTAAGGGTGATGAGTCGAATGCAACGCCTACAGTCAGTATGGTCCCCCATGGAGAGAGCTTAAGTGTTAGGGCGCTTCAGTTAGCCTGCAAAACAGGTGCGTAGTCAGTTCTTAGAATTTGCGTGGTATTTTCAATGCGTAGAGATAATCTGGTTTCTCTGTGGAATTCTCCCACACCAGGGAGAGCTGAACACAAGACATATGCAGTTGGAGCTTTGTCTGATGGAGTAGTAGATAAAGGCTGCAACTCAGAACTAGCATGAACTTGGTGTCTCCCAGCGATCGGCCGCATCGCTAGGGAGCCGAAAATCAGTTTCTCTGAGTCCACCATGTGTTTGGGGTAAAACCCTGTCATCAAGGAGTGTCCTGTATATGTCTCCGCCATGTCTGGGGCTACGCCACTGCTATGTTGTCCATCCAGCGCAACTTGCTGCTCAGAATCTTCAGTAGAGGGTCTGGCCTGTCTCCTTGCTCCTTGTGAGCTAGAGGAGGTATAAGTTAGGATAACGGTTGCTTTTTCTTCCAGTATGTCACTATGCTCACCCTTCAATGTTCTTGTAAGGGAATCAAAATGCGAGTCCATCTTGTTTGCTAACATTTGTAGCAGATCAGTGATCTCCATTATGAGATACTTTGGAGTACGATGATTAATTTAAAGGTGCTTCACTCACTTTACATATAGAGATATCTAGTCCGTAATATATAGAACTTGCTGTAAGCTTTACCCGGTTTCCTTATAGACCAGGGGGGGTTCAGATGGTGAATGGTGAGAGGCCGCAGCCGTCAAACTTTGTCAATCTGATTTTCTGATTTAAAACCTTAGAGTAATATAGTGCGTCCATTTACATAATCGTTGGTTTCCGGCAACACTATATAGATAACCTGTGTAACTTTTGCAGAGGATGAAGCTTTATAGTAGAGGTATTCAGAAGTTTGATCGGATATCTATCAGAGCTCTCTTGTTGTGCGTCTTATCATGACTGTGGCTCGGACATGCCCCCTGGGAATACATATTTTTATATATGGGGATTATGGGTGGAATATTATAGTTACATGTGCCAAGGAACATATTTGACCAGTTTCTGATAGAAATATGGGTATAATTATTTTTCTACATGGGGATTATGGGTGGAATATCATGGTTACACATGCCAAGGAACATATTTGATTTGTTACTGCTATGAATATGGGTTTACTTATTTTTATATATGGGGATTATCGGTGGAATATTATAGTTACATGGGCCAAGGAATATATTTGACCAGTTTCTGATAGAAATATGGGTATAATTATTTTTCTACATGGGGATTATGGGTGGAATATCATGGTTACACATGCCAAGGAACATATTTGACATGTTACCGCTAGGAATATGGGTATACATATTTTTATATATGGGGATTATGGGTGGAATATTATAGTTATATGTGCCAAGGAACATAATTGACCAGTTTTTGATAGCAATATGGGTATAATTATTTTTCTACATGGGGATTATGGGTGGAATACCATGGTTACACATGCCAAGGAACATATTTGACCTGTTTCTGATAGGAATATGGGTATAATTATTTTTCTATGTGGGGATTATGGGTGGAATATCATGGTTACACATGCCAAGTAATATATTTGACGTTACTGCTAACAGTCGGCAGTCGGCGGTCGGCGGTTTCGGCTATTGAGTTCAACAGCTGTGATCCAAGCTGTAACTACGGATCGCTAGATTACTATCTATATTAGTATTATTATTAACATATGTTGTTTACTTTAAAATATTAAACAAACTATTTATGGCCAATATTCTTAATCTAAATTCATATTGATTGCTTCGTAATGATATAATTTACAATATGGCCCTTTAAATATGGTCTGCTTTACCCCTATATTAAGTGCTTATGGACAATGGCAAGTTAGAGCTTGAGAAAGGCTGATGAAAGCAGAAACGCGTTGCTCCTAAGTTTGATCACTTTAGCGATCCGTAGTTACACCTTGGATCACAGCTGTTGAACTCAATCGTTGAAACCGCCGACTGCGGCAATCCAAAGGAGACAAGTACTTTGAGCGAGACACGCTCCCCACCAGCATTGAGGAACAGTCACAGACACCTTCCGGTGTAAGTAATTTTGGACACCTTGTTTGTTGAATTTTTCTTGCTGGTGACAAGTTTTTTCTTGTCTTCTTTTTAGTAATCTCATTTCCGTTTAATATACCTTGGAGACTTTGATGTTTAAAGTGGGAAACAAGAGCGAATCGTTCTAAGGAGCACAATTGTTTGCTACATGTCTCCTAAAGCTTGCAACACCCACAAGCACCTGAATCTTGTTAATATTTGTTGTGATATTTGCTTTGTGATATTTGCTTTGTTTTTATGCATTATATGAATTGATGGATGAATTTGTACATGTAGTATTTTAAATTGTATTTATTAATGAATGTGTATATGCAGTATTTTTAAATTGTATCTGTAAATGAGTCACTCAAATTTTACCGTTTTTTATTAATCAGCATATATTAAAAACATTGACCGCTTTAATAGCCGTATATATTTCTCAATTTATAAGTATTACCTAGTTGGTTATAAGTATTACCCAGTTGGTTGTAAGCCCCCTTCCTTTAGCACAATATTGATCTAATCCTATAATTGCCTAACAATATAACCTTTAACTGCATAACAATATAAACTATAACCATATACTATAACCATATAAGTTGCCATATAATTAGTTGGTTTTATACAGTCCCTTTAAAATGCCAGTATTTTGGACAGCAGTAACATGTATGTCATGTGTTTTCATTGAGTGCAATTTCTTGTTCTGTTCCAGATATTGATTCTTCAAATGAAAAACTGAATTGTATTCTTCAACACTGCTTTAGAAAAAAAAAATGAAGACCACCTGGATGAATCTTGTTTTAGCGCCACAGATACCTGATGGTTCAGGTTTATTTTTAGGAATAGAACTTTCTAAATTTATCTAGATAGTTTTACATTTGGGTTTTTGGAGAAATCCCAATTAATCTGTTGGCTTTACCTTCTATATCTGCTAGCGCAGTCCAAATTCGTATCTCTTTTCTGTTATACTATTTTTTCTCCTTTTTTGAATCACTGCTTCAGTATGGCCGAAAAAAAAATGTTTTTGATTACCATAAAGATTTGTATAAAGATATGAATACCCTCTTTTCAAGAGAAGTTACTGTAACAAAAGAGAATGTAGACTCTTTTTTTGACCTAATCAAAGAATTAGAAAGTAAACTTCTGTTAGAAATGAAACACAAAACCAAATATATATATTTTTAGATAAATATTTGGAGGTTAAGAGAGTCCCAAGAGGGCTAAGAATTAAAAAAGAGTGTACATTTAATATAGAAGATCCTGAGTTTAAAGTAAAATGGAGTAATATCCTGGAAGAAGCATAATTTAATTTAATGAAGTTAATTAAAGAATATAGAAATCAAATCTTAAAAAGATTAGAAGCAGAAATCAGAGATCTTGAAGAAAAACTACAAGAATTTAATGAGTTAGAGGAGTATAAAAAGAAAGAAAAAGAAATTAAAAAATTTATGGAATCTAGTATCTACTAAAGAGGAATTGTTAAAAATAAAGATAGGGAAATTCAATAGGGATAAAGAGGGTTATCTAACACATCTGAAAAACCCAGAAGACAATAAGCACTAGAAAAGAGAATGATAATGATGCTCCAGTGAGTCATCAACAACGATCAGATTATAATATGCAACACAATAGAGAAAGATTTGTTAACAATCATAGAAACTATATCCATGAACAAATAGAATACAGATATACAAGATCAGACTTCATTCACCATAGGTCAAATAGAGAATTTGTCCCATTTAATCAGCAAAGATATTCCCATAATAACAAAGGTACCTCCTTCAACTATTACAATAGATATAATTACAATAGATCAGAAGGGCTAAAAAATAACCCAACACCTGGCAAAAATAAAAACTGGAGAAGTTATAATAATTCTCATACAAATCAGTATCAAAATGGAAATAGAAATACAGGAATAGTATTAGGCCTAGATTTGGAGTTTGGCGGTAGCCGTGAAAACCAGCGTTAGAGGCTCCTAACGCTGGTTTTAGGCTAACTCCGGTATTTGGAGTCACTCAAAAAAGGGTCTAACGCTCACTTTTCAGCTGCGACTTTTCCATACCGCAGATCCCCTTACGTCAATTGCGTATCCTATCTTTTCAATGGGATCTTTCTTACTCCGGTATTTAGAGTCGTGGCTGAAGTGAGCGTTAGAAATCTAACGACAAAACTCCAGCCGCAGAAAAAAGTCAGTAGTTAAGAGCTTTTTGGGCTAACGCCGGTTCATAAAGCTCTTATCTACTGTACTCTAAAGTACACTAACACCCATAAACTACCTATGTACCCCTAAACTGAGGTCCCCCCACATCGCCGCCACTCTATTAAATTTTTTTTAACCCCTAATCTGCCGACCGCCACCTACGTTATACTTATGTACCCCTAATCTGCTGCCCCTAACATTGCCGACCCCTGTATTATATTTATTAACCCCTAATCTGCCCCCCACAACGTCGCCGCCAACTACTTACAATAATTAACCCCTAATCTGCCGACCGCAAAGCGCCGCTACTTAAGTTATCCTTATGTACCCCTAATCTGCTGCCCCTAACACCGCCGACCCCTATATTATATTTATTAACCCCTAATCTGCCCCCCACAACGTCGCCTCCACCTGCCTACACTTATTAACCCTAATCTGCCGAGCGGACCTGAGCGCTACTATAATAAAGTTATTAACCCCTAATCCGCCTCACTAACCCTATAATAAATAGTATTAACCCCTAATCTGCCCTCCCTAACATCGCCGACACCTAACTTCAATTAATAACCCCTAATCTGCCGACCGGAGCTCACCGCTATTCTAATAAATGTATTAACCCCTAAAGCTAAGTCTAACCCTAACACTAACACCCCCCTAAGTTAAATATAATTTTAATCTAACGAAATTAATTAACTCTTATTAAATAAATTATTCCTATTTAAAGCTAAATACTTACCTGTAAAATAAACCCTAATATAGCTACAATATAAATTATAATTACATTGTAGCTATTTTAGGATTAATATTTATTTTACAGGCAACTTTGTAATTATTTTAACCAGGTACAATAGCTATTAAATAGTTAAGAACTATTTAATAGCTACCTAGTTAAAATAATTACAAAATTACCTGTAAAATAAATCCTAACCTAAGTTACAATTAAACCTAACACTATACTATCATTAAATTAATTAAATAAAATACCTACAATTACCTACAATTAAACCTAACACTACACTATCAATAAATTAATTAAATACAATTCCTACAAATAACTACAATGAAATAAACTAACTAAAGTACAAAAAATAAAAAAGAACTAAGTTACAAAAAATAAAAAAATATTTACAAACATAAGAAAAATATTACAACAATTACACCTACTCTAAGTCCCCTAATAAAATAACAAAGCCCCCCAAAATAACAAAATGCCCTACCCTATTCTAAATTACTAAAGTTCAAAGCTCTTTTACCTTACCAGCCCTGAACAGGGCCCTTTGCGGGGCATGCCCCAAGAAGTTCAGCTCTTTTGCCTGTAAAAAAAAACATATAATACCCCCCCCAACATTACAACCCACCACCCACATACCCCTAATCTAACCCAAACCCCCCTTAAATAAACCTAGCACTAAGCCCCTGAAGATCTTCCTACCTTGTCTTCACCCTGCCAGGTTCACCGATCGGTCCATGATCCGGTCGAAGTCTTCATCCAAGCGGGGCAGAAGAGGTCTTCCATCCGATTGAAGTGTTCATCCAGGCTGTTCCGATCAGCCAATAGAATGCGAGCTCAATCTGATTGGCTGATTGACTAGGTAACTATTAAATAGTTCTTAGCTATTGTACCTGGTTAAAATAATTACAAAGTTGCCTGTAAAATAAATATTAATCCTAAAATAGCTACAATGTAATTATAATTTATATTGTAGCTATATTAGGGTTTATTTTACAGGTAAGTATTTAGCTTTAAATAGGAATAATTTATTTAATAAGAGTTAATTAATTTCGTTAGATTAAAATTATATTTAATTTAGGGGGGTGTTAGTGTTAGGGTTAGACTTAGCTTTAGGGGTTAATACATTTATTAGAATAGCGGTGAGCTCCGGTCGGCAGATTAGGGGTTAATAATTGAAGTTAGGTGTCGGCGATGTTAGGGAGGGCAGATTAGGGGTTAATACTATTTATTATAGGGTTAGTGAGGCGGATTAGGGGTTAAT
Source organism: Bombina bombina (assembly GCF_027579735.1). NCBI lineage: Eukaryota > Metazoa > Chordata > Amphibia > Anura > Bombinatoridae > Bombina > Bombina bombina. The sequence continues at coordinate 472,061,854 of NC_069501.1, forward strand.
AACTTTATTATAGTAGCGGTGCGGTCCGCTCGGCAGATTAGGGGTTAATAAGTGTAGGCAGGTGGAGGCGACGTTGTGGGGGGCAGATTAGGGGTTAATAAATATAATATAGGGGTCGGCGGTGTTAGGGGCAGCAGATTAGGGGTACATAGGGATAATGTAAGTAGCGGCGGTTTACGGAGCGGCAGATTAGGGGTTAAAAATAAAATGCAGGTGTCAGCGATAGCGGGGGCGGCAGATTAGGGGTTAATACGTGTAAGGTTAGGGGTGTTTAGACTCGGGGTACATGTTAGGGTGTTAGGTGCAGACTTAGGAGGTGTTTCCGCATAGCAAACAATGGGGCTGCGTTAAGAGCTGAACGCGGCTTTTTTGCAGGTGTTAGGTTTTTTTTCAGCTCAAACAGCCCCATTGTTTTCTATGGGGGAATCGTGCACGAGCACGTTTTTGAGGCTGGCCGCGTCCGTAAGCAACTCTGGTATCGAGAGTTGAAGTTGCGTTAAATATGCTCTACGCTCCTTTTTTGGAGCCTAACGCAGCGATTCTGTGGACTCTCAATACCAGAGCTATTTTAAAGGTGCGGCCAGAAAAAAGCCGGCGTTAGCTACGCGGGTCCTTACCGACAAAACTCCAAATCTAGCCGTTAGAAAATAGATATGAACCTCTAAGGTATATGGAGGAGCCTAGATGTGATTCCTCTAGGCCAAGTACCTCTAAGCAAATGACAAATGAAAATCTAAATAGGAGTGATAAAATTAACAAAGATCAACAACATTTTTTTAGGCATAGGCCAAAGGCAAATACAAGAAAGTACATTACCACAAAGAATCTTAATAAAAAAGACAGGCATCCGAAAAAGAGGAAAGAGAGGAGGAACAAAATGGACACAAAAAAATAAGAAATTGGGATTGAATAAACATAAATTTAAGCAAATTCCAATTAGCTAAAACTCATGAGGAGATTTTAAGTAAAGGCCCCTTTACTTAAATTTGACACGTATGTGGATTCCCATAAATTTATTAAAAAACTGACAGTAAAAAGATGGTTCGCTAGAACTGAGATTGAAAAACAAGCACAATCAAGTCTGACAGATACAAATGGTTTCATTCATTCAAATCTGAAAAAGAAATCTAGTTTCTATCCAAAATATGACAAGGGACATGCCATAGAGACATTTGAGAAATTGATTACTCAAGACATAGAAAATATTAAAGACAATAATATTAATAAAGTACATAATAATCTTAGCAAAAAACAATTAAAAGTCATTAAGGAGCTAGAAGAGACTGGGAATATAGTGTTGAAGCCAGCAGATAAGGGCGGGGGAATAGTTGTTTTAAACTCTGAAGATTACAATAAAATGTGTGAGAGCATTTTAGAGGATGTCTCCTAGATAAATCTCCTAGATAAAGCTAGTGAAGAAGGAATATTAAATAAAAAGGAGTATCTATTTTTTTTAAATCCCAGAATACTGCCTACCAAAGATCAATAAATCTCTAGTCTCCCCACCAGGGAGACCAATAATATCAGGGATTAGCTCAATAACCTCTAATGATTCAGAATATATTAATATTTATTTGCAGAAGTATGTGAGGGAATTGCCCTCTTTTTTGAAAGATTCTACTGAAGTCTTAAAACTATTAGAAAATGTTGTATGGGAGGAAAACTTTTGGTTTGCAACATGTGATGTTGCATCTTTATATACTTGTATATCCCATAAGGATGGAATAAAAGCAGCTCAATTTTTTTCTAGACAAAGATGATACTCTAAAGCCCCCACAGAAATCATTCATTTTGGAATGTATAAGTTTTATACGGACCCATAATTATTTCTCTTATAACAACCAATTCTATTTGCAAAAATGCGGTACTGCCATGGGGACCAGATTTGCCCCAAGCTATGCTAATCTCTTTATGGGATTATGGGAGAAGGATTTCCTCGCCAATAGCATACTTGCGGCAAATCTGGTCCTCTATAAGCGATACATTGATGATATTATAGTAATCTGGAAGGGAACAAAAAATGAATTTGAAAGTTTCTTATCCGATATGAATATTAATTAAATAAATCTGAAATTTACTAGTGAACTAAATAAAGAAAAAATTAACTTTTTGGATTTGTAAATCTATATAACAAATAATGTCATTAACACCAAAACGCATTTTAAAACCGTTGATGCAAATAATTACATCCACCAAACGAGTTGCCACCACAAAAAGTGGAAAGAAAATATACCAAAGGGGTAAATATTAAGAATTAGAAAAAATTGCAACAACGATATAGATTACGATATCCAAGCTGATATCCTAAAAGAAAAATTTGTAGCAAGAGGGTATGAAGAATTAAAAATTGAAACTATTAAAGAGAATGTAAGGACATGTGATAGAAAAGAATTGATTACAAAGAAACCCATACAATGTAAAAATAAAGATGATAATAAATTATTCATCCCTTTTATCACAAAATACAGCCAAAATAGCCAGATCATTGAAAAAATCATTAGGAAATACTGGCCAATACTTAAAAGTGATGATAGAATAGGAGACCTGCTACCAAAATACCCAAACATAGTATATAAAAGATCTCAAAACCTGAAATCTATTCTGGCACCTACTGAAATAAAAAAGAAAACAAATAGACATCAAGATCTTATGGGAAAGACCATCAATGGTTTCTTCACATGCTTAACATGTAAAGCATGTAAACATGCAGAAAAAAAGAAAGAAAGAAAATCTAATGTGACAGGGAAAAAGTATAAGATAAAACAACAAATAAGATGCCAGGATAAAAATATGGTATACCTTTTAGAATGTAGGTGTGGCCTACAATATATAGGCGAATCAGAAAGACCCCTAAGAGGGGATGTAATAACGCAAATGAGAAACATTTAAGTTATACAGGAATAGCAAAAGTTCAGAAAAATTGGAGGGGTACTGATATACACAATAATCTCCTGAAATTAGAGAGCAAGTGGTTCTTTGAAATGAAGACCTTAACACCGAAGGGACTTAATCTAAAATTAAATTTGGGTTGTTTCCTTACAGAATAATTTATTTTAAATAGTAATCCTATTGATATATTAACCTTGTAATATAATATACTATATGTGTTTTCAGGAGTTAAATATTAATCCTTCCCTAATATAATGATCTTACCAATTTTAATATATTTTAATAAATAATAAATTTTAATATATTTTAGAAATAAGTTTTTTATGAAGGTGTCAAATGTACTCTAACACTATTATTAACTTATTAACTTATTTATTTTGTAACTTTTCCTACCCTAAAATGAATATTTTTCTCACCACATTCAAAGTATAAAATATGGCTAACATTTGAGTATAAGAAGATTGTACGCCTTTGTCCTGAGTAATCTATATAGGGATTAACTGTTACTATCTATACTAGTATTATTATTAACACATGTTGTTTACTTTAAAATATTAAACAAACTATTTATGGCCAATATTCTTTTTCTAAATTCATATTGATCGTTACAAAATTATATAATTTACAATATGGCCCTTTAAATGTGGTCTTCTTTACCCCTATATTAAGTGCTTATGGGCAATAGCAAGTTAGAGCTTGAAAAAGGCTGCTGAAAGCCGAAACGCGTTGCTCCTAAGTTTGATCACTCTAGCGATTCGTAGTTACAAATTGGATCACAGCTGTTGAACTCAATCGCCGAAGCCGCCGACTGCGGCAATCCAAAGGAGACAAGTACTTTGAGCGAGACACGCTCCCCACCAGCATTGAGGAACAATCACAGACACCTTCCGGTGTAAGTAATTTTGGACACCTTGTTTGTTGAACTTTTTTTGCTGGTGACAAGTTTTTTCTTGTTTTCTTTTTAGGAATCTCATTTCCGTTTAATATACCTTGGAGACTTTGATGTTTAAAGTGGGTAACAAGAGCGAATCGTTCTAAGGAGCACAATTGTTTGCTACATGTCTCCTAAAGCTCGCAACACCCACAAGCACCTGAATCTTGTTAATATTTGTTGTGATATTTGCTTTGTAATATTTGCTTTGTTTTTGTTTTTTTTATAATCCCCTTATATAAAAATATTTATACCCATAGTCCTATCAGAAACAGGTCAAATATGTTCCTTTGCATGTGTAACCATGATATTCCACCCAAAATCCCCAAGTAGAAAAATAATTATAACCATATTCCTATCAGATACCGGTCAAATATGTTCCTTGGCACATGTAACTATAATATTCCACCCATAATCACCATATATAAAAATATGTATACCCATAATCCTAGCAGTAACAAGTCAAATATGTTCTTTGGCATGTGTAATCATGATATTCCACCCATAATCCCCTTATATAAAAATATTTATACCCATATTCCTATCAGAAACAGGTCAAATATGTTCCTTGGCATGTGTAACCATGATATTTAATCCATAATCCCCATGTAGAAAAATATTTATACCCATATTCCTATCAGAAACAGGTCAAATATGTTCCTTTGCATGTGTAACCATGATATTCCACCCAAAATCCCCAAGTAGAAAAATAATTATAACCATATTCCTATCAGATACCGGTCAAATATGTTCCTTGGCACATGTAACTATAATATTCCACCCATAATCCCCATATATAAAAATATGTATACCCATAATCCTAGCAGTAACAAGTCAAATATGTTCTTTGGCATGTGTAACCATGATATTCCACCCATAATCCCCATATATAAAAATATTTATACCCATATTCCTATCAGAAACAGGTCAAATATGTTCCTTGGCATGTGTAACCATGATATTTCACCCATAATCCCCATGTCTAAAAACAATTATAACCATATTCCTTTCAAAAACAGGTAAAATGTGTTCCTTGACATGTGAAATCATGAAATTGCACCCATAATCCCATGTATAAACAAAATTATAACCATTTTTCTATCAGAAACAGGTTAAATGTGTTCCTCTGCAAGTGTAACCATGATATTGCACCCATAATCCCCATGTATAAAAATAATTATAACCATATTCCTTTCAGAAACAGGTCAAATATGTTCCTTGGCATGTGTAACTATGATATTCCATCCATAATCCCCATGTAGAAAAATAATTATACCCATATTATTATCAGAAACCTGTCGAATATGTTCCTTGGCATGTGTAACCATGATATTCCACCCATAATCCCCAAGTAGAAAAATAATTATAACCATATTCCTATCAGAAACAGGTCAAATGTGTTCCTCTGCATGTGTAACAATGACATTCCCCCCATAATCCCCATATATATAAATATTTATACCCATATTCCTATCAGAAACAAGTCAAATATGTTCCTTGGCATGTGTAACCATGATATTCCACCCATAATCCCCATATATAAAAATATGTACACCCATAATCCTAGCAGTAATAAGTCAAATATGTTCTTTGGCATGTGTAACCATGATATTCCGCCCATAATTACCTTATATAAAAATATTTATACCCATATTCCTATCAGAAACAGGTCAACTATGTTCCCCATATATAAAAATATGTATACCCATAATCCTAGCAGTAACAAGTCAAATATGTTCTTTGGCATGTGTAACCATGATATTCCGCCGATAATTACCTTATATAAAAATATTTATACCCATATTCCTATCAGAAACCGGTCAAATATGTTCCTTGGCATGTGCAACAATGATATTCCACCCATAATCCCCAAGTAGAAAAATAATTATAACCATATTCCTATCAGAAACAGGTCAAATGTGTTCCTCTGCATGTGTAACCATGACATTCCACCCATAATCCCTTTATATAAAATTATTTATACCCATATTCCTTTCAGAAACAGGTAAAATATTTTCCTTGGTATGTGTAACCATGATATTCCGCCCATAATCCCCTTATATAAAAATATTTATACCCATATTCCTTTCAGAAACAGGTCAAATATGTTCCTTGGCATGTGTAACCATGATATATCACCCATAATCCTCATGTAGACAAATAATTATAACCATATTCCTATCAGAAACAGGTCAAATGTGTTCCTATGCATGTGTAACCATGATATTTCACCCATAATCCCCATGTAGAAAAGTAATTATACCCATATTCCTACCAGATACCGGTCAAATATGTTCCTTGGCACATGTAACTATAATATTCCACCCATAATCCCCATATATGAAAATCTTTATACCCATATTCCTATCAGAAACAAGTCAAATATGTTCCTTGGCATGTGTAACCATGATATTCCACCCATAATCCCCTTATATAAAAATATTTATATCCATATTCCTACCAGAAACAAGTCAAATATGTTCCTTGGCATGTGTAACCATGATATTCCGCCCATAATCCCCATGTTGAAAAATAATTATACCCATATTCCTATCAGAATCAAGTCAAATATGTTCCTTGGCATGTGTTACCATGATATTCCGCCCATAATCCCCTTATAAAAAAATATTTATACCTATATTCCTATCAGAAACAGGTCAAATATGTTCCTTGGCATGTGTAACCATGATATATCACCCATAATTCCCATATATAAAAATATGTATACCCATATTTTTAGCAGTAACAAGTCAAATATGTTCCTCTGCACATGTAACCATGATATTCCACTCATAATCCCCAAGTAGAAAAATAATTATAACCATATTCCTTTCAGAAACAGGTCAAATGTATTCCTCTGCATGTGTAACCAAGATATTGCACCCATAATCCCCAAGTAGAAAAATAATTATAACCATATTCCTTTCAGAAACAGGTCAAATATATTCCTCTGCATGTGTAACCATGATATTGCACCCATAATCCCCATGTATAAAAATAATTATAACCATATTCCTATCAGAAATAAAACAAATATTTTCTTTGGCATGTGTTACCCATAATCCCCATGTTTAAAACATCTATTCCCAGGTTCCTATTAAAAAAGGTAAAATGTAGTGTTTTGCACATACATTTACTATATTAAATCAGTAATGTAGTCCTCCAAAAGTATTGACTCATTTTTCTATTATTTCTATATAATTTACAATGATTCCATTATACAGCTGTATATATATATCAGCAAGTGAATAGTTAAACATTTGCAACTACTTTATGCAATTTAGTATCAAGCTCTGCAAAAAAGAACATATTTTGAGTTACAGCAGTCATTATCATGAATGTGTGTAAAAAAATATACTGACACCTATTAATAGTGTTAAGCATTGCAGCCAATCATCCCATCATCCCAATATGCAGTTTAGTATGTCCCCATTTAACCATGTAAATAATAAAAGTAGTAAGACAGGTAAAGAAACCCTTTATCTCATATTTTTATCCAGTATGCGGATGATAGAACACAGACCCTTTAGTCATGTTACTGCAACATGAGCATCCTAAACATCGATGGCATCCCTGAATTTTAGAGGTTATGAATCTCAAACCTGACTAAATACTAGTCCCCACATCAGCTTTAACTAGTTTCTCTTGGCAATTCATACCTTTTTTATATGCTGGCATTAGGAATTTTTGGAATTCCTTGATATTAGGGTTACAGTTAGATAATATACTCCAATGTTTCCTGATTATTCGCTGTATATCTTTACTTTGGGCATTATATTTAGAAACAAAAATAACCTTGGGATCTTGTATATTATTTTTGGGTACTCCACTTCTACTGGGTTTTAAAATGTTAACCCTGGGGATAGATTTAACTTCTCTCATACCATTTGGAATCATAATTTCTGGATACCCCCTTTCAATAAACCTCCTACCCATTTCTGCAAGCCTTCTATCAATTAAATTATCATCTGAGGGGGCGGAGCTAGCCAGCAGCCTAGACAGTCACAATTTAACAGAGCTCTAGTTAAAACCTGTCATTTATTAGCCCTAAAAGCACGATTTAGGAGCTGATTCCCAGAAAAAAACTTTGGAGCAGTATTTACTCACTACAAGGGACCATTGGCTGAAATTTGGCTGAGTTTGAGACAAATTTTCGATCTACACAGAAAGGAGTTCCAGAGGATTTTCAGGAAAATCCCAGGCTTCGGCCTACCTCGGAAGTCTCTGGCTCATTAAAGAGCCTGAAATCTTCAGGAAAGAATAAGATTAAAGCAGGCAGAACTACCATCCCTGATAAATAACTGCACATCAGGATCTAAGCAGGTATTAAATATAGGCAAATCACACATTAAAGACTGAAAGGAGTTAAGGAAAGACCTGAGTGTTAGTCGCCTATTCATACCCTGACTGTACATTTTGCTGGAACACATGATAGCATCTGAATCTGACTTTACAAGGCCTGCTGCTGCACTCCGGAGGGTCAGGGATCCGCTCCGGAGTGTTTAAAGAGTAAGTGTTGACTGTTTCTTGGGATCCTTGTGACCACAGGCGACCTCATCTAAGGATACTGAGGATATCTCCTAGCTCATTGTATTCTTGGAGCTGAGTGAGTGGATTGTTTTGCTTTATGTGAGACATTGCATACATGAGCTCTGGAAGCGCCATTTTAGCCACGCAGCAGGATATCCCCAGACTGAGATGCAGTGCTCCTGAAACTTGGGTAAACCAGGCTATTAAGGCACACATGAGGGCAGAGCCTATAACCTGCCATGGAGGAAAAATACTGTGACACAAGCCCTTTCACAAACACTGAGATGACTTCACCCGTGCATGTTGTGCAAAGGGCCACTGAAACTGATCTAGATGGCCTCCATATCTCGCAAAAAGCCGGCGTTAGTTAAAACATCACAGGCTGGGAAAAGGTTGTTCAGGATGATCTGAGCTATCAGAATGAGACACGCAAAATCTTATTTATCGCTCCGACTGTTTTCAAGAGGGAGACTGATATGCATATACATTGTGGGAATTTTCTGTTCATTTAGTACTCTTGTTTCACTCACAGGTTATGATTATGACCTCACTTAAAAAACCAGGGCTTGATGTGCTCATTATACAGTTTCAAGCATGCATATAGCAACCTTTGATATCATGTTTAGGGGCATCCTTCCATTCAGTTTACTGTTATACTCTAGTTAAGGTTTAGTTATGCTAGTTATCTATGAACATTTACGTTTACTATATTACCGTAGATTATGGTACTACCCTCCTTAACATTCATGTAACCTCCATTGTAAGTTTACTCCCAGTATGTCACTGTACATAGCTTAAAGGCATCCATCTTCCAAAGGGTTAAAGTGTAGCACAATTATATTTTGTTATTTGTATACTCTAATACAGCGTGGGTTCCTAGGTGTGCTAGGTGCTGTATGTGCTTTGTACTGTGTGTGATAGTTACTGTTTGAGCTGGGGACTGTGTCTGTTTGGTACTGCATATGCTGGGCATTGTTTTTGCTTGGTGTTGTGTATGCTAGGTACTGTGTGTGCTGGGTACTGTGTGTGCTAGGTGCTGTGTGTGCTAGGTGCTGTGTGTGCTAGGTGCTGTGTGAGCTAGGTGCTGTGTGAGCTAGGTGCTGTGGGTGCTAGGTTCTGTGTGTGCTAGGTTCTGTGTGTGCTAGGTTCTGTATGTGCTAGGAGCTGTGTGTGCTAGGCACTTTGTTTGCTAGGTACTTTGTGTGCTGTACAATGTGTGCTAGGTTCAATGCGTGCTAGGTACTGCGTGTGCTCGGCAAGGTGGGTGCCGGGTATGGTGTGGGCTAGGTACAGCATAAGCTAGGTTCAGTGGGTGTTAAGTACAGCGGGTGCTAGGTACAATGAGTGCTTGGTACGAGTGCTAGGTACAATGAGTGCTGGGTACAATGAGTGCTAGGTTCAGTGTGTGCTGGGTACAGTGTGTGCTGGGTACAGTGTGTGCTGGATACAGTGTGTGCTGGGTGCAGTGTGTGCTGGGCATAATGTGTGCTGGGCATAATGTGTGCTAGGTACAATGTGTGCTAGGTACAATGTGTGTTAGGTACAATGTGTGTTAGGTACAATGTGTGCTAGGTACAATGTGTGCTAGGTTCAATGTGTGCTAGGTACCGCGTGTGCTAGGCAAGGCGGGTGCTGAGTACGACGTGTGCTAGATACTGGGTGAGCTAGGTACAATGAGTGCTAGGTATCATGTGTGCTAGGTACAATGTGTGCTAGGTATAATGTGTGCTAGGCACAGCGTGTGCTGGATACAGCACGTCCACAGTACAGCGTGTGCTAGGTACAGTGAGAGCTAGGTACAGCGTGGGCTAGTTACAGTGTGTGTTAAGTACGGCGTGTGCTAAGTGCAATGTGTGCTATGTATAATGTGTGCTAGGTACAATGTGTGCTAGGTACAATGTGTTGTGTACTAGGTACAATGTGTGCTAGGTACAATGTGTGCTAAGTACAATGTGTGCTAGGTACCATGTGTGCTAGGTACAATGTGTGCTAGGTACAATGTGTGTTAGGTACAATATGTGGTAGGTACAATGTGTGCTAGGTTCAATGTGTGCTAGGTTCAATGTGTGCTAGGCAAGGCGGGTGCTGGGTATGGCGTGTGCTAGGTACAGTGAGTGCTAGGTATCATGTGTGCTAGGCTTAGCGTGTGCTGGATACAGCGCGTCCACAGTGCAGCGTGTGCTAGGTACAGTGAGAGCTAGGTACAGCGTGGGCTAGGTACAGTGTGTGTTAAATACAGCGTGTGCTAGGTACAATGTGTGCTAGGTACAATGTGTGCTAGGTACAATGTGTGCTGGGTGCAATGTGTGCTAGGTACAATGTGTGCTAGGTACAATGTGTGCTAGGTGCAATGTGTGCCGGGTACATTGTGTGCTAGGTACAATGAGTGCTAGGTACAATGAGTGCTAGGTACAGTGTGTGCTAGGTATAATGAGTGCTAGGTACAGTGTGTGCTAGGTACAATGAGTGCTAGGTACAATGAGTGCTAGGTACAATGAGTATGTTGGTTACAATGAGTGTTAACTACAGTGTGTGCTAGGTATTATGTGTGCTGGGCACGGTGTTTGCTGGGCACGGTGTGTGCTGGGTACGGCGTGTGCCAAGTACAGCGTGTGCTAGGTATAACGTGTGCTGGGTACGGTGTGGGCTGGGTATGGAGTGTGCAAGGTACAATAAGTGCTGAGTGCAATGAGTGCTAGGTTCAGTGTGGGCTAGGCACAATGAGTGCTAGGTACAGTGGGCGCTACGTACAGTGTGTACTGGGTACAATTTGCATCTCACTTGTCTCTGGAATTTTTTCTTGTTACCCACATCTCTAGATGTTGGCAGAACCTGCTCTCAATCTATATGGACATACCCATTACTACATAGTACAGCAATTTTTTCCGGACTTGCTCTTTGGAACATTAAATTTAATTTATAAGCATCACTCCCCCCCCATATTCTGAGCCCACACTAGGGTTCAATCTTGGTGAATTATTTTCACCACAAATCCCTGCAATTTACTTATGATGTATCAATGTTTTGACAGCTATTGCAACCGGACCTGCGTGTCCGTTCCTTTTTGTCTGTTTATGTTTGAACAGGGGTCCTGCGTGTCCCTAAGCGTTACCTTACATTCTAAAACTGAATACAAATTCATTTAAAATAAATTATCATCTGAAACAATCCTAGATACATGTAAGAATCGACTATGAGGAAGACATTTAATCAATGAAGTGGGTGGGCGCTATCATATTTTAATAGGCTGTTACGATCAGATGGTTTCTTAAAAAGATCGGTTACAAAAGAATTACCCACTTTATTTATTCTTACTTAAAGTTTAACAACAAAATGTAAAATTATGCATTAAGGAAAGAAAAACACAAACGTTAATTACAGACTCAATGCCACTTTATTATAGTACTGCTGCGAGTAAGGCCAGCAGAATGCTTGGATGTATTGGTAGAGGTATTTGCAGCAGAAATAGTAAGGTTCTTATGCTACTTTACAGATCATTAGTTAGGCCTCATCTTAGAGTATAGTGTGCTGTTCTAGAGGCCATATCTTCAGAATGATTTAAATAAACTTGAATATGGTACATGGCCTAAAAAAATAAAACATACCAGGAGAGGCTCAATGACCTAAATACTGTATGTATATCTTAGAAGAGAGAGGGGGAAGAGGTGATATTGGAGTAACTTTCAAGTATATTAAAGGACTTATAAAGCTGAGTATGTGAGTATTTTACATAAAAAGTAAAATTCAAGAATAAGGGGTCATGATCTCAAGCTGAAGGGTAGTAGATTCAGGAGTAATTTCAGGAAGCACTTCTTTACAGAAAGGGTGATTGATTTATGAAATAAACTTCCATAAGAGGTAGTAATGACAAACACTATGGGGGACTTTAATAATGCCTGGGGCAAGCATAAGGCTATCCTACAAACTAGATAAGTTTATATTTTTAGGAAACATCGGGCAGACTTGCTGGTCCTATGGCTCTCATCGGCCATCAATATCTATCTTTCTATGTAACATTGCATTTCATGAACTTGGTAGTGTTGTGGCAATAACATAAGTTTTTTGACATTGAATATAATTATATTCATATTGATATATGGTTACTGAAGATAATGATAGATCATCTTAAATGTACTGGAGTGACTTGTAATTGGGATAATTAGTATTTATATAATGTAGTATATAGTAGTAAGGGTCTAGTTCACTCTCTTACCTTAGATCTAGCCTTTCCCCTTATTATATCAGGAGCTGTTATGTTTTGCTCATTGCTCTGCAGCTCTCAGTCTGTTACCTCTTGCACTTACCCATCATGCAGCAGATGTAAAATAACAGATATTTACCTCTTAAGTACTGAGATAATAATGGTTGTGCCCTGTTGTAAATCTTTCATCAGGGAATTGAATTACTTTACTGGACAGATTTTTTTCTATAACACAATTACATATTTTTATTTTGATATTAAGGGCTAGATTACAAGTGAAGAGGTATTTGGCTCTTTGAGCGTTAATTGCGTTCTTGCGATCTCGTTTGTGCGAGTATTGCGCTTGCTGGTTTGCATACAGCGCAATCACGTCTGCATGAGGCTGGTTCGCGCGAAACATCCGGCTTGTACCTGCATTTCTATAGGGTATATAAGGACCCTTTTGTGATTTATACGTTGACAGTATTGCTTTCGGGAGTTAGGTACAATACAAGGTTTGGAGGTGTAGGATAGAGAGAGAGAGATAGAGATGGATTGTGTTGTGAGTCAGTGAGTTAGTGTGTCAGTTGTGCGTTGCTAGTGTAGCGTAGTAGAGAGTAATTGGTGGGTATTTGTTTTTGATTCAGTGAAGTGTACGTGCTAGAGTTGTTGTCTTGTGTACGTTTGTGGCTGTGTTTGTCTTTACATTTATTTTATTACATATTATTTACACTTAGAAGAGTAGTATACATATTAGATTTATTTACACACTAACACATTCACTAGGTAAATACATGTAGCATTAGCACTACATGCACACACATATTCACACACCCCATCCCCCCTTCCCTTTAGCCCTTTATCCTTGCCATATACCCTTCCCTAACCCACTTATCCATACTCAAGCCTTTATTTTTGGTACCTTTTCCCCCCCATACATTTATTCTGTTGATTTTGCAACACATTCCTATTATGTCATCCTCTGCATTTCCCTCTGTTCGTTTGTCAAGTTTGTCCATGTTTGTGACTTACCCTTTACCAATTTGACCTACCCTACAAACCCATTCACAGTTTGGACACTTTTTTTTAAAGTTATTTATTTTGACCCCTTTTCATTTGTGCACTGACACCTTTGCTTTTTGTACAGCAGGGAAGGGAGGAGAGCCAGGTAGGAAAGGAGGGGATAGGAGGGAGGAGAAAGGGGGAGAAGTGAGAAGGAGGGAGGACAGGAGGGAGGAGACATGAGAGAAGAGAGGACAGTAGACCGGACAGGGGTGAGTACAGGGAAAGCAGAACCAGCATGGAGAGGAGAGACGTCAGGGACAGAGGAGAGCACAGGGACAGCAGGGGGCCAAGGGAAAGGAGACAGGAGAAGGACAGCAGAGCGGTCAGGGAGAGGGGCCCTAGCTGCTTCGTTGAAGATGACCATGTGGCTGGGCCCAGTACGCAAGGGACAGTGAAGGAGTGCAGAAATGGTGCAATACAGCCCGGGAACTCGAGTCTGCACAGCCATCACAGGGGAATGCCCGAATGAGGTAGTAGAGGTTTTCTATGTAGGAGCAGGAGACTCTTATCAGGGCTAATAAGCAGAGGCCAAGGAGGATGTATTCAACAGCTACCAATGGGGAAGGGAAACAGAAGATCTGGCAAGAGATTGCAAATGCAGTGAATGCAGTGGGGAATCGCAGGAGGAGCATTCTCTCAATCAAGCACCGCTACCAGGACTGTAAGAGGGAGCTGAAGAAGAAACTCTCCAAGGAGCGGCAGCGGCTTCCAGGCCTGGTGAGGGGCCCACGCATGTCTTCACCTACTGTTGGTGGGAGGAGATGCTACGACAGAATATATCTGAGGTGATATTACATATTGTTAACATCAATTAAAATGTGCTGGGTTAAAAAATATTGTATTAAAGAAAACACCTTTTTAAAATGTGCTGGGTTAAAAAAATATTGTATTAAAGAAAACACCTTTCGCACATGACGTTATTTCTGCTATATTTCAGGGAGAATACAAATGAGTCTTTGCAAGTGCAAAATGTATTGTTTTTAAAACAGTCTGAGAGCGCAGTCATACGTTGTATAACACTTTTGTAAAAACATTATTGAAACAGCACATTTTGGGGATTTACATTCAATTGCGTAATAGTGATGTGCAAATGTGTTTGACATAAAACACGAATTGCGAATACTGAAAACTGATTTTTTTATTGCGTTTTGCAATTTCTCGTGCATTTCTACAATATCACATCTTTATTGATAATTATTTGTTTATCATGTCTACTTTTTTATACCTATACAGTCTCTTCTGCTGAGTTAAGGGCCAGCTCGAGGGAAGAGAAAAGACGGACCACTCCACCCAGGAGACAAATCTCAACAAGCCACTCACAACATGAGGAATCAGATTCTGAGCATCCTACTCCTGCCGGATCTACATGTGGTGCTGAATGGGTCTCACCTTGGGGCCTTCTCCCCTGAACATAGGACCTCAAATACTGAGGAGGATCTACCAGCCCAAGAGTCACCTGCAGAAGAAGCTAGGGATACATTTGAGGTTTCACTAGCCATCTCAGATGTGGAATTAATGAGGAAGTTCATTTGTGAGTTAAGAGCATCCAGGTTGGCACAAGAGCAGCAAAACATAATTAACAACAGGTATAATACGAAAATAATTGAAGAGCTATGACTCCTCCAGGCAGACATCAGAGAGAACACCTAGACGAAGAGGGAGCTAATAGCACTATTATTGCAGCAGGGAAGACAAGTGGCATCAGTTCTCTCTGGCCCTCCATCTCCACCCCATCTGGCTCCTACATCTCCTACCCCTGACAGTACTCCTCCTCTTCCTCCTCCACAATCTCCAAGGAGGACACGACAGCGGAGGCCTAAGCCCACTAGAGAGCCTCCCTGTGATGGGAAGAGGGGAAGGAAGAGGAATTTATTTTTTTACCCATTTTGTATTTATTCATTTTTGAAACATTGTTTTTATGTAATAATATGGTCTGCTTACACCTGTGGAGCATACTCTGCATTCAGTAGGCTCCTATGGCACCGGGACCATGTAGGCAGAGTGTTTGCAAAATATGTTCTACAAATGTGATTCTACTACATCATCACATGTCTCACAACAAGGGCTTCTTTTTTGTTAAAAATTCTACTTTTTTTTTCATTTTTAGCCCCCTTTTTTTGTTGTATGTGATGAATTGGTCTGGGTACACCAGTGGAGTGTACTCTAAACTCAGTAGGCTTCTATGGGACAGGGGCCGTGAAGGCAGATTGTTTGCAGAGTGTGATTCTGCTATATCATGACATACTGCTCCTGTTTATTTTTTTTATTTTTTTGGTGATATGATGTGCAGACTTTTGTTCTCTTAATCTAATTACAGGGGCATTAAACTCATACATTACAATATATCATTATGTTTAAAAAAAACCATATGGGCCGATTTATTATAGTGCGAGCAGACATGATACAATGTACAACGTACAATGTACGTATCATGTCTGCCGCACATACGCTGTCGGCATTTATCATTGCACAAGCAGTTCACAAGAATGCTGCCCCCTGCAGATTTGTGGCCAATCGGGGTGTCAATCAACCCGATCATATATGTCCGCAGCCTCAGAGCAGACCACTGCTTCATAACTGTTGTTTCCGGCGAGCCTAAAGGAGCTTGATAATTCGGCCCCATAGGATAAATTCAACTCAATGTTAAAATGTATTGGTAATACATGGCTTTAATGAAAAATGTGCTTGTTCTCTATAGAAAATAATCCATGTGCATATATGGTGGTCATGCCCAAACTAGGTACATTCTAGGGAAAAGTAATAGCACACATAAATGTAACTTTGACATCTCAAATACTGACATCTCCGAATGTTCTGTTATTTCACAAATTACCGAATTTACAAGATGAAATTAAAGCGTCATTACTATACATCATGGTAAACAGTGCTAAAATACTAATTCCACAAAGATGGAAATCACAAGAGACACCTACACTAATCCTGTGAAAAACTCAGGTGGAAGACCTCATGACCTTAGAGAGATCATTTTTACAAGACTGGCAGGATCGGCACTCATGAGCTGATGCTGATGAGGTGGAATGCAACTAAAAATAAATGACAGTATGTGACAGTGCGCATCCTACTGGCATGGCAGATAACAGAGTTAATACCTCTACGGACCCCCTCCCTCTTTCTTTCTTTCTTTCTGTTTTTCTTTCTTTCTTTTTCCTTTTACTTTATTCTCTTACATGGTCACGAGGTCACTGGAAAACATCTTTCTTCTATCAACATTCCCATTTAGATCTTTATTTAAAATGTTCTTAATGGTTTTAATGTTATAGCGCAACAGGTTATACAGTATCCCTTTGTGATATATTATGTTATAAATAATGTGTGTCAGTCCAACATAAAAGTACTAGAGGAGGTCGCTCCCCTAGAAGAACCGGACCACAAACAGAATTTTGGACTTTACATACGCTAATTTTGGATAAACGGACTGTACTGTTGTTCAATTACAACTGTTAAAGCGACATATGGACAGATCACTGTGTTGCTACACAGATTGAGCTATTACTTCGTATCTTGTTTTATTTTCAACAATTTCTAATAAAATATTTTGAAACTAAAAAAAAAAGAAAAGAATCTATGTGAACAGAACAAGCATGACTTAACTCTCATTTCAGCAATGTTGGTAACATTTAATAATGAAAATCTAGTTACATTTTGGAAATCAAAATTAACCTGTGACAGACACCGGCTACCTCAACTGGGTAGCTCTGCCAAGAGGGTCCTTCCTGTCTCTGTAACTTGTAGCTATAGAGTGGAGACAAGTGTTTATAGCGAGAGCCAACCCAAATAACCAGAGAGAACCAGTATTCAGGTGGAACAGGAACATGCTTTATTGTGAAACACACACTGCTTATATACACACAGCTCATCATGATAAGGGTCTTATCTGACCCCCAGATCTCCCGCCATTCCTGCCCCTCCAGACAGACTGGCGCCCCCATAGCCCCATAGAGTCCCAGTGATACAGAAGCAGTGGTTTTGGGGTGATCCTGGGGGAGCTGCAGCTATTCCCAGGTACCAATGGAGAGCTCTGTACCCCAAGGTGTCCTAGTCAAAAAAGCAACAAGATCCATTGCAGGGGGCCAGAGCGGCAGCGGGTCAAAGGTACACTGGGTAAGCCAGGAGCAGTGGGGTTTGTAGAGGGGGTCCGAAATCCCAAGTTCCCAAGGAAGCGCTCTTCTGGCAATCACCCCACCTCTTATCCTCCCCAGGGGGTACCAATCCCCAAAAGAGTGGAGCTCTGGGACCAAGGGCCGCTGGAGCGACCTAGGGTAAAGGTTACAGGGCTTCCGGGGTAGTCTGGACGGTCAGTAGTTCCAGGAGCCTGGCTGGCCAGAAAGGGGCCAGGTGGTAAGCGGTCAGCTCTTCTATGATGAGGTGCAAATAGTGAAAACATAACACAGAGAGAGTTTAGGACATCCAGTAAGACATGAGAGAGCCAAAAACATTATAATAATGTGTGTGTCAAGTAGAAGGGGGGTGGGTTAGACTTGGCAGCCTGGTATCCGTGACATAACCTTTTTAAAATTGTTCTGTTTAATGAACATGATACAATTCTAGTTGTATGTTCCTTTAATTAAATAATCTATGCAGACATTCCTTACATACTTTGCATAGTTGTCAAAATGACACTTGTATTTTATGGCAATTTTGTTCAAATAAACAGTTCTGAAGACATTTTTTCTTTCTTGAATTTCTAACTAACTTTATATTTTAATGTGAAAAATGAGGATTGTGGCATCTACTCCTGGTGCAAATGTTAGGATCTTCTGTTTCTTTAATGGCTCTTTTATTCCTTCATTCTTAAAGCGACACTGTAGTCAAAAATGGAATGCCAATTACCCCGGAGTATACATGTCAATCTATCATTTTCTAATGTGTATTCATTTTCAAATATAAAGCGTTTTTAATATATTTATTTTTTACATAAATAATTTTTCCAAACCCACTAGTATATCAGCATTTACGGATTCCCAATCCGTGCTGACAACTGCAGTTGGAAGATGGAGTTCTTTTGACGTATTGCGCATGCGCGAGTTAGCGCCACATCACATGATACGTCACCATCTTCCGTTTAATAAGTCCAGGACAATCTATAGAGCAGCAGTCGAGTTTGAGTGCTACTATTTGCGCATGCGATAAGAGGTATACTCTATTGCGCATGCGTTTAATGGAGGTAATTCATTGTAATTATATTGAAAAAAAAAACAGATACCATTGGCGGTTTGGTTATGTCATAGACGGCCCACATTTGTGGGCTGGATGACGTGATGTCATCTTAAAATAATAAAATATAATTTTCGGAAAGAAGGATGCTTTGTTTAAAGCAATGACAAGGTAAATTTAATAGATAATATACTTTATCTTCCAAACGGTTATTGAATTTAACATTTTGAAATAAAAAGTTAGTAATCCTTTAAAGGAATGGTTTACAAAAAAATGATGCAGGGTTTAAGAAGGTCCCTAGTTCTTTCTGCCAGTGTAATGTAAATGAGGCGTTCAAAATTAGTCAGGTTTCTGAGTAGGTCCTTTTTGTGTGGTGATTCTCTTATTAAGTGTGATAGTTGGGCATATTTAAAGCCAGGATGCAAGTGAGATTCCGGCCACTTACATAAGTTGTGATCTTTGTTTTACTTCTGTCGTCAGTTTGGTGAATGGGATGGTATAGCCTAGTCCCTGGGTTAAGGGGTGATCGATCAATAGACCGCCTGTTAGTTTGGCATTAATGGGGATATGAGTCATCAGGGAGATTGGTGAAGATATTCCCGTAGACTTATCTCAGATGTTATCCCAGACTTTAAAAAGATGGGTATATAGGGATGAGACTTTTGCCATGTTTGGCCTATTTGAGTGTTTAATCCAATACAGGGGGCCTATTGTTGGGGATTCTAGGAGGTGTGAGTCAATTGTGTTCTAGGCTTTGAAGCTAGAGTTGCTGTGCCAGTCCAGTACTCTTTGAAGGACTATTGCTTTGTAATATTTAGTGATGTAGTTGTGTTTAAAAAGTTTACTACTTGAGGGTGTTAAGAATATCCCTAAATATCTAATTTTATCTTGTTTAAGTTTATAAGCACAGTGTCTATTTAGGGTTTCAAAGTCTTTTTTAGATATAGAGATTTGAGTATTTCTGATTTAGTCGCATTAATGGAGAAGTTAGAGTAAATGCCGAATTGGTCAAATTCTTATAGTAGGTAGGGCAATGAGGTATGCGGAGAGGTAAGTGACGTCAATACATTGCCTGCTCATATTGAGACTTTATACATATTAGGGCCTAATTGGATTCCCTCAATGTTGGTGTTATTTCTAATATGGGAAGCTAAGACCTCCATTGTTAATGCAAAGAGGAGCGTGGATAAGGGGCAGCCTTGTCTGGTGCAGTTACTGATTTCAAACTTGTCTGATAGTGTACTGTTGGTTCTGACCTGTGCTGATGAGTTTGAATAGAGGCCTAGAATTCTATGTATTGTTTTGTGATCAAAACAGAATTTGTGGAGACAGCGGCTGAGGAAGTTCCAATCCAGCCGGTCGAAGACTTTCTCTGCATCTGTAGAGATTAGTACTGCTGTTTGCCCCGACTGGCTGGCGTGGTCATTCAGATGTATGTTTCTAATTGTATTGTCCTGTGCTTCTCGGTTCAGCATGAAGCCTGTCTGGTCTGTGTGTGTCAGTGGGGGAGGATTTTATTGATTCTTGTAGCTAAAATTTTGGCAAATATTTTGACATCTGTGTTAAGTAGGGAGATAGGTCTGTAGTTTTCTACTTTGGAGGGGTCTTTATCAGGTGTGGGTATGACTGTGATGTGTGTTTCTAGTGTTTGGTAGGACCAATTCTCAGTGTCATTGATGGAATGGAACATAGTAGTTTGATGGGGTGCAAGCATATATCTATATTGTTTATAGCATAGGTTGGAGAGCCCGTCAGGGCCTGGGATTTTGTGAAGGGGAAGTGAGTTGATGGCCGCTTGGACCTCTCAGAGAGAAATTGGTTCCTCTAATGGTTTGGCTAAGTCAGGTAATGTGGGGAGATTCATTTTTGCTATGTACAGGTCTGTTGCTAGTGGGTCTTTGGATGCCTGGGAAGCGGGGAGGTTGTACAGTTTATTATAATAATCTCTAAATTGTTCCATTATTTGATGACTGCCAAATAAAGAAATTCCCTCTGAAGTATTTAGTTGATGAATATATGAGTTATTTTTTTCCCCTTTAGTACTCTAGCTAAGGTAGTCCCAGATTTGTTAGATTTATTGAAGTATATCTTTCTAAGATAGGGTGCTTTTTTTTAACTTCCTTATATATTAAGAAGTTGAACTCGTTTCACTTTTTTAAGTGATAGGGAGATGTGTGGGTCGCTGTTATGTTGGGTCTCGATTTCTCGTAACTTTTTTTAGCAAGTTCATATATATTGTCCGATATTGATTGGCCAGTATTGCTTTTTTTTATAAGTTCACCCCTAATAACCATTTTATATGCTTCCCATAATGTATGGGGGGATATATGAGGTGTGTTGTTAAACTCAAAGTATTCCTGTATTCTTGTTTTTGTGGAAAAAAGAGAATTCTTTAATAGTTATTCGTCTAGGCCTCACATATGGGGGCCAAAAGGAGTATCATTCCATTTCACGGTCATGTTTACCATTGCTTTGTCCGACCAATTAATTGGTTTAATGTCTGAATCTCTGGTCATGCTGTAACTAAATTGGTCTTTAAATATGTAGTCGATACGGGAATAACTTTTATGGAGGTTGGAGTAAAATGTAAAGTTCTTTTGTCCTGGGTGTTTAGCCCTCCAGGCATCTTTCAAAGAGAGTCTGTGTAGATAGGAGCTAAGGTCAAGGAATGATTTGATAGAGGTATTACTACGGCCAGTGGAGCAGTCTAAGGGGGGTTCCAGTGCAATATTAAAGTCTCCAGCGAGAATTAGAGAGCCTTTTTGAATTTGTGTGATTTTGTTATATAGACTGTGAAAAAATTTGACCTGTTTTATGTTTTGGGCATATATGTTGACCAAGGTTACCGGTCTATGGCAAAGTCTGCCTATCAAGATGATCCACCTGCCCTTAGTGTCTGATTCCACATTATCTAGAATTAATTTGTGTAAAAGGATTCCCACTCCACTAAGTTTTTTTTTGTTCGAAGCAAAATGTCCTGTTGGGTATCCTCTATTAGTGAATGTGGGAGGGTTGCCTTTTGGGAAGTGTGTTTCCTGTACGAACAATATGTCAATCTTAAATCTTTTAAAACTGGCCAAGGCTCCTGATCTTTTAGTAGGGGAATTCAGACCTTTAGTGTTTTGTGTGGCTATTTTGAATGTGTGTTTACTCACGTGTGCATACGGAATCTAAAATCGATTGAATTGAAGTGTGATAGTTGTAGATTGGGATGAAGGTGAGTATATCTATAGCGCTAGGTATGGTGATTGTGTTATGGTAGATGTGGCTTACTTGGAAGCTTCTGGATTTTGGATTAATTACGTCCCACCCAGCCAGGGAAGGTATAGGGAAGGGAAGGCAGATGAAAGAGAGTAGGTTTAGAAATAGTCTATTTTGGTTGACATTTAACCTGCTAGAACATAAAGCAGAGAAACATACAACATTAAATAACATAAACCTAAACAAAACATTGTGCAATAACATTAGATGCATTTAACTGGGGGGGGGGAGTGAATGCTACTACTAGGTGGTAGTAGCTTAGCTATTTATGGGTGTCATTACTTCACAGGAGAATAACATAGGGGTGGAAAATGATTGGGCTGGATTTGTGTAAGCTCATCTAGGAAAATGATTGGATGATTTGTGTAAGCCCATCTAGGAGGGTACACCTTACCCTTTTGGTAGACTGGTTTAAGGATCATATTAGCATTTGTGTATATAGTGGGTACCTTTTCACAAATGATAACAAAGGTAAAAGTAAATAAAAATATTGGGAATGGAAAGCGGTATTTTGTGATAGTGTCACAATTGATCTTTGGGATATAAGTGGAAAGAAATTGAGGCATATCTAGCAATATAGCGAGTTCATCTCAACAACTCTTGACAGAAGTACTCTTCCAAGAAATAGTCATTAATTCAGGTGTAAGGTGCATGACTTGTCAAGTTTGGTGCTGAAGTGGGATTGGTGGTGTTTATGGTTCTTTTGGTGTGGTGTTTTATCCAGCTTTGTCTCTGAGGTGTGGACGTTGCATCTGAGGATGTTGTGTCGTCGTCTTTGGTATATATTTGAGGAAGATCAGGTTTTGGGATGTTAAGCTGTGAGCAAAACTGATCTAGGTCTTCTGGCGTTTTATACAGAGCTGACTTGTTGTCCTTGAGGACCCTGAGGCAAAAGAGGAAACCCCAGCGATATGGGATTCCTAAGTCTCTGACGTGGAGCGTGAGGAATCTTGCCTCACGTCTTTTTTGTAAGGTTAGCTGACTGAGAATAATTGCAGGGGGCTTCTTTCAAAGGTGACCGGAGCTTTCTTCCGCACTGCAGTTAATATGTCCTCTTTATCCCTGAAGCTAGTGAATTTTAAGATGACGTATTGCGGTGGAGCAGTGACTTTAGGTCTAGGCTTTAATTCTCAGTGTTATCTGTCTAGCGGGAATTCAGTGTCCTCTGCATTGTTCAGTAGGTTGGTGAATAGATTCTGTAAGTAAGGGAGTAAATTAGTGGCGTGGATAGTCTCTGGAATGCCCCTTATTCTGATATTCTGCCTCCTCCCTCTGTTGTCCATGTCTTCTACCTGTTCCTGGAGGTGTGCCGTGTTAGGAGATCTAGGAGGCTATCAATATGTTCTGCATCTTCCTCAAGCTGCACAAGTCTATTTCCAAGTTAATTTCTTTCTTAACTTCTATGAGGCTGTATTTTATCATGGTACTCACTTGAGTGATAAATATGGAAAAGTCCTCTTTGAAGGGAAGGGTGCGTAGGTCTTCTTTGGTAAGGGGGGGCCTCGTCTTCCAGTTCTAATTCTTGTACAGTAGTAACTGATTGAGGCTTGTCTATTACATCCATTTGATCTGTTATGGAGAGTTCCAAGGCTTTGAAAAAGGCTTGTGGGTCATCTAGTTGTCGTTTTAGCGGGTGAGATGCGGACTTATATGAGTGAGATATGCTGGAAAAGTCCCTTTACTATGTACATTTCAGGCCTGTCAGTTATAGGAAGGTTATCTCATTCAGATCCCTTTTGTGGATTCTCTTAATATTAGTAGTAGTTGTAGGAATCGAGTATTATGGGGTAAATTTGTGAGTATTGTGATGCATTTTACTCACTTGTGTAGCTCCTCTTATCTCCCATGTCACGCAGGGCCGTTTTCCTTGCCTGTAAGGTGGATGACTTTTTCTTTTATATCTCAGACAGTATCGGAGTTAATGTAGGGTAGGCTGTTTGGCTGCTGGGCTCAATACCGTGCCATTTCAGGATACACTTCAGGAACGCGGTCACAAGGTAGGCCTAAGGCGTGTGACGCGGCTGCGATGCCGTACCATGTCCGGTTTACCTCTACACGAGGTCTCTGATGGTTCAGGATTTACTTGAGGTAGGAGAGTGATCATATTTCCCCTGTGTGGTGTGATTTACAAGGCTTTTCGGCCGACCTCACTTCGGAGCCTCACAGACACTCGCCCATCTTGGATATTTGCTAGCTCCGCCCCCCATCAGCTGCATTTCTAATTAAACTCAAATCTATCTGTACACTTTCTTTTTGCCTTTGGAAATTTCAGCTTCTATCAGCACACAGACAAGGGCTTAGTATTTTATTTACTTTAGTATCTTTGTCCTCTCCATAAGTAGCGAGTCTGCTAACTTTCATATTAATGAGTATTCATTTAGTTTGTTACTTGTACAAGTAAATACTTACCTGATTAGTGTCAGATTCCTACTTTAATGGGAATTACTGCTAACTATAAGGTTATACTAAAGCTATAGCACTAACTGTGATCTACAGGGTAGATGTCATAGCTTCACCACTTAATTCTAACATTTCTTTACTCTGCTATAGATCCAAGAAGGAAGCAGCACTGCACTGAAGTCTGTAACATCTCCTAATGACCAGGACCTGTTGTTACAGTGTTGTGACACCTACTCTAAAGGTCCAAGCCTGTTGTCATAAACCAGGAGCTGTTGTTAGATTTCAGTGACGCTTGTTCTTGATATAAAGACCAGAGTCTTCAGCTTCTGCACTTTAATATTTAATTACTTCTTTTCTTCTAACAAAGTGCCTGTTTTTACATCCCTTTGTACCTTATCTTAAAATGCAGGCCTGAATCTGCTCCTACAGCAGTGGTTCATTTTTTCCTGCTTCCTTAGGAAACCAGTACCTGTTGTTACAGACATGTGACACATTATCTTGAGGAATAGGCAGGAACATCTGCTTCTTCACTTTTTCTACTATTCTATTTGCCTATCAATCCAGGATCTGTTTTATTATATCTACTCCTTTGGTACAGGCCAGAATCTCCTGCTACAGCAAGGCTTTAGCTTTTCCTGCTTCTCAAACAACCCAGGACTTATTGTTACAGCGCAGTGACGATGTTCCTGTGATTTTGTTTATCATCACTGTTTTTATTTTATTTGTTTCCCAATCAGAAAAGGACAAAACATCCATAACATTAGTAGGTATAAAGAGCAAAAGGCTTGTGATTGTGTGAGTGGAAAGAGAAATGAAAGGTGAGTGAATAGTCAGTAACAAGGGTTGAAGCCTTGCCGTGGCATTACTGCTCATATGGGTGTTATTCATCCATATGCTAATTCAACCTGTGTGTATGATATTGTTGTGCGATTGACATGACGGTCTCATATACACTTAGTCAAGTCTGGTTATTATGTAAGTTTGTCTCACCAATTATTACAATCCACTTAAAAAAGTTTTAGTATAAGTTCCATGTAAGATCGCGTCATGGTCAAGCTGTAGACCCCCATCGTTGAAGAAGATCTGTGTGGTGTGCAACATGCAGTGGCATCGCAGATGGTGGTAGAGGCGGAGATTCACCCAGTTTGGGAGGCGGCTGGACATGAGACACGGTCCGGTGATGTAGACCAGGTGACGGCTGTTTGCCTGGATTTGATTGACGGCTCTAGTGAGCCTGAAGGGGGCAGGAGCATGTCAGCCATGTGGAGCTGGGTGGCTTGGTACAGATTTCCTCCCCTGATAGGGCCCTTGATGCTGCTATTGACCTCAATCCCATTATTCCTGTTGTAGGGGATGGTCCTTCCAATATTAAAGTGGTGTGCCCCCCCCATTTCTGGGGTTCATTCTAAAGCGGGTGCTAATGTTAAGTCCCCTCACTATGGTCAGAGATGGTCATTTAGAGGTCATGTTAGTAGGTCAGGCTTAGGTGCAGGGGCACCTAGGGGATCTAAACCTAGAGGCAGATCCTCCTTAGTTTCTGGTGCTTCCAGGGTTAGAGGCCAACATAGGAGGGGCATAAGGGGCAGGAGCCTTCCAAAATTCAGACTGGAGGAGGGGATAATAGAGTCCTTCTCCAGCCCTTCAGATGATGACAAAGTTGTCCCTCCTTCCCCCCAGTTGAGGGGTAAGGGAGCTGGAATTGGGCATTTGAGTATGGTGCATGGTCATCAGATGGGAAAAGGGAACAGTTTTTACAGGGTTCCGCTGGGGATAGTGATTATCCTTATGGGAGTAGAAGGGTTGTGAATGTCTCTACTTCTCAGATACCTTCATCCGCAGATAAGTCTGGAGCCAATAAAATGGGTTTCAGGGCTGCAGAGGTCTTGGACGGCGAGAAGGCAGACTCCTTTCATCTGGCTGATTCATGGACGGAATCAATTAGATTGGACCCAGATGATGGCACTGATTTGTGATTGGCCGATTCAGCAGCCGGTGTGGTAGGTGCGGGTGTTTCAGCAGGAAGAGGGAGGTGAGATTTGAGGTAGATATGAAGTCAGTTAGGAGAGTTAAGACATCGAACCATGAGGTTTCAGGGGGGAGTACAGAGTTCAGGGGTAGAGGAGGCGCAAAACAGCGGGGTTGGGGCAGGAATAAGCTGAGGGGGCGGGGCACTGTGGTGGCAAGAGAGCTAAGAGGTGTTCATCTGTCAGGTCAGCCTATCTCTCAGGACAGGTTCAAGGGGGAATGTTAATTCCATATAGGGATTTGTCACAAAAACATAATTTATGCTTACCTGATAAATTTATTTCTCTTGTAGTGTATTCAGTCCACGGGTCATCCATTACTTATGGGATATATTCCCTTCCCAACAGGAAGTTGCAAGAGGATCACCCAAGCAGAGCTGCTATATAGCTCCTCCCCTCACATGTCATAACCAGTCATTCGACCGAAACAAGACGAGAAAGGAGAAACCATAGGGTGCAGTGGTGACTGGAGTTTTAATTAAAATTTAGATCTGCCTTAAAAAAGACAGGGCGGGCCGTGGACTGAATACACTACAAGAGAAATAAATTTATCAGGTAAGCATAAATTATGTTTTCTCTTGTTAAGTGTATTCAGTCCACGGGTCATCCATTACTTATGGGATACCAATACCAAAGCTAAAGTACACGGATGATGGGAGGGACAAGGCAGGAATCTAAACGGAAGGAACCACTGCCTGTAGAACCTTTCTCCCAAAAACAGCCTCCGAAGAAGCGAAAGTGTGAAATTTGTAAAATTTTGAAAAGGTGTGAAGCGAAGACCAAGTCGCAGCCTTGCAAATCTGTTCAACAGAGGCCTCATTCTTAAAGGCCCAGGTGGAAGCCACAGCTCTAGTGGAATGAGCTGTAATTCTTTCAGGGGGCTGCTGTCCAGCAGTCTCATAGGCTAAACGTATTATGCTACGAAGCCAAAAGGAGAGAGAGGTTGCCAAAGCTTTTTTTTTTTTTTTTTTTTTTAAAAATAAGTTTTTTATTGAGGTTTTTCAACAGGTACACTAATATGCTCATGTACATCAAAGTAGGGATGACAGTTTGCCGATTATACTCATACAAAGACAATAACAATACTTAACATTGAAAGGTATATAACAGCAAAAATGTTACAGTACAATATAAAGGTAGAACCTCTTTTTTTTATAACAAATGTGATTTCCTCCAACAACAAATGGGCCACTCATGGACCCTGCAGGGTTTTAAATACTATAGAGGAGAAATTATTTTCAAGTGCATAAGTAGTATGGTAAAAGATATACATACATTGCGGTAGATTCAAAAGCTGCAATAAAAACTGGTGATAATGTAAAAGAAAAATTTTAGATAATCCTGCTAATCTACAGAGGGGAAATATGATCAATCTTATGTTATGCTGTAAGATGTATGTATAAAGTTAGGGTGCGGTATAGGTGAGAAGAACCGCATAGTGAGCCCTCCTAAATTAGGAGGTTTATTATGTGGAGGGGGGGGGGAGGAGGTGGTAATTGAAGAGACATACTTAACTATAAGAAGGCTACGTTGATTAGTTTAGGATCTTGTGGTATGGGTTAGTATGGATCAATGCGGTAACAGACGGTACCTGAGGAGGACAAATGCAATATTAAAGGAAGCACTGCCCATTGACCACGTGAACCTCACATCTTTGCAGATAGAAAAGTGTGCTCTATTTGTTGTTAATGCGTGTTGGGAGGTAGAAGTGTAAAGAAGAAATCATTGTAACTCCATTGTATTGGTGCACCAGTTTCCATGACAACATGATATAACATGGTCTGCCCTAGTACTGCTTAGTCATAAACATACCATTATGCAACAAAGTAAGTCTTATTAGCTGAGCGTGGGCCCTACACTCAGCAACCTAAGAACCAGATGGAAACATATACGTCTATGTCCTAAGGGATAACAATATAATATAGTAGTGAGCTCTGTCTGATTTAATATTCAACTAAGAGCGAGAACCTCTAAGAAACACCTAATGCCAAACTGCTTGGAATACACAATCATACCTCCTACATCTGTAGCTGGATATATAGAGTGAATGGGCATATTAAGGTAGTGTCTCTCTCTCTCACCAGCAGGCAACTATGATAGTATAGCTTTGAATGGCTAAAAGTATGGGAACACATGGAGTTGGGCAGACAAGGAGAGAAACCCAGGGGAAAGATAAGTGACCAACCCATGAAGCAAAACTCTAAATTAAACTGTGATTAACCTATTTGTACCATAATGCTGCAAAGTGTTATTCAGCTATTGCATGAATCTTGTACAAAAACCCAATAACTGAGCTGACTTAAATATAATCTATGATAGGCAAATATATATGTGATACTATTGGTATCCCCAAAACAATGTTAGACAAGAAATATGAAGTAATCTAACATGGGGTTTATAGGTTCTCCATAAAGCAGTAGTAGAAGTGAAAAAAAGACCTCTAAAGTTTAAGTGTGAGATATAATCATACTGACATATATTTACAAAAGAATCTCCAAGTTTGTTGAAGTCTGTGGGAGATAAAATGAGCAAGTGTTTAACTAATTTATTAACTATTCTCACCATGATTATGATATGTTCTCATGTCCAGTTTCCAGGAGATCTGCTTGTCTAATATGTTCAATTTTAAATGGAGGTAGTACAGACTGCCAGATATTTCTGAGATCCGTGAAAAGACACTTGAGCTCATGAGAAGAAAACGTCTAAAGCATGAATGAGTGTTAATATGTATCAATACTGCCATCTAGAGGGCCAGGAGAGATAATGTCTATAAGTTGAAAGAGGGAAACTTCTATTGCAAGCGTGCAGTCATCCAGTAGCTATATTAATAAAGAGTTACCGATACAAAGTAGAAGGGTAATCTCCTGAAGTTTGGTATTTACAGACTACCACCTAAGCTGACACGTCTCAATAACAGAAAAAGCTGTAAATTATTATTATTATTTTTTTTTTGGCACCTAGGTACTTCCACTGGAGTAAAAGCACCCTTTAACTAATGCTTAAATATAAGAAGTTAGGTAACATTATGAAGCATTAAGACATCTTTTCAGAATACCTCTCCTCGATAATATATACCATAATGTGAGCTTAGTAAGTGTCAGCAAAATAATAGAGTACATAGATTGTATATGAACGTGAAGTGTCTAAACACATAAACAGAACATTTAGGGATATCTGTGAACAGCGTAATATCTGTTTAGCAGTACTGTGATATAAAAGTAATAACCAAGGTGTCTTAAGGGGACATCTATTAACTAATCCCCACCTGATAGCTAAATATATAGCCTGTAATGTGTAAGTGAGGAACCTGTATGCTGAGTCTAAAACATTAAAGTATCAAACACATCGCAAATAAGTAGAAATATGATATAAACAATGATAGTGTGAACTGACAGAAGTACAATACACGTACTGCTGTAGCATTGACAAGGAAAAATACAGGAGCAACATGAACATCGTAAAAATGGCCAATGCAGTAGGGATTAGTGTGAGCTAAGATACGAAGAAGAGTCTAACTATATGCAAACTTTGGCAGCCACCATTAGTGAATTAGGGAGACTCATCTCTATATACAAATATAAACACACAGAAATGTCTCTAAGACCGATCTCCCTGTAGCTTCCTTGTGCAGCACCAGTGGCTAGCGGTATGTCATTATACACCACTATCCTAGTCCCTGTTCTTTCAACACGCTCCATAACCATCCATAGTAAACAAGATCAGGTCACTGCTCTTGCATATGATATAGGAACTACCAGGGTCCCATAATTTTCGGGGCAATGTCCTCCGTGCTACTCTGTGTAGACGTGACAAACCATGGTATAATAAGTGTCTGTCTTCACCACATATCTGTAAGGTAGTTGTCAGCTCGCCAGAAACACCCTCACTCACCATAGCAAGCTTAAGAGGCAGGACTGACTGTGAAGGTAGGCCAAAGGGCATCTCGTCATTACTGGCGGTGCTTGGCTTGATTTTAAGTAAGAATTTGAG
Source organism: Bombina bombina (assembly GCF_027579735.1). Lineage (NCBI taxonomy): Eukaryota > Metazoa > Chordata > Amphibia > Anura > Bombinatoridae > Bombina > Bombina bombina. Next base: position 472,092,299 of record NC_069501.1, read on the forward strand.
ATTCCTAACACCTCTGGCTGTTGTCAAGATCATAGAGTCACTCATAATTTTATCGGCACTAGAGGGAAGGAATTCTGTCTCCCAAACTTCCCGTGTTGACGGTATAGTGAGTTGAATCTCACCCATTTTAGTGAGGGTCAGCTTATCATCTCCCTGTGTAGGCTGAGGTTCAATATGTACTCTCACCTCTTTCTGACGTTCCAACTGGTCGGAGTCTGCAGAGCTGGTAATGTGTGTCAGAGGCATCGCAAAGCCACTTTCACAGGTTGTGCTGTGTGTTTTGCTAGATAGGTCAGGAGAACAGGTAACACTCTCAAAGGCTGCCACGAGCATCCGATCCAGACTGAGGAAATGGGCATCAATTAATGCTATAAGTTTCTCTCCCCACGTGGCAGGCGCCATCTTAACTCCAGCCTAGAGGAAATATTGACGATATTTTGCTGGAAGTACCCTTCGTATACTCTAGAGAGGTGACCTATGTTAAGCAGGAAGATTGCACAGGAACTGCATTCTGTAGCTTCAAATTTGAAATCCAGCTGATGTCTCCTCAGACCTGCTGCGGAGCATAATGCCTGAATGCGGTATCACTGTATTCCATAGCATCAGCCGGTCAGCCTATATCGGGTAGTTAATCCGCTATTTGCAGTGCAAAATCGCCATGTTACTCAGATATCTTCATGTATAAGTCTTCTAGATTTAGTGAGGTCTGAAGGGTTATTAAATATAAGGAGAGCAAAGTTAGTTTTATGAAAGTAGTTAGATATTCAAAACGGAGCTCCTCCAAAACATGACCGCTCACTTTAGCAGCTGGCTCCGCCCCCCTTGCCAAAGCTTTTTGACCTCTCCTCTGTCCAGAGTAAACGACAAACAGAGAAGTTTGACGAAAATCTTTAGTTGCCTGTAAATAGAATTTCAGGGCACGGACTACGTCCAGATTATGCAAAAGTCGTTCCTTCTTTGAAGAAGGATTAGGACATAATGATGGAACAACAATCTCCTGATTGATATTCCTGTTAGAGACTACCTTAGGTAAAAACCCAGGTTTAGTACGCAGAACTACCTTATCTGAATGGAAAATCAGATAAGGAGAATCACAATGTAAGGCGGATAACTCCGAGACTCTTCGAGCCGAGGAAATAGCCATCAAAAACAGAACTTTCCAAGATAAAAGTTTAATATCAATTGAATGAAGGGGTTCAAACGGAACTCCTTGATGAACTTTAAGAACCAAGTTTAAGCTCCACGGAGGAGCAACAGTCTTAAACACAGGCTTAATCCTAGCCAAAGCCTGACAAAAAGCCTGGACGTCTGGAACTTCTGCCAGACGCTTGTGCAAAAGAATGGACAGAGCAGAAATCTGTCCCTTTAAAGAACTAGTTGATAAGCCTTTTTCCAAACCCTCTTGGAGAAAGGACAATGTCCTAGGAATCCTAACCTTACTCCATGAGTAACTCTTGGATTCGCACCAATACAGGTATTTACGCCATATCTTATGGTAAATTTTCCTGGTAACAGGCTTTCGCGCCTGTATTAAGGTATCAATAACTGACTCGGAGAAGCCACGCTTTGATAGGATCAAGCGTTCAATCTCCATGCAGTCAGTCTCAGAGAAATTAGATTCAGATGATTGAAAGGACCTTGTATTAGAAGGTCTTGCCTCAAAGGTAGAGTCCATGGTGGACAGGACGACATGTCCACTAGGTCTGCATACCAGGTCCTGCGTGGCCACGCAGGCGCTATCAGAATCACTGATGCTCTCTCCTGCTTGATCTTGGCAATCAGTCGAGGTAGCAGAGGAAACGGTGGAAACACATAAGCCATGTTGAAGAACCAAGGGGCTGCTAGAGCATCTATCAGCGTCGCTCCCGGGTCCCTGGACCTGGATCCGTAACGAGGGAGTTTGGCGTTCTGGCGAGACGCCATGATATCCAGTTCTGGTTTGCCCCAACGATGGACCAGTTGAGCAAACACCTCCGGATGGAGTTCCCACTCTCCTGGATGAAAAGTCTGACGACTTAGAAAGTCCGCCTCCCAGTTCTCCACGCCTGGGATGTGGATCGCTGACAAGTGGCAAGAGTGAGACTCTGCCCAGCTAATTATCTTTGAGACTTCTAACATCGCTAGGAAGCTCCTGGTTCCCCCTTGATGGTTGATATAAGCCACAGTCGTGATGTTGTCCGACTGAAATCTGATGAACCTCAGTGTTGCTAACTAAGGCCAAGCTAGAAGAGCATTGAATATTGCCCTTAACTCCAGAATATTTATTGGGAGGAGTTTCTCCTCCTGAGTCCACGATCCCTGAGCCTTCAGGGAATTCCAGACTGCGCCCCAGCCTAGAAGGCTGGCATCTGTTGTTACAATCGTCCAATCTGGCTTGCGAAAGGTCATGCCCTTGGACAGGTGGACCCGAGATAGCCACCAGAGAAGAGAATCTCTGGTCTCTTGATCCAGATTTAGTAGGGGGGACAAATCTGAGTAATCCCCATTCCACTGACCTAGCATGCACAATTGCAGTGGTCTGAGATGCAGGCGCGCAAATGGCACTATGTCCATTGCCGCTACCATTAAGCCGATTACTTCCATGCACTGAGCCACAGACGGGCGAGGAATGGAATGAAGGACACGGCAAGCATTTAAAAGTTTTGATAACCTGGCCTCCGTCAGGTAAATTTTCATTTCTACAGAATCTATCAGAGTCCCTAGGAAGGAGACTCTTGTGAGTGGTGATAGAGAACTCTTTTCCACGTTCACCTTCCACCCATGCGACCTCAGAAATGCCAGAACTATCTCTGTATGAGACTTGGCAATTTGAAAGCTTGACGCCTGTATCAAAATGTCGTCCAGATACGGAGCCACCGCTATGCCTCGCGGTCTTAGAACCGCCAGAAGAGAGCCCAGAACCTTTGTAAAGATTCTCGGGGCCGTTGCCAACCCGAAGGGGAGAGCTACAAATTGGTAATGCCTGTCTAGAAAGGCAAATCTTAGGAACCGATGATGATCTTTGTGAATCGGTATGTGAAGGTAGGCATCCTTTAAGTCCACTGTGGTCATGTACTGACCCTCTTGGATCATGGGTAGGATGGTCCGAATAGTTTCCATTTTGAATGATGGAACTCTGAGGAATTTGTTTAAGATCTTTCTTGGGAACCACGAACAGATTTGAATAAAATCCCTGTCCTCGTTCCGTCCACGGAACTGGAAGGATCACTCCCATTACTAGGAGGTCTTGTACGCAGCGTAGGAATGCCTCTTTCTTTATCTGGTTTTCTGATAACCTTGAAAGATGAAATCTCCCTTGAGGAGGAGAAGCCTTGAAGTCCAGAAGATATCCCTGAGATATGATCTCCAACGCCCAGGGATCCTGGACATCTCTTGCCCACGCCTGGGCGAAGAGAGAAAGTCTGCCCCCCACTAGATCCGTTTCCGGATAGGGGGCCATCCCTTCATGCTGTCTTAGGGGCAGTAGCAGGTTTTCTGGCCTGCTTGCCCTTGTTCCAGGACTGGTTAGTTTTCCAGGCCTGTCTGTAATGAGCAACAGTTCCTTCCTGTTTTGGAGCGGAGGAAGTTGACGTTGCTCCTGCCTTGAAGTTTCGAAAGGCATGAAAATTAGACTGTTTGGCCTTTGATTTGGCCCTGTCCTGAGGAAGAGTATGACCCTTACCTCCAGTAATGTCAGCGATAATTTCTTTCAAGCCGGGCCCGAATAAGGTTTGCCCCTTGAAAGGAATATTCAGCAATTTAGATTTAGAAGTCACGTCAGCTGACCAGGATTTAAGCCATAGCGCTCTGCGCGCCTGGATGGCGAATCCGGAGTTCTTAGCCGTTAGTTTAGTTAAATGTACAATGGCGAGGACTTCCGGTGGGCGGAGCTAGCGGCTGGCAGCAGGAGTTCAGAGCTCCGGGATTCTGCTTCATATTAATGGTGTTATTTGCTGCCAGCCAGCTTTCCCCACGACACTGCCTTGCTGGGTTGCCCTCTACGGTACCCCATCCGGCCCAAGAACCATCGTGAAGGGCAGAAAATCGCCCTTGCCTCGGAGGTCAAAATCGAACTGCGCCATACGGCGCGAGCGGTAACGCTGACCGGCGCCATATTGGAAGAGCTCCCCCCTTCACCTCAGTGCCAACTTCAACTCAGAACGGACCTTACAAGCGGACCGGCCTCGAATGTGGTAATCGGTGGGATCAGGTGAGAGGCGGTAACACCGCGAACTATTACATAACTGGTTAGAACCGCTCCACCTCAAAGTATAACCGTATGAGGCCCTGATAACGGACTCCCTGGAAAGTGTCCCATGCATGCCCATATGAGATTGCTGCACACTCCTTAAAAGTAATGTGGATGCACTGGTGTAAACTCAGATAAATCAGCTTTAACTTACAACAAGGCACAACCTCACTTCCCTACAGGGAGACAAACTTGTTATTAAGTGTTCAGCAGAGGGATATCGGCCTTCTCATACCCCAGTAATTGCTAAGGGGAGAGCGCATAAACACCTGCTCTGCTTGAAAACTGAACACTGGGACAATCCCTGCATAAACTGTATATTGATCTAAACAGACTTTTCCTATACAGACTCTTTTCACCTTATAGCTGGTATAGCTCAATTTTTTTGGGATTGTACTTCTGATCTATCAGCCCAAAGCCGCTCCACCTCAAACTATAACCGTGTGAGGCCCTGATAACGGACTCCCCGGAAAGTATTCTATGCATGCCCATAAGAGATTGCTGCACACTCCGTAAAAGTAATGTGGATGCACTAATGTAAACTCAGGTCAATCAGCTTTATCCTACAACAAGGCACAACCTCACTTCCATACAGGGAGATAAACTTGTTATTAAGTTTTTCAGCAAGGGGATATCGGCCTTCTCACGCCCTAGTAGTTGCTAAGGGGGGAGCGCATAAATACCTGCTCTGCTTGAGAGTTGATCATTGGGACAGTTTCTGCATAAACCGCATATTGATCTATACAGATTTTTTTTTTCCTATACAGACTCTTCTCACCTCATAGCTGGTATAGCTCAATTTTTTAGGATTGTATTTCTGATCCATCAGCCCTGATTAAGCCTGCTACATAAGACAGAAAAGGAAAAGAAAAATCACCTTTGTTTGCATAGTTGGTACAGCTAAATTTTTTATTTCACACCTGCATTTTGCCATGTGATATCTGCAAATTCAAAATCTGTGTCTTCATTTCCTCCATTTTCCCTCCACATATCTACTTTGATTGCTGCAATACATAGTGCAACAGCTCCCTCTGGTGATTTGCACACAGTGTTATACCTTTCCTAGTAACTGTCTGTATTTTGTTCTATGAAAGTGGACGAGTACTTTCACAGGCTGCCCTCGCCTTTAGGTGGCACAATGAGTCACAGATCAAAGAATCAGGAAAAAAAACAAAAGCCTCTGATAGAAACGCAGGCAAACCCATCATTTGCAGATGCTGAAGGCAGTATTTCAGGAGCCCACTCTTCACTCCTACAGGAGCTCAAGGCTTTCTTTTTACCAAAAATGGATAGCTTGCAGGCTGGTGTGGACACCTTAACCAGTGAGGTGCGGCTCTTCTCCACTCGCATGTCGGCCGCGGAACAAAGAATTTCAGGGGTTGAAGACAGACAGCAGGAATCTGAGGTTTCTTTAAAACGCCTACTGAAACAAAATCAACAACTAATAGACAAGGTGGAGGACCTAGAAAACCGCTGCAGGCGAAACAATCTACGAATCATAGGAGTTCCTGAATCCATTAAAGATAAAGAATTACTAGAATTTGCTGCCTTGACTCTCCCGAAAATCCTGGGCCTGCCCCAGGACTGTTTACCTCTGGACATTGAAAGATCTCACCGCATAGGCCCCAACAGATATCTAGAAAATTCCAAGGAGAGGCCACGACAAGTAATCTTTAGATGCTTAAATTTCCAGGATAAGCTTGCACTCCTGCGAGCCTACAGGGCGGCTAAGGAAGTCATCTTTGAAGATCACCGTCTCTTACTTTTCCAAGACTTTTCAGTTGAGGTCACTAAGAGACGTAAGGACTTTGCATCTATCTGCTCTACACTGCATGATCAGGGACGTAAATTTGCACTCATGTTCCCAGCTACCTTGAAAATTCAGAGCCTTTCAGGCCCTAAAACCTTTCATACGCCTGCGGCAGCACAGGCATACCTGGCATCAGAGCGGAGACAGGACAATGGCTGATGAGACTCTCTTAAGTATTATCGTTTAAAAATTTCTTTTCATATGCATCATGTTGATTACATTATGTATCTTGCTCTGGCGGGTCCTGTGGCTCTGGTCATGTTTGCCAATTTTGGCTGTGGCCGGAGGCACGGTTCCGCACATGGCAACTTGTTCTCTCTGTTATTACACTACCTGTTCAGGTTCATGTTTGTATCTACATTGCACTGTTAAGGCTGGGAAATATTATGCACCATACTTAAACCTTAGTTCTAATATGCATGTTATTAAAACAGTTCGCAGCTGCCGCTGGTCTCCCCTGGGTCCCCTAGTAGACTTAATTTTTGGCCTATCCCTCACAAATCCAAGCGGAGACCCTCTGTCCACCACTTGCCTTTTGATCGATGCAGATTATGATATCCCTATTATGTTTGGGCCCCAGGGCATCGACACCGAATATAAAAGACATAGTTCCCTATCTTTAAGCCCATATACATTTCCATCTGACTACCTAAGGCCTATTCATCTGCCCCTGCCAATTGTAGGAATTCCTGGTAAATTTTCTCATTTTAAACTCATACTAAACATTCCAGGGCTCTGTGTGATTTTGCTGCTTCATGTCCCCTCCCCCAAGAGCAGAACTTTAGTTCTAAGATGTTATGCTCCCTGTTATCATGCTATGTTTTTGTTCATCAAATGGTTCTTTTATAAACAGACTACCTCTGGGATGATATCTATTGACATTACTACTATCATGGGTATTGACCTCTTACTTATACAAATTGTAAACATTGCTGTGTGTTCTCATCTCTTTTGTAGCGATTGCTGGATTGGGACCTGGAGGCCTCCGGACCCCCCTCCTTCATCACGTCATCCTGCCCTGAGGACACACCTATGTTTTTCCATAACTGTAAGTCACCTATTACTACCTACACTCCAGACACCACAGGGGACACTTGCTAGGACACTACCTATTAGGTCGTGCCCTCTCCACCCTTACACTCTGTGGACATGACTCTTCCCCTTAAAATTATAGCGTGGAACGTAGGGGGCATCACATCTCCGGCAAAGAGAAGTAGGATTCTCCACCACTTACACTCACTGAAGGCTGACATTGCTATGCTCCAGGAGACAAAATTGACAGTTGAGGAACATGCGAAGTTAAAAATCAGATGGGTAGGACAGGTCCTCAGCTCCCCTACAGAGGGCAGGAAAAGAGGAGTTGCCATCCTAGTGCGAAAGGGTTTAGCGGCCTCATTATCAGCAGTGAACATTGACAAAAAGGGACGATACATAGTCGCATCACTCCAGACCAATGCACATACATATACTCTCTGTAATGTTTATGGCCCTAATGAGCATGATCCCCCCTTTTGGACAAATTTATTGGCGATATTGGCCACACAGAGTGCCCCTCTAATAGTAGGAGGGGATTTTAATCTGGCTCAGGCTCTTCCGCTAGATAGGTTTAGAGATCCCTCAGCATATGGTTCTTTCAAAACACACGTAATCCGCTACAAACGTGAAGTATCCTTGATTGGATCCTTCAAGGAGACTCTGGGTTTGCTAGATGTCTGGAGAGCAAGGAACCCGGATGAGAGGGATTTCACTTGCCTCTCAAAAACATACCATACTATGTCGCGTATTGATTATTTCCTAACTGCCTCAAGCATAATGTCACACATCTTATCTACTTATATTGGCCCAGTCACCTTATCAGATCACGCCCCAATCACCCTGATACTGCAACCACATTCCCCCAGACCTCCAAACAGAACTTGGAGATTTCCTCTCCACCTATACAACAACATTGAGTTCCGTAGACACTTAAAGGCATCCTGGACGCATTATGCATCTGACAATGCTTGTCATTTGGGTACGCCAGACCTGTTCTGGCACGCCTCAAAAGCGGTGATGAGAGGTCATATAACCTCCTTTGCAACACACCATAAAAAGCAACTTACGAGGGTAGATGAGACTCTCCTTGCTCAACTTACTACGGCTTACAATAACTACTTACATGCCCCCACGCCAACATCTAGGCAATCTTACTACGATCTCAAACAGACAAGGGATACTTTCTTAGCCCAACAAGACAATAAGGTCAATATTCACAGACAGGGTCGCTATTACCGACATGGTAACAGGGCTGGTAAACTGCTGGCCAAACTAGTTCATTCCTATAAACCGAAGTCCCAAATCCTAGCCATTAATTCTAAGGGTACCCTCACCGCCAACGCCAAGGAGATTATGACTGAATTTGTAGACTATTACACTTCCCTGTACTCTAAACAACCTATCCATATAGAAGCCAAGCGTGCCTTTTGGGACGCAGTAAAACTCCCCTCTCTTACAGAAGAGCAGTCTTCCCTGTTAAATTCTCCTATAAGTCCCCAGGAGGTTCTCAGGGCTATACGACAAAGCAAACTGGGTAAAGCAGCAGGCCCGGATGGGTTACCTGCAGAATATCTTAAATTACTAGAGGAGGAATTAGCACCAATTCTCTCATCCTTGTATTCTGCTTACCTGGCGGGCACTGAACAACTAAATGATAGATTCTCTGAGGCTAATATCTGTCTCCTTTTGAAACCTGATAGAGATCCCACTCAGACTTCTTCATATCGTCCAATCTCCCTATTAAATGGGGATTATAAACTCCTAACAAAAATCTTAGCGGACAGGTTGGCAAAGGTTCTTCCACATATAGTTCATGCAGATCAAACGGGTTTTGTAAAGGGCAGATCCTCAGTTATTAACATTAGAAAGACTCTAGGCGTCGTGTCCCATTACTGGTACAACACACATACACAATCTCCATCCCAACTACCAGACGCATGCCTTCTAGCACTAGATGCTGAGAAGGCGTTTGACCGGATCGAGTGGGATCACTTACATACGTCACTGTCGCGCTTTGGTATGCAGGGTGACTTTCCCAGCTTTTTACAAAGATTATACTCAGCCCCTAAGGCCTCTCTTATAATCAATGGAGGGCTCTCTCCTTTCTTTACGTTACAACGGGGTACGAGACAGGGATGTCCCCTCTCCCCTCTCCTTTTCCATTTAGCAATCGAACCCCTGGCGTCCTACATCAGGCAACAATGCGCCGGCTTAGATATATGTGGCCAAAAGCAGCATCTATCACTTTACGCCGATGACCTACTGCTCTTTGTGGGTGATCCTGGTTCCAATTTACACCCTCTTCTGAAAGTTATTGATGATTTTGGCAAGTTTTCGGGGTACAAGATCAACATTGACAAATCGGAGGCCACCTGGTTGCAAAACTCCCGAAACATGACCCTAGCAGATTTTGGTCTTAAGACTACTCAGGGTAGTTTTAAATACTTAGGCATATGGATACATGTTAACCCACATATGTTATACTCTTTGAATCTTGCTGGGACTATAGGTGACATCAAGCAAATGCTGCTGAGTTGGATGAAACTCCCCCTTTCTCTTTTGGGTAGGGTACACCTTTTTAAAATGGTGGCCCTGCCCAAACTTCTTTATCCATTACAGATGTTGCCTCTTCTCCTCACTCAAAAGGATGCGACATCTTTGCAAACTGCCATTGGAAACTTTGTTTGGCAGGGCAGAAAACATAGAATAGGCAGGACTCCCTTGTCAATGACAGTGGAAGGAGGGGGGCTCCGTCTTCCTAATATAATATGGTATAACTGGGCGGCTCTCTCTAGATTTGCATTGGACTGGCTGGTAGGGAAAAACTATTATACTGTCCCTGACCTGGAGTCTAACATCATTAAACCACTGCATTTAGCTTATCTGCCTCATGCACATTTGAAATCTCTATCCCCGTTCATTCAAAACCATATATTGTTTAGGGATCCTCTAAGAGCCTGGACCAAGATTTGTAGACTCTGGGGTATACAACGTTCAGCTAGTAAATATCTCCCGATCCAGGGTAATTTGGACTTCCTCCCCGGGTACACCACGCAAGCATTTCAGACATGGCAACAATTACAACTCACACGACTGCATCAACTTTTCCGACCCCTGACTCTAGAAATACTGCCCTTCCAAGACCTGAAATCACGTTATAACCTCCCGCACACACACAAGTTTGCATACTTTCAATGCCGACACTACGTATCCACCTTGATTTCAGAGGGACTCCTCTCTGTAGAAGCCTCCAATTTAGATACATTGAGTGCGCTGGCGAAGTTAGGCCCTCTGAGGCTGTCACATACATATAACTTACTGATCCGTCACTCTAAGGATCATGTGCTTCATGGCATGGTATCAAAGTGGTCCCATTATGGGGAGCTAGAGATTGACCCGGTATTGATTACCACAAGTTTCGAGAGGGCACACCAAAGTACTATTTCTGCAAAATTGAGGGAATCACACCTGAAATTCTTACATCAAGCTTACATCACTCCTGGCCTAAGGGCTAAATGGGTTGGAGGAGCACTCAACTCCTGTAGTAAATGCCGCCTTGAATCTCCTGATTGGGTACACCTACTCTGGAGTTGCCCTAAATTACAAAAATTTTGGCAAAAAATTGCGTACTGGCTATCCAAATTAACTAAACAAACTGTGTCCCTCTCGGCACAACATGTGATCTTTCTGACACCTAGAGATCAGACATACAAGCACGACATTTTTTTAAATACCACACTCATGTTAGCTAAACAAATTATCCTGAGAGAGTGGACAGGGGACCGTAACTTACCTTTTCAACACTTACTTAAAACAATTCATGATCAGATGCTGATTGAGCAGGCAGATACTAGGGGGGACCCTGAGAAAAGAGTCAAGAGATTTCTCCTTAAATGGGAGGCTTACTTGCTGCACCTACCTGACATAGTAAGAGATAGGGTTCTGCTTCCTTTTAAAAATAGCCAATATGTTTTAAATGAAAACCTCAGAGGAAATTGGTGTCTATCCACGGATCAGACCCGTGAGTGACCTGCATATCGAGGGAGGGGGGACCCGGAGGTACTCTGGGTAAGTATGGCTGCTATATGTTATTTTTTTTTTTTCTTTCTCTCTTTCTTTCTCTTCCTTTCTTCTCTTTCTTTCATTCTTCTTTGTATGTTATTATCTTTCTTCCTTGCTCTTAGCTGATATGTTTCCTTTCTCGATTTCTCCTCTTTTTCTTTGGTTGATTGTAAAAAATGTTCTTAGAAAAAAGTTGAGTCCCAGGACATACATGATGATCACATATACTTATTGTATTCCTTTGCTGGTATGCTTTGATATAACATGCTCTGAAAACTGTTTTGTTCTGCAGGTGACCACTTTGTCACACCTGCATTATTATGACTGCATTTACCATGTATGACTCGGATTCTTTTCTATAAATAAAGTTTAAAAAAAAAAAAAAATGTACAATGGCATCAGAAACAAATGCATTAGCTAGCTTAAGTGCTTTAAGCTTGTCCATAATTTCATCCAATGGAGCTGAGTGAATGGCCTCTTCTAGAGACTCAAACCAGAATGCCGCAGCAGCAGTGACAGGCGCAATGCATGCAAGGGGCTGTAAGATAAAACCTTGTTGAACAAACATTTTATTAAGGTAACCTTCTAATTTTTTATCCATTGGATCCGAAAAAGCACAACTATCCTCCACCGGGATAGTGGTACGCTTAGCTAAAGTAGAGACTGCTCCCTCCACCTTAGGGACTGTCTGCCATAAGTCCCGTGTAGTGGCGTCTATTGGAAACATTTTCCTAAATATAGGAGGTGGGGAAAAGGGCACACCGGGTCTATCCCACTCCTTGTTAATAATTTCTGTAAGCCTTTTAGGTATAGGAAAAACGTCAGTACACACCGGTACTGCATAGTATCTATCCAGCCTACATAATTTCTCTGGAATTGCAACTGTGTTACAGTCATTCAGAGCAGCTAAAACCTCCCCTAGCAATACACGGAGGTTCTCAAGCCTAAATTTAAAATTAGAGATCTCTGAATTCGGTTTCCCTGGATCAGATCCATCACCCACAGAATGAAGCTCTCCGTCCTCATGATCTGCAAACTGTGACGCAGTATCAGACATGGCTCTCATAGCACCAGCGCGCTCTGTTCTTATCCCCGAGCAATCACGCTTGCCTCTTAATTCTGGCAATTTAGATAATACTTCTGTCAGGGTATTATTCATAATAGTAGCCATGTCTTGTAAAGTGATTTGTATGGGCCTCTCTGATGCACTTGGCGCCACAATATCACGCGCCTCCTGAGCGGGAGGCGATGGTACTGACACGTGAGGAGAGTTAGTCGGCATAACTTTCCCCTCGTTGTCTGGTGATAATTCCTTTATAGATAAAGACTGACCTTTATTATTTAAAGTAAAATCAATACATGTAGTACACATATTTCTATGGGGCTCCACACTGGCCTTCAAACATAGTGAACAAACAGATTCATCTGTGTCAGACATGTTTAGACAGACTAGCAATAAGACTAGCAGACTTGGAAAACACTGTAAATAATTTTACAAGCAATATAGAAAAACGCTACTGTGCCTTTAAGATTCACAAGCAAACTGTCACAGTTGAAATAACAATGAACCAAATCAGTTATAGCAACCAAATTTTAACAGTAAATGTATTAAGTTAGCAGAGCATTGCACCCACTTGCAAATGGATGACTAACCCCTAAATACCCAAAACGGATACAATACAGAAAAAAAACGTTTTTTAACACAGTCAAACACACTGTCACAGGTCTGCTGTGACTGATTACCTCCCTCAAAATGACTTTTGAAGTCCCCTGAGCTCTCTAGAGACGTCCTGGGTCATGCAGGAAGAAGCAGGAAGACTGAGACTGAATTTTTACTGCGCAAAAAAGCGCTAAAATAGGCCCCTCCCACTCATTATTACAACATTGGGAGTTTCAGTTAACTGTTTCTATGCAGAAATACAAGTCAGCCATGTGGAAAAAATTTATGCCCCAATAAGTTTTATCACCAATGTACCTCACAAAACGATTAAACATGCCAGCAAACGTTTTAAACATCCTTTTTTTTAAAGAGTATGTAACTCTATTGATAAGCCTGATACCAGTCCTCCTACTGCATTTAAGGCTTATTACATCACTTCAGTATTAGTAGCATTTTCTTAGTCAAGTTCCATTCCTTAGAAAATTACTTTACTGTATATATTTTAATCAGCCTGATACCAGTCGCTTTCACTGCATTAAAGGCTTTACTTACATTACATCGGTATCAGCAGTATTTTCTTAGTCAATTCCATTCCTTAGAAAAATAATTTACTGCACATACCTTATTTGCAGGAGACCCCGCACGCTATTCCCTTTCTGAAGTTACCCCACTCCTCAGAATGTGCGAGAACAGCCAGTGGATCTTAGTTACTTCTGCTAAGATCATAGAAAACGCAGGCAGATTCTTCTTCCAAATACTGCCTGAGAGAAAAAAACAGCACACTCCGGTGCCATTTAAAATAAACTTTTGATTGAAGAAATAAACTAAGTATAAAACACCACAGACCTCTCACAACGTCCTATCTAGTTGAGGGTTGCAAGAGAATGACTGGATATGACATGTGAGGGGAGGAGCTATATAGCAGCTCTGCTTGGGTGATCCTCTTGCAACTTCCTGTTGGGAAGGGAATATATCCCATAAGTAATGGATGACCCGTGGACTGAATACACTTAACAAGAGAAATACTAATTTACATGTACAGACGGATCTTTCACGGCCTGTGGAATTAGACTCAAGCACCGGAGGGACAGATCGAGTGCAGGTGGCTCATAGGAAAGAGGTGAATGTGGCGGCTGCTGCAGGTAAGCAGAACCAATCTATACATTTTTGGGAAGTGGGCCGAGGTGTGGATAATGAGTGGTCTGCCAGTGACTCAGCTTCAGTGAGAATATTGGAGGGTAGTAAAGAGTTCCTTAGGAGGGTGGAGACATCCGGGGTGGCTATGGCTCCTTCTCCCCATGCTGTCAGGGCGTGGGTCCCAGCGAAGGTGGTGGGCCAGGTGCCCAATACCATGTCAGGTGCCGGGGAACAGCGGTTGGATGGGCCTGTTGCGGCAGCAGGGCCTGTGCTGCCGGTTCAGTCGGGACAGATTAACCAGCAGCCTGGTGGGGGTGACAAAGTGAAAGACAGTTTGGAACTGAGGGTGGCGGACACGGCTATGTCCATATCGTGCTTATGCTCGATTGGACCTTTGGTGTTACATTTACCAAAAGAGACTAAAGATAAAATTTGGAAGAGGGAATGCATTGAAGTGTTTTCTGTGTTGCCCTTTTAGCAGTGGCGTATTTAGATTTTATGCTGCCCTAGGCCCTCAAAATTCTGCTTTCCCTCCCCCTCAGATTTTAGGCCTTTTTTTCCCCATCATCATTATTATTATTTGTAATCTTTTATTGAGATATTTGGCAAGTATATAACAAACGTCCATTTACAAAAATGCAAAATGTACATTTTACATACATGTTGTAGGAGCAGGGCCGGCGTTTGGGATAAGGGGGGGGGGGGCGCAATTTAGAGCAGCCTGGATTTTTTATTCTTTAATTTTATGTCCCTTATTTTTTTTGGATGAGACTCAGCCAATTTGCATTAACTTCTAATGCAAATTGGGTAATAGTGCACGCAGCGCAAGGCACGACCCCACAGTCCAACCAATACCTCCCGGCACACTGACCCAGACCCAGCAGTGATGACGCAGGCACGTGTAAACTCCCGCCCGGATACAGCACGGGATTAAGGAACTCTGGGAGCCAGCATGGGTTGGGGGACAATAATTTTTAGCAGTGAGTCCCGCCTTTTGTCCCGGTGTGACTATGGGGCTGCATACACCGCACGGCTGTCTGTGCCTGAATTGATCCTCCTCCAGTCCTATTCCATTTCCATCCTGTACACACAGTGTCAGTGGGCTACTCGGACGGACTCAGACTTCTCTATCCGGCTGGGATAAGGTGCACTGAGGTATTTGCTTGTGTTTTAACATGTGATACTATAGTCTAGCGCTCAGAGTTACATGAGGACAGCTCCATTTATTTCCAGAGTGTTCTCCTTTGTATATTGCTGATACCTACGCTCTGTAGCGCTAGACTGTAAGATGATTGCACTTTTTATTCTGTGTTTAACACGGGTGACATACTGTACAATCCTTAGGCGAACTTATAGTGTGGTATCTAGTGAAGTGTTTATACTAGTTTAAATAAAGGTATAATCTGCTCGTCACCTAGAGTCACTGCTAATTCACTGACGTTAAATGTAAGTAAAAATTAGTACAATGTTCAATTCTTTTTACTAGGCTTTGTATTCGATACTGTATTCTGATGTGTATATAACCCACATAGTACAGTAGACATTAATATCTTAGATCTATATATATCTGTTCTATGTATTATGGTGTGAGCACATTATTCCTGGCAGATTTCTGTATTATTTTCACAGTATAATTTAATATAAGCACTTTTTATAGTAGTCCTAAGAACCAAAAAACAGGGAAGGTACAATCCACTTTAATACATGTCTATACTATGCCTGGTTAATATACAGCTATGCTGAAGCTCATTCCCCTCATTCATAAGTACCTTATTTTTATATTGTGTGCACACCACTTGTAGTAATCTCTCTTATCACTTGATATAACCATGCATAGGTAACTGATAAGAGTTTGATATATAAACCTTCCTGAGTGGAGGTAGGAGTACTATTTCTCTGCTTTAGAATATATATTACTGCTTCTTGTGACAATTGGACTAAAGACATGTTTCTTCATGTGTCTTGGTTATTTGTAATAAATTACTGGCTATGGTAAAATAAAATAATATGTATGTCACACTAAAACTGCACTGTATTGGGAAATGTGTCAGGATTAGTATGAAATCAGGTCTTTTATGTTAGTACTGATTTAACTCTACACCTCCTGAATCCTTGCTTGTTATTTGTCAATGGGATGTTATGTAATGGGGGGGGGGGGGGCGCAAAATGTATCCTCGCCTGTGTGGCCAAAAATCCTAGCACCGGCCCTCTGTAGGAGCTAAGCAACTGTGGTTTTTTGATCTTACACATATACTAGAGAAACAAATAATTAATTTCTGTAAACAAACAAATATTGTAAGGTGCTAGCAAGCATAGATATCGCTTGATTAAGTTGCTTTATTTGAAATATTGTGAGATAGTTCTCAAATATAGGTTTTCCATGTATTCTTTTATGTCAGCAATCTAAAATGTACTACAATAATGATAGAGATGGACATAGCACTATGATATCTCATTTTATTTATAATTATAATACCTCCCATACTGATCGGGGTCACTCTTGTACCCAAGTAAGGGTATATGACACCGGGGAGGATCTCAAGTGATAATAACGGTCGGTCTTGGACCACTTATAAAGGAGGCTATTTAGCATCTGATAAAATAATTCAAAAACATTTAGAACTGGCATAATAAACAAGCTATGTAACATGTCATATTGCATAATAAAATATAAATTGTGTATGTTGCTCAGCTCTTCATCTGAATTAATAGGAGTAAGGTTATATAAATCTTCATAAAGATCTTCTAACTATTCCTTTGCTATCATATACTATGGAATTATCTGGAGATATTTGATTTATAAATAGATTTTATGTTTTCTACTTTAATGCTTTGGCCAGCAATGCCCCTGTTTTGTTGCCCTCTGAAAAATATTTTTTTTTTAGGTACAGTGCTTTACTTTTAGCTTCTTTTTGTAAGAAGTTATTTAGGTTGTGTCTAAAGGCTTGTAGTTGTTGGGATTTGTGCTCATCTTTTGTTGCTTTCTTTTGTTGGGCTTCAAATATATGTTGCATAGCTGATAAGTTTTTTTTTTTTTTTTTAATAATAATTTTTATTATTTTCCAGAGCATAGTTTACAGAAAACATAGATCAATGTACAACTGGTATTACATGTGGAGAATAAACACAGAGGTGTACCTGGGCGAGGCAAGGAAAGATAAGAGTGGACATGGAGGGTGCTTGTTACATATGATGCAATAGTATCAGTATGTCCATGCATTTGTGGTGACGACAATTAGTTCTTCAGGTCCGAATATGTGGATAGTAGTCAGTGGCTGGGCATTGTATTGGTCTCCATCAACTCGCCCAAGCCCATTACCTCTCTAGATGTTCTATACAATTGTAACATTATTAATAAATAGTTTCAAAATGCTCTTTAAAGTTGATAAAGGAAGAGGAAGGGTATAGGGAGGTAGGGAAGTAACTTGCAGATAAGGATACTTAAGACAAGTATTGAAACGAGCTGGCAAGGTCGAGTGTGTTAGATTCGGTCAAAAAGATCTCCTGTAAACAACCATGCTCTATGTGGTTGAGGTAGTGAGTGAGGTAGCATGCGGGTAATGGTTTGTGATTGGGGTTCTGAATGTGAGATAGAAAGATTCCCTTAACTCATTAAAAAATCTGGATTTATTTATTTTATAGTAACCGTATTCTTCAAGAGATATAAGTTCATCTGTTTTATTGAGCCACATATTTAGCGTTGGTATTTGTTGTGTCTTCTAATGTAGGGCTATTAATAATTTTGCACTGTTAATACACATTCTTAGCAATAATGCTCTAATTTTGCATTTTAGTGGTGGGTTTAGTAGCACAATTGAGGGGGTTAATTCAAAGCTTTGCCCAGCAAGTGTTTGAAGAGTGCCTTTAACACTTTGCCAGAAAATGGTTAGTTTGCTGCATTGCCACCACATATATGTCATATTTCTTAGTGCATTGCATCCTCTCCAACAAAATGCTGAGGAGGTCGGGTATATTTTCCTGAGCCTGATCGGAGTCAGGTACCAACGAAGAAGAACCTTGAAATTGAGCTCAAGGATTTTAGGGGAAGTGGAGGATTTGCACGTATTGTATTTGCCATTGTTTAGTGTCTAAATCAGCATCTAGCTCTCTGTGCCATTGGCTAGTTGTGTAACAGAGATTTTGCTATTGAGAGGGAGCCCCTAGTTATCATGCCTGAGAGACATATTTGTTCAAGGGGGGTTGGTTGGAGGTCTAAATAAATCTTTCTTATGTGGGGATGCATGGATGAAATGATGGAGTTGTAAGTATTTAAGCCAGGTTGAAAAGGAGCCAAATAAGATGTGTTGTATGTCAGCACGATTTTTCAGTTTGCCTTGGTCTAGTTGCTTAGCAATGGGTACTGAGTCTAGGAGTTTGTGTATTGTGTGTTCTTTTTTATGTGTCTCATACCCGCCCATAAATTCTATGTTAGGGAAAACTGGTGTGAGTGGAGAGAACAAAGTTGAGAGCGCTGGGTTCATTTTGATCAGATAGTCCTATGTGTTAAAAATGTGCCTGTACAGTGGGGAAGAAGTACATGGAGGCGTGCGCTTGTGTTTGGGGAGCCAGCAGAGAGATCATGGTGAGGGGGATCTGAGTAGGTGGGAATCGAGCGCTATCCATGCTTTGGCGCTATCTCTGCAGTGCCAGTCTAGTATTTTCTGTATTATTGTTGCATGGTAGTATAAGTGGATGTTCGGTACACTCAGGCCTCCGTTGTGCGGTGTTCTATACATTGTGTTTTTGTTAATGCGGGGTCGGGTCTTTCCCCATATAAAAGTGTTTATCAATTTTTGCAGCAGTTTGAGAAAAGATTTGGGTATTGCTATGGGCATGGCTTGCAAAGTGTATTGGATTTTAGGGAGTATTGTCCTTTTGACTGTATCCTTCCCCACCAGGATAAGGGCTTATCTCTCCACACAGTGGAGTGTAGTATTGATTTGAGCAGGGGGGTGTAATTTAAAGGAAATAGTCGCTGATTATCTGGAGGCAACCCCCCCCCAGGTATTTTAGGTGTGAAGTTTGGAGTTTAAGTGGACATATGTGCTGTCAATTTGTGAAGTCTGTTGGATTCATGGATACATTAAGTATTTCTGATTTACTGTAGTTAAGTGTAGTTACTGTAGAAGTGGGAAAAATTACTAAATCTATTGAATTCCGAGATTAAAGCTGAAAGGGAGAGGGTAGGAGAGGAAAGGGTGAGCAGGACATCATCCGCGAACATAGCAAGTTTATGAGATTGTGTGCCTACTTTAAGCCCATGTATGTTAGGATTATTTCTTATGTGGTTTGCTAGGACTTGCATAGTGAGTATGAAAAGGAGAGGGTACCTGTACTTTGGCTGTGGGGCTAGAATATAAAAGGGATATTTGTTGTATTGTGGTGTCACCAAAGCTGAAATGTTTAAGGGTGCTATGAAGACATTTCCAATTTAGCCTATTGAATGCTTTCTCCGCATCAGTGAAGACCAGAATAGCGGGGATTTGCTGCGTTTTCGCGTATTCCATGAGATGCAACACACGGACCGTGTTGTCTCTGGGACAAAGCATGCTTGGTCTACATGGATAAGGGTGGGTAATATTTTATTAATACGTTGTGCGAGAATCTTGGCATAGATTTTAATATCTCCATTCAACAGAGAGATTGGGCGAAAGCTACCTGGGTTTGTGGGGGATTTCCCGGGTTTGGGGATAACCATTATATGTGCTTCTAGTAGGATTTTTAAGAAACTGTCGTCATCTAGGGAATTAAATAGCTTTGTTAGGTATGGGACTAGAATGTGTTGAAAATGTTTGTAATATAGTGCTGTCAATCCATCGGGTCCTGGGATTTTATTTAGGGGGGTATTTTTTATTGCTGCAGTGACTTCTTGTGTAGTAATAGGTTAATCTAGTTGTTTAGCTATTTCATCTGGTAGTGTTTGAATACCTGATTCTAGAATATATTGGTCTATATCTGCAGGGTTTGTCGATGCGTCAGTGAGGGGTATGTTGTATAGGTTATTGTAAAAGCTTCTAAACGTGTTGGCAATAACCCTACTGTCATATATATGGCTTGTGGGGACAGATGGAGAGGTTAATTTGTGAATATAATTATTGTTTGTTCGGGTCTTAAGAGCTCTAGCAAGGAGAGAACCCGCTTTGTAACCTTCTGCAAAGTATAATTTCCTAAGACATAATGCTTTCCTTTGCGCTTCTTTATTTAGTAGCTTGTTTAGTTCCTTTCTAATTTTAAATAGTTGGGTGCAGCAATGTTGGTCGGTGGGTGATTGCATATGTGCGGTTTCTGACCTGTGTAGTTGTTGGAGTAGGTTGTTATAATGGTTGTTTTTATGAATTCTCCCCTTATTACAGCTTTATGTGCTTCCCAAATTAAGCTATTAGTTAAAGACGTTGTTGTGTTATGTTGGAAGTAATCGGTGAGTGTGCGTGAGAGTTTCTCTACTATAGAAGGCTGATGCAATAGATTTTCGTCCATTCGCCAACAGGGGTCTGTGAGAGGCTTATCTGTCCAGGTTAAAGATAAGGAGACCATAGAATGGTCTGACCAGGAGGTTGGGACGATTTCTGACGAATGAGCCAGTGGGAGGCTATTTTGGTTAATGTAAATGTAGTCTAGCCTAGAATAAGATTTACCGGGGTTTGAGTAGAATGTAAAAGTTTTCCGTGAGTGGTGGTCTCCAAACATCAATAAGTGTTGCTTCACATAGGGAGTTTGAGACAGTCCCTAAGGATCTTCTAGGTTGGGTGGATCCATTGCTATATTAAGGTCTCCTGCAAAGATTACTGTCCCCATGGCTATTCCCAGCATTTCTCTAATAGCTCTTCTGATAAAGCGGGTTTGGCCTGTATTAGGGGCATAAACGTTTACTAGGGTTAGAGGGCGATTGTAGAGGGTCCCTATCAGGATTATGTATCTCCCTTCATTGTTAGAGAGTTTGTGTGTGACTTGGAATGGCATATTGCAGTGAAGGAAGATACCCACTCTGTTGTGTTTAGCGTTATTGAGTTGAAATAACCTATAGGAAAGTGTTTGGAAGTGAATTTAAGTTCTGAGGTTTTGAGGAAATGGGTCTCCTGCAAAAAAAATAATATCCCCTTTATGCTTATAAAACCAATTTAAAGCTATGGATCTCTTTGTCGGGGAGTTCAGTCCTTTGACATTTTGGGTTATGATTGTTATATCAGAAGCGGTGATGGTGGGTAAGGGGTTGTGATCTTGTAGATCTGAAGGGGTGTATGTAGGAGGTTTGCACAGAGAGCTACGTCCTTTGTGTATTGCATTTAGTGTTGTAGGCTTACCAGCGCGTTCCAACCCACAGGCAAAAAGAGGTAGATACAGGGAGAGGTAGTTGAGCTGTGGCAGAAAAGGATGGTTTTTATCTGCGAGTAAACAGGGGAAAAACAAATAAATTGAACATTCTAACCAAAATACAACAATATTGCAAACAAACAACAAACATAACTGGGTATAATACTTAAAACAGTATTTGAATCTTAAAGGGGGAAACATAGTAACCTTGAAGTGTCACTATAATTTCCAATTTCCAATTGGTTGAGGTTGGTAAATTTTGCACCGGGTAAAGTGGTGACGGGCCAAAAAGTGATCATACTGAGCACGATTGGGGGTATTAGAGGTGGCATAAAATACGGAGACACAAGGGTATAGAGCTTCATGTTTAGGGCTTAGCAAACATTCTACTTTCGAGGAGAATTTTAAGTTCAGTAGGATAAGATCCTGAAGCTATAAGTATACTTCACTGAGGTGAGTCTCAGTATTTAACCTGTCCAGGTAAGTTATCAGATCAAGTAGGATCTTCTTTTTCTTGGTTTAGTTGTGAGGCAGCTTTTGTGTTTTTTCTTTGGACTGTTGTCCAGCTGGATCATTGTTGCCTTGGTGAGGGGCATGTTGGGGCATTCTCTTAAGCATCAGCAGGGCCAAGTGAAGGTATAGATGGAGCGGGAATGTTGAGATTTTTGCAGAAGTGTTCAAGGTCATCTGGTGTTCTGTATATTGTTATTCTCGAGTCGTGGAGTACCTTGAGGCAGAATGGAAATCCCCATCTATATGGGATTTTTAGGTCTTGAAGGTGGTTAGTTTGGTACCTGGCTTCTCTTCTCTTTGCTAGGGTGATGGTGCTGAGGTCAGCATATATCTGCAGCGTATCCCCTTCAAAGATGATTTGACGAAGCCTCCTAGAGGCAAACATCTTTTCCTTATCTTTGAAGCTGTGCACTTTAAGGATTATGTCCCTAGGAGGTTTATCTTTTCATGGGTATGGTAGAAGCATCTTCTTTCAGGAGGAACTTGAACAGTTGCTGAAGGTGTTCTTGCAAAAGGTTAGGGGTAATTTTTTCTGAAATTCCTCTAATTCTGAGGTTTTGGCTTCTTCCCCTGTTGTCCAAGTCCTCTACTTGAGCTTGTAATTGCTGAATCTGTGTGTCATGTACCTGGATTGTATAGTTTTGTAGATCTACATTGTTGTTATATTGTTCCATGTCTTCTTCAATTTGCATAACTCTGTCACCCATATCAGATAGGTCCTTTTTGACCTCTGAGAGTCCATCTTTGACCTCTGAGAGTCCATCTTTGATAAGTTTCTCAACTTGCATGAATAAAGAAGCAAAGTCTGCCTTAGTTGGTAGATTACAATGGTCTGCTCTAATCAGAGGAGCATCTTCTTTCAGGAGGAACTTTAACAGTTGCTGAAGGTGTTGTTGCAAAAGGTTAGGGGTAATTTTTTCTGAGATTCCTCTAATTCTGAGGTTTTGGCGTCTTCCCCTGTTGTCCAAGTCCTCTATTTGAGCTTGTAATTGCTGGATCTTTTGTAGATCTACGTCGTTGTTATATTGTTCCATGTCTTCTTCAATTTGCATAACTCTGTCACCGATATCAGATAGATCCTTTTTGACCTCTGAGAGTCCATCTTTGATAAGTTTCTCAACTTGCATGAAGAAAGAAGCAAAGTCTGCCTTAGTTGGAAGATTACAAAGGTCTGCTCTAGTCAGAGGTGTGTTTCTGAAGTTTGTGAGCTTTCAGGATCTGTCACATATGTTTCCAGGACTTAGAAGAAATTGCTCACTCTGGTGTTTGATGTTTGTGGTCCTTTGCTGGACTTATCTGAGCGGGTAGTTCTCTTAGACGCCATTTTGATAAATAAAAGTGCGTAGTAGCATTTTTTGCAGCGATTAAATTGGACAGTAGTGGTATTAGCTCTATGAGCTGTGCATACTTATATTTCAGGCTTCAATGTTATATCTGTTTCAAGGTAGGGTTGAATTTTAAAACTTCTTGTGCTGTAGGGTTATTGGCTTTGCGGGCCTGTTGTTCTGCTGTGACACTGCAAAGCCTGAGGTGTTTAATATATAGTCTGTATAGTAAGTGTGTTTAGTCCTTGATAAGTGGTTAAAAAAATGTATGAAGAGTCCACTTACTTCCAGAGTTATTTGGATGCAGCTCTCACTGACGTTGATGCTAGTAGATGCCTGTCCTGTAGCTTGAACTGTGTTGCATGCCTTAATCAGACATTACGGCCTGTAAGGGAATCTCCAGGGACCATTTATCTAATCCCAATATGCTGGTGAGGCAGACAGGCTGTTAGGTGTCAATATGTGAAGCTTCTATTGATGCGTTTCAAAAACTATGCATCTTTGGTAGGCCTCAGGCTAGCAGGCAGCATGTCCCGTTACCGGGATAGTGCTGACGGTGCAGGTTAATTACAGAGCGTTCTACCGCTCGTTGCCGGGTTTAATGTACTTCACATTGTACACCCAGCTATCCGATTGCTAGATGCGACTATTTCAGCTGAAATGCAGTCCCGGGTATCGCATTAATTAGCCTTGGAAGACACCCACGATCCGGAGCTACCCCCTGAAGTTTTTTTTAGAAGTTTTTTTTAAAGCAAGCATTTTGCTTTAATAATTTGCTACAAATTAATGCTTTATGTGCATCCCAAATAAACATAGGATTTGAGTGAGAACTTTGGTTAACAGTGAAATATTGCTTAATAGATTGAGTAATTTTTTCATTAAGTATCTGGCTTTTAGGAGTGTGCCGTCCAATCGATTCGTCATATGAACTGGGATAGTGGTGCTGAAGGCCAGGTAAGTTTTGTACTGACCGAGTGGTCAGACCAGGGCGTGCACTAGATAGTCGAAGAGTCTACAAAATGCAGGCTAAATTAGTCAATAAAGAGATAGACTAACCTAGAATAAGACTTCCTGGGGTGTGAATAAAAGCAAACGTTTCTAGTATTAGGGTGTTGTATATGCCAAGCATAAATTAAAGATAGACCCTGCAATTTGGAAGTGAAACATTTTAGTGAGGAGGTTGGGACAGTGCTATGTCTTAGGGAGCAATCCCAATATAGTTCCAAGGTGACTTTATAGTCTCCTGCAAGGATTACTGTTCCTTTCGCTATTGGTAATATTTTGTTTGCCATTTAGTAAGAAAACACTTGTCTAACATAGGGTGCATAAACATTTATCAGAGTGACATGGTGATTGAATAGAAGCCCTGTAAGGATGAGGAGTCTGCCCTCGTCATCCTGACTTTGCAGAGTTTGCTGGAAGGAGAGGCGCCTGTGTAGCAGGATACCAACTCCATTTATCTTTTCAGTACAAGAGTGAAAAAAAACCCCACTGGGTATGTGCTGGAGGAGCACCTGGGGGCTGCATCTTCACAGAAATGTGTTTCCTGGATAAAACAGATGTCACTGTTGCACCTACGGGAACCACTTCAGCACTTTAAAGGGACATTATACACTAATTTTCATGCAACTGCATGCAATAGGTACTACTACAAAGAATAAAATGCACAAATATTGATATAAACATCCAGTATAAAACCTTTTGAAAACTTACTTAGAAGCTCTCAGTTTAGCGCTGTTCATAAGGATAAGTCTGGGACACCCGCTAAAAGGGGCTGCGAAAACAAAAAGAGCAGACCCTCCCCTCCTTCCTTGCATATGAAAAGACAGATAACATAAAAAGTAGCCAGTAAGAGTCTGTAAAAAACCTGTGTATTCATCTGACACTGTGGGTCTAAAAGTGTCAGATGTAAGGAGTTAGGAGTCTAAAGTAAGGAGTCTAAAAAACAGCACAATGTTCTTAAAAAATAAGCAAAAACTAAACATTTTTACAAAAACAATCCCAGATAGGCTATATAAATGTATCATCTACAAAACATTAATGCTAAGAAAAATCTACTGTACATTATCCCTTTAAGGACCAGTGCCGTACCCTGTATGTCACTGGTCTTTCTATGGGGATTGTGTTATTAATTGAGCGGACTTTCCGCCAGCTGCGAGACCGCCCTATTTCCGGTAAACAGGTTGGAGAGTCGGTATAATAGCACGGTGGACCCTCGCTATTATAAGCAAGAAAACCCTTAATGACCAGCAACCAAAATGGTATGTTGCGGTCATTAAGAGGTTAAGGCAATAGATCTTTCGGTAGATGAGTTTAGCCCTTTTACATTTTGGGTTATTATTTTAAATGTATGTTGCACCATGTGAACTTAAATAAATCAACAAAGAAAGTTTCCTTCTCAATTGGGGGTTTAACCTTGTGAGAGAAAGGTGTGAATTGACCTGTAGAAGTGTATGGCAGTGGAATGAGGAATGTACATCTCCTGTGTAGTGGTATACATAAACATAATATGGTAAAAGTATCACAGAAAATCAATACTCGTATGATTGAGTATATGTCAGTGTACCATGAGTTGCGCTTAATATAAAGTACTTCTTGCCTTATATTTGGCTTAAAGAAACAGCGCCCATAAGGAGTTACATACACTGATATATAGATCATTGCGTATAGTAAGTATTGAATTTATTACGTTTCCAAGGAACCAAGTAGCAGTTTTTCTACTTTATGTTTGATAAATCAATATTTTTTAGCTGTGCTTTTGTATTGATTTAGCTTACTTTCTAGTGCTCAAATAATAAATTAGAAACTTAGCATTGAGTATGAATTGATATATAAGGTGGAATATCAGAAATTATTGGAACAAAAAAAGAGAAATTGCAACAATAAATTTCTATGTTGAGTTACTTTTAGTTTGTTCCAGTTTTGCTTTATAACATTCAACGCTCAGATAATGGTTCACTGGTATTGGAACCATATTGTAAGGGAAAGTCTATTTTGTTGTTGGCAATCATAAAGTTATAATTGATAGCAGTAAGATATACCAATTACTTTAAGATATACCAATTACTTGGTTATTATTTTGAAATTATGATTCAAATACTCCTACTATATTATCAATCCCTTATACTAGAAGTATAAGCTGTTAATATTTATTGTGTCATGTTGCCTGTAGCTCTAATGGTGTAACATATAATCGAATATAACAGCTTTTAAAACAACATTACAGATACGTTTTTAAAGAGGTTACTCTTGCATACCTTATTCAAGACTTAAAAAAGTAACAAAAATATTATTTGAGTGTTCCACATTAAAGTGTCTAACTTTACAACTAAGACTAATCTATAGACTAAATTTGTATCTCAGCATTGCTACAAAGTTACAGCTTGTAGCTACGGTGAGACTGCTCTTAGCACGGTGAGACTGCTCTTAGGTCCATAATTGCTTACGGTTAGGATACTTTTAATTTAAAGCACATTAAAACAACATTTTGATTTTTCAAACATAAAGTGGAAAAACTGCTTCTTGGTTCCTTGGAAACTTAATAAATTCAATACTTACTATACGCAACAATTTAAAAGAGGTATCACCTCTATATATCAGTGTATGTAACTCCTTATGGGCGCTGTTTATTTAAGCCAAATATAAGGCAAGAAGTACTTTATATTAAGCGCAACTCATGGTACACTGACATATACTCAATCATACGAGTATTGAACAAAAAGGGAATACCTTTGTGAGAGGTTTGTTTGCTTCAGCTACAGAGGAGCGCGGGTCATCATCACCGCATTAATATTATTATCTGGTGCTTCTTGTGAGTTTGAGATCATGCTGTCTAGCGGGCATAGAAAATCTTTCATGTTATGAATTGTGCTCTGAGGGCCCTTGCTGTGCTTGTCAGCTCTATCTGCCTTGGATGACTTTCTGGAAGCCACGGTGATATAGAATATAATGTAAATGGCAAAATTGTAATGAGCTGGTTGGTAGAATATTTCTTAAAAGTGCCTTAGTCCTGATGGTGATACAGTTTAGGGTAACCACATTATGGCTAATTAGTAGTATATGCTTATGGAATAGAAATATTCATGTAGTTTATAGTCCTATCCCTTTAAGGGTTCAGTTAGGCCTTGACTTAGATTTTATTTTTTGTATATAATAGCTACAATATTTTTTGTTGCTAAAAGAATGTGTATTATTTATTATTAATTATATCTGTCTAGAGAGTAGTCTTTTTTTGCTGTTGCATATTTTTTTCCTACAGTCTTAATGAGGTATAGTGATTGCACCTAGTAGACTATTCTTAAGCTGTATGTATACAAAATTCCCCCTGTTCTGTATTTAAATTGTGTTAAACCTTCACAGTTTATAAGGACTTAGATATGTTTAATATATTTAACTTTTGATGCTTTTATTTAGATTTAGTTTGTTGATTATAGTTTTTGGATTAAATTATATGAACTTATAATATACAAAATAGAATTCTTTCAACTCAAAGCTTGAGAGCCTGAGAAATTATCCTATGTGCACTATTAAATTATCTGTACATTTCTTGTTGTATGTCTGTGTACCATTTTAAGTATTAAAAACAAAAAAATTAATAAAGATAAAAAAAGAAAGTTAATTTGACACATTAAATTTACTTGGTCTAATTTTATTAATTAGTAACCATGGGGATTTCCCAATAAGAGGTAGAGATAAGAAGGATGACAATACAAGATGGTCTCTCAGGGGCCGTACATATGGGCACACAAGACTGGCAGAAGAGGCAGAGCTCTGGCTGGTACGCGTAGCTCTGGTAGATATGAGAGAGGGGCTCTGATGTAAACTCAGCTTATTGAGCTGGAAGCAATTTAGCTTTGGTTGTTCTTTCAGCTAAAGAACTCCTCCTCCTCCCTTAGTTCTTCCACTCATCGTCTCTGTACTTCTAGTTCTTTATTTATCCAAAACTCCAAAAGTTTCTATTTTATTTTTTGAGTGCCGTCTGTCTGTACCGCTTTCTCTCTGGTTTCAATTTGAGCTATTTTACAACAGAAATAAAAAAAGAATTAAAAATTAGTAAATGTTACTCTTATAACATTATGTATCTTATGGAGGGCTATAAATAGCAATTTAATATATTTCCCCATATTTATGCATATATTATATCCCCCATTCATGTTATATTTATGATCATTTATAGCTGTATGTCCCTTTTATCCCCCTTATGGGGTATAGATCTGTTTGATATTAACCAGTATAAAGCACATTTATTCTGGCTTGTATTTTATTCTGTGATACAGATAGCAGTATAACATATATCTGTTAGTTCTACCAGACCAGTACAATTCACAATGTGAAAGCTTAACTCTGATTGTTGCTATATAAATATAAAGTGTGTTACCTACTTTTGAATTAATCTAGTATAACATTAATGATAATGAACTGCCTACCTAGGGCTAGGATTATATAATTGATTCCCCATTGTGTGTATAGTAAAACATTTTATTTACTATTAATTAAATAGAGGGGATCCTGAGTGATTCATTAAGTATTGTGAGGATTATTCCTGTCTAAACTAAAATTTGTTCTACATAATTGATTTTATCAAAGGGACACTTGTCAAAATTTAAACTTTCACAATTCACCCTATTTAATGGTACTTTTAATGTTTTTTTGTGCTTTACATATTTATAACTTGCCCCAGGGCCCAATATATTCCCTATATATTACATTACACAAAGCAACCTTCAGTCTAACTTCTCACCTACCATCTCTCTTTCTTTCACCCTCTTACTGCTTTTTCCTACCAATTTCCTTATCTATTTTAGCCACTTTACACAGTTTCCTATTTCCTACTATTCTTTTTATTTACTGTTCTTTCCCAGGTTCTTTATTTTTATTTTTGCTTTCAATTATGTTTGTTTTCTGTTGTCTTTTCTCACCTTCCCCTGATTTTTCATCCTTTGTTCCTGCACCTTCACTTCCTCCGCTTTCTCCTCTCCCTTCATTTCCTCCTTGTCTTCCTCCTTCTGTTCCACCTCCTTTTCCCCCTCTTCCTCTCCCTCTTTCTGTCCTTTTTCTCCTTCTTTTCTTTCTTTGTTTTCTTTTTTTATCCTCTTCTCCTTCAGAGAAGCTTCAAAATAAAAATAAAATGAAATGATATATTCTTGTATAATACACCATGCACATTATAGACATATACAGTCTCTCAATATATTAATATAGCTTATTATAATTTTATATAAATCCTGTTTCATACTAACTTAAATGTTCTTACAATTTCCAGTGCATCTAATCACTGTAACAACACAATATAGATCCCTTAGATCCTCTACAATAACTTTTATATGTAAATATATTTTCTCTTTAACCCTAGCATTGCTCAGTACATTTCCTGTCTGTACCTCTTCCTATTGCTCTCACTCTATCTCTGTCATTGCACTACAATATTCCTGTTTATACCTCCTCCTATTGTCCCATATAGCTTCTAATTCCTCCTTATATTCTATACAACTTATCTTACAGCTTCATTCATTTTTACCATTTGTAACTGCTTATAATACCCAATTCAACTTTAACATTACTCTTATTGTCCTGTAAAAACACTCTCAGTCTCCTAGTGCAGCATTTTGCATCCCTGCAATTAGCCATTGTGGTAACCCCTAGTCTTGTGCCATACCCTATAACCTTTCATATTTCATCCTTCCTAATGAGTTACATTTCCCTCATATAAACAGCATGTAAGTTCTGTTACCTTTCCTGATGATGGGGCTGATGTTTGGTTGCTCCTCATCAGGAAGTTTGGATTTTCTAAAAACAGGAAAAACAACATTAAAATTATATATTTGTCATAACATACTTAGGCCTCGCTTCCATTGAGTCGTTAAAAATGGAGCCGTAAGCTACCGAAGCGGCCGACAGCTAAAAGTAATTTACGGCTCCATTTTAGTACCAGGTTTCCATTGAAATATTTTGCGGATAGCGTGCAGTCGCTCTTTTCGTGTAGCTGTAGGTTAACGTTGTGTTAACGCTTCCATCTGATGTCGGATTTCTTGAAAATCAATTAGTTGCTAAGGTAACCTGACCTTACGCTATAGAATTTACGTTTAACGTCCGTGCTCCTTACCGGTGATCACCTCTCAAGAAAAATAAAGATACACTTATCCATATTTTTAATAATCAAATACTATTTTTTAATATAATTATATTTACCACTTCATAAATATAAGTAATATGTATTGCTGCCCTAGGCATAGGTCTAGTTTGCATTCTGTAGATATGTTCTTGCATATATTATTATATTTAAATATATACTGATATTTCTATTAGAATATAAGTTCAGCTATTTCTATACATGAGACAACAATAAATATTACTTATAACAGTTTATTTCTACATTAAAACACTTGCATTATTTGCAAGTTTTATAATTTCAATAGAAAATAGGTCTCAAAAAGCACAATTTTCCTCTTTTACACCTAGTTGAGCTGGGTGTAATATTTCTAAATGTATCGACAGCCTCTGACAGTGTATTAACGGTTAACGCTTTCATTGGAAACCTGGTATAATTTATCGATTAACGGCTTCTATTACTTTCTATGGGACGCGAAGATTTTTTTGGCTGCCGATATTGAGGTATAACGCACCATTGGAAACAGTCGATAAACGATATTGCTTTCGACAGCATATGTAACGGTTCGCAAGTGCACGCAAACTGAATTACGACTAAATGGAAGTGAGGCCCTAGTCATTAACCAGTTAAATTTATATAAAAGGGAAATAATTGTAAAAGATAACAACACAGAGCTCCACACCAGGACTGTACCACAAAACACAGAACAGTTGGGAGCTCTTCATTTAATTTGTATGTAAATCATGTGAAATGCAGCACATAATTACTGATATTACTGATGATTTAATAGAGGGGCACAGGTATAGCACAACCTCATGATTAGCACATGGCAGGGCTTCGGCTAAATACCAATGTAAAGCAACAGTGAGGCGGGCATGATTACAGCTCAACTCAACCTGCTTTGTCATGTGATCAGTATTACACAGTGAAAAGCTAGTTCTACCCAGAATCTGTAGCGCAGATGCGTTATTTTATACCCACCAAAATGGTCTAGGAAAGGCCTGTTATGTAAATTATGAGTAAAGAAAATACATTTATTATCACAATTTAGTAAAACAATTTCCTTTTTTACATCAATTGTGATTATAAAAGAAGCAATTATATAAATATAAACATAAGAACAAAGAATGTGAAACAACTACCAGGGAAGGATGCTAAAACTTCTTAGTTTGTGTTTAATTTGTGCACAGCAGCCTCTCTGATGGTGCTGACTTGTTTTGCAAAAAAAAAAGTTGAATAAATCAAAATGTAAAAGTGGAAAATATATTTTTATATATTTAAGTTTAGTTTGTGTGTGTATATAGACAAACAACATACATAAGTGTAGTTGCACCCAGCAGTGTAATGTCCTTTTAATATTTCACAGCATTTCTGTTGTCTTGTGACTTTTGTGGGCCGCACAAATGTATTATATATACAAATATAAATATCTAAACAATACGGCTAAATTGTATAGATGAGTTTATTATGGGAGGCAGCTCCCTGTAACTTACTGGATGCTCTTCCTAAGCGCCCATCCTCCAATTATAATAATTATAAGGGCAATGACTCCCACACCAGCAAATACGTATACTGTAGAGAAACAGCAGGTAAAACAGTATTATTTATACAATAGACTTTACCAGTATTGAGATCATTATTAAGTACAATTAAATAAACGTGGCACATTATATCTTCTACCTTTAGCATGCCATGTATTTAACAAGTGTTGTGTTATTAAATGACACCTATGTATCAAGCTGTTTGTGAGGTGATGACATCATATGAATTAGAATCTGTAAATGTATTCAGTGACAGCCAGGTGTAATAATTAAAGGGGACACTGAAGTATTATATACCAGATAGTATATTAATATAACTTTAGTATAATTTACAGGGCACATAAGTATGCTTCTTTGCACCGGTAATATTCACATAAATCCAGGTGTGATATGAAAAAAAAAGTTTTTTTTTTTTAAAAAAAGTAACTTTTATTTGTTATTAATACGACAGCAAATATTAAATGGTATTTTGCTACCCACATTAAGTTAATAAACACTTCTCCTGTGCAGTGGTATACATAAACATAATATAGTAAAAGTATCACAGAAAATCAATACTATATAGTATGATTGAGAATATGTCAGTGTACCATGAGTTGCGCTTAATATAAAGTACTTCTTGCCTTATATTTGGCTTAAATAAACAGCGCCCATAAGGAGTTACATACACTGATATAGAGGTGATACCTCTTTTAAATCGTTGCGTATAGTAAATATTGAATTTATTAAGTTTCCAAGGAACCAAGTAGCAGTTTTTCCACTTTATGTTTGATAAATCAATATTTTTTAGCTGTGCTTTTGTATTGATTTAGCTTACTTTCTAGTGCTCAAAGAATAGATTAGAAACTTAGCATTGAGTATGAATTGATAAATAAGGTGGAATATCAAGAGAAATTTAGTAGCAAAAAAAGAGAAATTGCAACAATAAATTTCTATGTTGAGTTACTTTTAGTTTGTTCCAGTTTTGCTTTATAACATTCAGCGCTCAGATAATGGTTCACTGGTATTGGAACCGTATTGTAAGGGAAAGTCTTTTTTGTTGTTGGCAATCATAAAGTTATAATTGATAGTAGTAAGATATACCAATTACTTGGTTATTATTTTTAAATTATGATTCAAATACTCCTACTATATTATCAATCCCATATACTAGAAGTATAAGCTGTTAATAATTATTGTGTCATGTTGCCTGTAGCTCTAATGGCGTAATATATAATCGAATATAACAGCTTTTAAAACAACATTACAGATACGTTTTTAAAGAGGTTACTCTTGCATACCTTATTCAAGACTTAAAAAAGTAACAAAAATATTATTTGAGTGTTTCACATTAAAGTGTCTAACTTTACAGCTAAGACTAATCTATAGACTGAATTTGTATCTCAGCATTGCTACAAAGTTACAGCTTGTAGCTACAGGGAGACTGCTCTTAGCACCGTGAGACTGCTCTTAGGTCCATAATTGCTTACGGTTAGGATACTTTTAATTTAAATTATACTATTATTTGTACCACAACGGAGAGCACATTAAAACAACATTTTGATTTATCAAACATAAAGTGGAAAAACTGCTACTTGGTTCCTTGGAAACTAAATAAATTCAATACTTACTATACGCAACGATTTACAAGAGGTATCACCTCTATATATCAGTGTATGTAACTCCTTATGGGCACTGTTTATTTAAGCCAAATATAAGGCAAGAAGTACTTTATTTTAAGCGCAACTCATGGTACACTGACATATACTCAATCATACGAGTATTGAACAAAAAGGGAATACCTTTGTGAGAGGTTTGTTTGCTTCAGCTACAGAGGAGCGCGGGTCATCATCACCTGCATTAATATTATTATCAGGTGCTTCTTGTGAGTCTGAGATCATGCTGTCTAGCGGGCATAGAAAATGTTTCATGTTATGAATTGTGCTCTGAGGGCCCTTGCTGTTCTTGTCAGCTCTATCTGCCTTGGATGACTTTCTGGAAGCCACGGTGATATAGAATATAATGTAAATGGCAAAATTGTAATAAGCTGGTTGGTAGAATATTTCTTAAAAGTGCCTTAGTCCTGATGGTGATACAGTTTAGGGTAACCACACTATGGCTAATTAGTAGTATATGCTTATGGAATAGAAATATTCATGTAGTTTATAGTCCTATCCCTTTAAGGGTTCAGTTAGGCCTTGACTTAGTTTCTTATTTTTTGAATATAGTAGCTACAATATTTTTTGTTGCTAAAAGAATGTGTATTATTTATTATTAATTATATCTGTCTAGAGAGTAGTCTTTTTTTGCTGTTGCATATTTTTTTCCTACAGTCTTAATGAGGTATAGTGGTTGCACCTAGTAGACTATTTTTAAGCTGTATGTATACAAAATTCCCCCCGCTCTGGATTTAAATTTTATCAAACCTTCAGTTTATATAAGGACTTAGATCAGTTTAATATGTTTAACTTTTGACGTTTTTATTATCCTATGTGCACTATTAAATTATCTATACATTTCTTGTTGTACGTCCATGAACCATTTTAAGTATTAAAAACAAAAAAATTAATAAAGATAAAAAAAGAAAGTTAATTTGACACATTAAATTTACTTGGTCTAATTTTATTAATTAGTAACCATGGGGATTTCCCAATAAGAGGTAGAGATAAGAAGGATGACAATACAAGATGGTCTCTCAGGGGCCGTACATATGGGCACACAAGACTGGCAGAAGAGGCAGAGCTCTGGCTGGTACATGTAGCTCTGGTAGATATGAGAGAGGGGCTCTGATGTAAACTCAGCTTATTGAGCTAGAAGCAATTTAGCTTTGGTTGTTCTTTCAGCTAAAGAACTCCTCCTCCTCCCTTAGTTCTTCCACTCACCGTCTCAGTACTTCTAGTTCTTTATTTATCCAAAACTCCAAAAGTTTCCATTTTATTTTTTGAGTGCCGTCTGTCTGTACCACTTTCTCTCTGGTTTCAATTTGAGCTATTTTACAACAGAAATAAAAAAAATAATTAAAAATTAGTAAATGTTACTCTTATAACATTATGTATCTTATGGAGGGCTATAAATAGCAATGTAATATATTTCCCAATATTTATGCATATATCATATCCCCCATTCATGTTATATTTATGATCATTTATAGCTGTATGTCCCTTTTATCCCCCTTATGGGGTATAGATCTGTTTGATATTAACCAGTATAAAGCACATTTATTCTGGCTTGTATTTTATTCTGTGATACAGATAGCAGTATAACATATATCTGTTAGTTCTACCAGACCAGTACAATTCACAATGTGAAAGCTTAACTGTGATTGTTGCTATATAAATATAAAATGTAGACCCTCGCTATTATAAGCAAGAAAATCCTTAATGACCAGCAACCAAAATGGTATGTTGCGATCATTAAGAGGTTAAGGCTATAGATCTTTTGGTAGATGAGTTTAGCCCTTTTACATTTTGGGTTATTATTTTAAATGTATGTTGCACCATGTGAACTTATATAATTTAATAAAGAAAGCTTGCTTCTCAATTAGAGGTTTAACCTTGTGAGAGAAAGGTGTGGAATATGGAATGCACATACCTTAAGTGAAACCTTGCATGCTCTGCCTCCAAGGTAACAGAGTAAGTAGGGTCGGATAAAGAGGAAAAAGTGAGAAAGGAGGGGGTCTGGTATCCTGAAATAAAGACAAAACATGTAAGAACAGAATAAAGAACAATCATTCTGATTATAAACTTGAGCAAAAGTTTTATCCAACAAGGAGAAACTATGGGCTCCATGTACTAAGCAGTCAGCGAGCTACCCGCAACAAATCTCGCGTCAAAACTCGCAAACTGATATGTACAAAGTCGTCAACTATGTTCAAACTCGCATCTTTAAAATTGCGAGCGTACTTATCCGCCAAACCTCGCTACCTCTCCATTTTTCACTGTAATTAGACACATTTGACCACCAACTCGCCAATAAACGAATGTACTAAAAAATCTATTTGTCCGCTTGCTACAATTTCCGCTCCCACCTCGTTATTTTTGCCTCGCCACCTTTTAGGTGGCGGGCAAGGTACAAAACAATAGGAAAGTCAATCTAGACGCCAGTCTAGACATAGATAAAAGGCAGTAATATCAGCATTGTACAGCATAACTGGCGTCTAATTTGTCTCTCATTTCCATGTACATAAATTGCGCCAAATTTGTCGACTGTAATTAAAGAGTAATCTATATTTTAAATTTGTATTGTATAGTAGTCAATCTTTATAATTATTTTTATATTAATATTTATATATTATCAGATCCAGATGAAGCCATATCCAAATTGTAAATAAATATTACAAAAATAACGCTCTGTTATCACTCTTCAAAAAATTTTGAACAATAATAAAGTTGTTTAGATAAGTTGAACTTTTATAGGAGCAAAATTCTATTCCCGTGACTACTATGATGTTCGTGACACCTTGCATGTCACGTGTTAATAATTGGCCAGACAATTCAACTGAAAGTTAAGTACATCAGCTTAGTCGCGGCGAGCGAGGCGTCAAATTTATCAATAATCCGCCACTGCTCGCGGCGGGCTAGACTTGTCTATTTATTGGGGGATTATTAGTACATAGTGACAGCGGACACCATTTCGCCCGCGGCGAGTAACGGCGAGTTTATCCGCGTCTAAAATGACGGATGAATTGACGGCTTAGTACATGGAGCCCTATGTCTAACATTTAAATTGACTGGGTTGCAACTTGGCACAAAAACAGAGGTTCTGCTTAATAGTTAAATTAAATATGCTATATGAAGTGGTATAAAGTGCAATAAAATCATACTTCCATTAGGGGACGCAAATAAATGGTGGAATGATATAAAGACACATCAAAGATAGTGATATGAAGTGGTACACACTGATACCTATGGGGAAATACAGTGGATCTAACTATGTTAGGAGACTCTACTGATACAAGTTAGGGCCTATCTAGCATACTGGGTTGTTGATAAAGTTATTCTTATCTACATAGGCAGCAGTGGAAGAAGGAAGGCGCCCTTTAAGTGAATGAATGCCATTTAAGTGTTTTTTAACTTGATAGGCTATGGAGTGAAAGTCACTAGACATGTCCCTTTTCTAGGTTACTCCATGCTAGGTAAAATGGTGTTGAAGGCACACACTGATCTTTACTAAAGGATTGTGGGACTCTCAGATAATTGATGGAGATGATTGGGACATCTCCCTCTGTAGTATTCTGTTTCTTTTCCTATTCACCCTTGTCCATTCCTGTCTTTGGGGTTTTGAGGTAGATGATGGTGAGAGCTCAATGTCTCCGTCTTGGATCTTGGATATTAGGAAGAGAGGGTGGTGGTATATCCAGCTGTTTGCAGAAATTGTCTAGGTCTTCTGGATATATGTAGATGGCAGCCTGTGATCCTCTGGTTACTCTAAGGTAGAAAGGACATCTTCATCTGTATTGGATTTTCACCATTGCAGATGGACTGTAAGAACTCTGGTTTCTGTGTTTTTTTTTCAATGTGAGCCGAGATCTGCATATATCTGGATAGAGGACTCTTCAATGTGAATCAAGTGTTTTTTTCTTGCTGCCACAAGGAAATTTTCTTTGTCTTTGTAGTTGGAAAACTGCGGTGGTCTAAGCGCACTATGTGCTCTGTTCAGGCTAAACTCATTATTGGCAAGGCTGCCTATCAAACTAGAGAGGAGTCTCTGGAGGTATAGGTTAAGGTGGGTAGACACAACTGTTTCTGGTATTTCTCAAATGTGAAGGTTTTTTCTCCCTATAATCAAGCTCTTCTATGTGATTCTGAAGTCAGGAGATAGTAACTCTGCGTTAATAGATTTGTCTGGTAAAAACTTTTGTTTCCACATCTGTGTGCTTTGCTCCCTCCTCCAGATACTCCACTCTGCCACCCAGATTGTTTAATCTCTGCTGACCTTAGAGAGGCCATATTTTATTATTTGGCTGACCTGGGTTAAGTCCTCCTAAGTGGGCAAAAATCTAATACCTTTGTGAGAGGTTTGTTTGCTTCAGCTACAGAGGAGCGTGGGTCATCATCTCAAGCATTAATATTATTATCAGGCGCTTCTTGTGAGTTTGAGATCATGCTGTCTAGCGGGCATGGAAAATATTTCATGTTATGAATTGTGCTCTGAGGGTCCTTGCTGTGCTTGTCAGCTCCATCTGCCTTGGATGACTTTCTGGAAGCCACGGTGATATAGAATATAATGTAAATGGCAAAATTGTAATGAGTTGGTTGGTAGAATATTTCTTAAAAGTGCCTTAGTCCTGATGGTGATACAGTTTAGGGTAACCACACTATGGCTAATTAGTAGTATATGCTTAAGGAATAGAAATATTCATGTAGTTTATAGTCCTATCCTTTTAAGGGTTCAGTTAGGCCTTGACTTAGTTTCTTATTTTTTGTATATAATAGCTACAATATTTTTTGTTGCTAAAAGAATGTGTATTATTTATTATTAATTATATCTGTCTAGAGAATAGTCTTTTTTTGCTGTTGCATATTTTTTTCCTACAGTCTAAGGCCTAGATTTAGAGTTCGGCGGTAGCCGTCAAAACCAGCGTTAGAGGCTCCTAACGCGGGTTTTTTACGCACTCCGGTATTTAGAGTTTATTTACCGCGACTCAAAATACACCTAACGCTCAACTTTCTACCGCCACCTCAGACCCAGTAGTAAACATATACCGCACAAAAAAACATCCACGAATCACAAAACAAATATTACACAAAGTACACTTACACTCATACAAACACAACACTATCTTTATTTTTCGTATTTTTTATTTTTTCTTTAAAATACAAAGGATTAAAGTTGCGAGATCTCGGGTGTTTGAAAAAAATCCACACAAATCCATTTTCCCATTGACTTACATGGACATACGGGAAAAGACCCTCATATACCTACATCTAACGAATAACATTATCACAAACATACACTCATCGATGCATACAAACAATATACACCACATTACATACACAAAATATTTATTTATTACAAAAAGAACACGATTTAGTTACTTTTTCACACAAGCTCATGACGTCACTCACTTTACGAGGAAAACCAGTCTTAGAAAAAAAAATATAGAAATCTTTGGAGCCTCCATTGACTTCTATTGGGAAGACGTGCTCGTGCACGCGAAACCCTCATTTCCCTAACGCACGCAAATAGCGTAGACTGAAAAACTCCAAATACCAGCGCTAGAAAATACATGCTTTTATGCGTTAGACCCAGCTATGATAAATAGATCAAGAAATGACTATTTCCCTATGGTGGATTTATGTTTTTTAATATTAAATATTCACCACACCATAAATATTTTTAACACTTTTAGATTACATCAACTACAAATCCCCATCACTAGTAACACATTATTATTTCAATAAAATTACATTTACAATTAAAATAAAATTCAATACACATTTCTGGATTCACAAACACTACACAATGGGAAACATCTCTCATTTACCTTTATTATTGCATTTCTGTTATTCAACTCATATGCTTGCAGCAACTGCATATCTACATAGGCTTAACACATGATCACTCATGGATGCACATACATTACTTTTAACATTCAATCATACATGTGCATTCAAATGATGGGGGAAAAACACATTACATTCTCTCGAGGAATCACAAAACACAACATATGGATTTTACTGTACTTTTAACATCATGATTCCATCACCAGAAACCATTAGGAATTACGTACAACAAGAACATCATTACACCAGATTACAGATGTCACTTTATGGGAAGGAACAACAATGCCAGACCGCTATATAGAAGTCAGCATATGTGGGACACAATCACAATATATACGTACATGTACATAA
Source organism: Bombina bombina (assembly GCF_027579735.1). Taxonomy (NCBI): domain Eukaryota; kingdom Metazoa; phylum Chordata; class Amphibia; order Anura; family Bombinatoridae; genus Bombina; species Bombina bombina. Next base: position 472,131,864 of record NC_069501.1, read on the forward strand.
CACGCATCACCCATCACGCAACCACAAAGCACACATTTAGATTTTATTCAGCACACAATAACAATGTAGCACAATACAACAACACAATGAGGATTTCACAACTACATAGGCAGGTTAATAATATCATGACGTCATTAGAAGATTCAACCATACACATCACAGATTCACCACTGTACCGCCCCTTTAGGAACTTTAACACTCAATACTACAATACAACATATACGTAAAACACACTTTTGAACAGCATTATTATGGAGATTTCAATGGGACAATTCAGAAATATTGTCAGATCGCACATCAATTATATATATAATACTACAGATGACAGCCGGAAGTTATTCAGTATTCGTGCAATTTTTATGGGACGCATACAATATCGTCAGATCGAAAATCACTTATATATATAATACTACAGATGACAGCCGGAAGTTATTCAGTATTAGTGCGATTTGAAAGGGACGCGTACAATATTCACATCTCGGCAATCACTTATATATACAATACTACAGATGACAGCCGGAAGTTATTCAGTATTAGTGCGATTTGAAAGGGACGCGTACAATATTCACATCTCGGCAATCACTTATATATACAATACTACAGATGACAGCCGGAAGTTATTCAGTATTAGTGCGATTTGAAAGGGACGCGTACAATATTCACATCTCGGCAATCACTTATATATACAATACTACAGATGACAGCCGGAAGTTATTCAGTATTAGTGCGATTTGAAAGGGACGCATACAATATTGACAGCTCGGCAATCACTTATATATACAATACTACAGATGGCAGACGGGAATTTCGGAATTATTATTGCGATTTGAAAGGGACGCGTACAATATTGACAGCTCGGCAATCACTTATATATACAATACTACAGATGGCAGACGGGAAGTTCGGAATTATTATTGCGATTTTAAAGGGACGCGTACAATATTGACAGCTCGGCAATCACTTATATATATAATACTACAGATGACAGACGGGAAGTTCTGAATTATTATTGCGATTTTAAAGGGACGCATACAATATTGACAGCTCGGCAATCACTTATATATACAATCCTACAGATGGCAGATGTTCCTTTATCATTTACAAACAATATTGCAGCAACATTGATCGATCACATTCGATGCACATTATACACAACTATGCACTTTCATTCATGTTAGCCTGGACGTGTGCTTGTTACTATAACATCGCGTTTAGGAAATATTGATTACGCATATGATCAAACATTACAAACATGCACTGTATGTGTGATATTTGACACTTTCACATTGAGAATCATTGTTTGAAACTAACATTTCAGCAAACAACAAATAAACGCCCACTGTGAAAGCATTCGCGCCGCTCACATACAAACAGGTGAATACAATCAGCAATCATTACAAACTCACTACCATTGGACTAATTGTACTATAAATCCCCCAAACAACATGGCCAATGCATCACTTGTGATCCACATCAGATCAAGTGCATACCTTGTTACGCTGTTTTGAAAGATGGATGACGATGACATGGTAGACGCTGCTGGTGGTGCTATTGGCGAACTAGCTGTTGGTCGAATCAGGCAGCCTCGGCGGCTCAGACCGAGACGAAGGGGTCGTCTGGTTCAAGGTCCTCGTGTCTACAGGGTGAGACCCACCTTGGAAAACATGAGTGACTTTGAGGTTTTTGATAAGTATCGGCTCGATCGCGAACAGCTCATTGGCCTTTACGATCTTCTTAAACCTCATTTGGAGCCACGTATACAAATAAGGACTGCTGTTCCCCCCATGAGTAAGATGCTAAGCTGTCTATACGTCCTGGCCTCCGGGAGTTTTCAATCCGGAGAACTGTACATGCATGGCCTGGCTCAAGGTACATTCTCTGGGGTGTTTGATAACTTTCTGAACGCCATGGTACGTATCAGTAAGCAATACATAGGATTCCCACAGAATGATGGTGATTGGAGGCGCCTGAAGCGGGAATTCTTTGATATTGCTCAATTGCCCAATGTCTTGGGAGCCATTGATTGTACCCACATTGCGCTGCGTGCTCCAATTGATGACTTGCCCTTCAGAAATCGCAAACATTTTCATAGCCTCAACGTGCAGTATGTTTGTGACGCACGGATGAGGATTATGCATGTGTATGCGAATTTTGGAGGTGCTTGTCATGATGCCCGCATCCTCTCTCTGTCGTCCCTGTGGAGACAGTTTGAGGAAAGACAAATGCCCCCTGGTTATCTCGTTGGTGAGTATTTGTGCACAACATGGTTAATTATTTTGACAATTGCCCCTGTATTTTTTAACTGTTAGCGTCATGTTCAGCTATAGGATTAAATTTAACCATTTGTTATTTACCGACGCTAATGTCTATTTTTATTGAAATGCAGATATGTAGCATGTCTTACCTTAAGTGTTCAGATAGAGAATGCAATGTAAACATGTAGTTAGCATTTTACACAAGGTTTGTTTTAGGAGAAATACGCATATGTAGCATGTCTTAGATGAAATGGCAAGATATTATCTCATGCAATTTAACCCTGTCATTGTCTTTTTCTGCTAATGTCTATTTTTATTGAAATGCAGATATGTAGCATGTCTTACCTTAAGTGTTCAGATAGAGAATGCAATGTAAACATGTAGTTAGCATTTTACACAAGGTTTGGTTTAGGAGAAATACGCATATGTAGCATGTCTTAGATGAAATGGCAAGATATTATCTCATGCAATTTAACCCTGTCATTGTCTTTTTCTGCTAATGTCTATTTTTATTGAAATGCAGATATGTAGCATGTCTTACCTTAAGTGTTCATATAGAGAATGCAATGTAAACATGTAGTTAGCATTTTACACAAGGTTTGGTTTAGGAGAAATACGCATATGTAGCATGTCTTAGATGAAATGGCAAGATATTATCTCATGCAATTTAACCCTGTCATTGTCTTTTTCTGCTAATGTCTATTTTTATTGAAATGCAGATATGTAGCATGTCTTACCTTAAGTGTTCAGATAGAGAATGCAATGTAAACATGTAGTTAGCATTTTACACAAGGTTTGGTTTAGGAGAAATACGCATATGTAGCATGTCTTAGATGAAATGGCAAGATATTATCTCATGCAATTTAACCCTGTCATTGTCTATTTCTGCTAATGTCTAGTTTTATTGAAATGCAGATATGTAGCATGTCTTACCTTAAGTGTTCATATAGAGAATGCAATGTAAACATGTAGTTAGCATTTTACACAAGGTTTGGTTTAGGAGAAATACGCATATGTAGCATGTCTTCGATGAAATGGCTAGATACAGATTTATATATATTTTTTTTATTTTTTTTATGTTTCTGACAACTTTTAATATGGATTATGGTTTTTAAAAAATATATTTATACAACAATATACTAGTTTAAGTATTCTGTTTGAATTATGTTCTGTTCTAAATTTATAGGTGATTCTGGGTACATGAGCCGGCCTTGGCTCATTACCCCCTTGCGTAGCCCAACTGATGTGTCTGAGGAGCGCTACAATAGGGCTCATAAGAGAACCAGGGCGGTGGTTGAAAGGATGTTCGGGCTCCTGAAGATGAGATTCAGGTGCCTGGACCGTTCTGGAGGAGCACTCCAGTACAACCCAAAGAAGGTGGCTAAGATCGTTGTAGCCTGTAGCGTCCTGCATAATATTGCACAGCGGGCTGGGATGCTGCAGGCCGTCCCGGTGGACAGAGACCTCCTCAGAGATGAGGAGGATGATCCTGTTCTAGAGGGGGAATTCCAGGACGAGGGACTTGATGTCAGAGCAGACGTCATCAACCGCCACTTTAGACGGTAAATAATAGAAGTTACACTGGAGTATTTTCAATAGATGTGAACTCTAGGGAAATGACAAGTAGAGAATTGTGCAAACATGTTAGTATTGATAAAATGTTATAATAATATTTATTTCTCATAATATAGGTGATGCTCTGGGCATTGGGTCCTATAGCGAGTCTTTGCCACCTGGTTTTTATAGAGGACATCAGATGGTAAGTAGAAATGTATGGACTGTTGCTGGCATGATTTGTACACAAATACATAATATGGCATAAATTTTTAAAAATATAACTTTGTTTACACATTACTTATGTACATAATCAGAAAGGGATACTCTAGAATGACTATGGTTCAATGTCACACAGAGGTTTGTTCTGCTCAATATGACTCATCTTCACACTTGATAGAAAATAACACAGGTTCATACACAGGCTTAGTAAGCTAGTGATAGATATTTATTATGAAATGGGGGGTGGGAGAGGGGTACAGAACTGATTCACACACTTGTATGAAATCTTTATATATAATTTCTTACATTAGGGAGATGACTTAATATAAAGACTGAAAGGGAACAATTTGAAGCCTGACAGTGAAGATTTCCAAGACTGACAGTGGGGAAAAAGCCAAGATTGAAATTGAAGTATACCAATGGGATCATGTCTGGCATATTTAAATTCTGCTGACCTTGAAAACCATACAAAGACATGTTCACATGGTAAGTGCAAACTATTTGATAGAATAAGGCTGTGGAGACATCCTATTGGAGACACTTAGATGATTTTCTATTTTGTAGATGGTATTTCCCAGTCCTCTATTTAATGAACTGATGAATAAGACACCTATTGAAGATCAACTGTTTACCCCTGAATTGACATTCAAAGACCATGCATTGTCCAGGTTGGTGTACCAATGCTTGCTAGTGAAGACTGTAGAATATTAGTAGCTTACATACATTAGTCATATTTAGTTCTTAATTAGATATTTAGGGATCACAATCAGACACTTAGATGATTTTACTTTTTTAGATGGTATTTCCCAGTCCTCTATTTAATGAACTGATGAATAAGACACCTATTGAAGATCAACTGTTTACCCCTGAATTGACTTTCAAAGACCATGCATTGTCCAGGTTGGTGTACCAATGCATGCTAGTGAAGACTGTAGAATATTAGTAGCTTACATACATTAGTCATATTTAGTTCTTAATTAGATATTTAGGGATCACAATCAGACACTTAGATGATTTTACTTTTTTAGATGGTATTTCCCAGTCCTCTATTTAATGAACTGATGAATAAGACACCTATTGAAGATCAACTGTTTACCCCTGAATTGACTTTCAAAGACCATGCATTGTCCAGGTTGGTGTACCAATGCATGCTAGTGAAGACTGTAGAATATTAGTAGCTTACATACATTAGTCATATTTAGTTCTTAATTAGATATTTAGGGATCACAATCAGACACTTAGATGATTTTACTTTTTTAGATGGTATTTCCCAGTCCTCTATTTAATGAACTGATGAATAAGACACCTATTGAAGATCAACTGTTTACCCCTGAATTGACTTTCAAAGACCATGCATTGTCCAGGTTGGTGTACCAATGCATGCTAGTGAAGACTGTAGAATATTAGTAGCTTACATACATTAGTCATATTTAGTTCTTAATTAGATATTTAGGGATCACAATCAGACACTTAGATGATTTTACTTTTTTAGATGGTATTTCCCAGTCCTCTATTTAATGAACTGATGAATAAGACACCTATTGAAGATCAACTGTTTACCCCTGAATTGACTTTCAAAGACCATGCATTGTCCAGGTTGGTGTACCAATGCATGCTAGTGAAGACTGTAGAATATTAGTAGCTTACATACATTAGTCATATTTAGTTCTTAATTAGATATTTAGGGATCACAATCAGACACTTAGATGATTTTACTTTTTTAGATGGTATTTCCCAGTCCTCTATTTAATGAACTGATGAATAAGACACCTATTGAAGATCAACTGTTTACCCCTGAATTGACTTTCAAAGACCATGCATTGTCCAGGTTGGTGTACCAATGCATGCTAGTGAAGACTGTAGAATATTAGTAGCTTACATACATTAGTCATATTTAGTTCTTAATTAGATATTTAGGGATCACAATCAGACACTTAGATGATTTTACTTTTTTAGATGGTATTTCCCAGTCCTCTATTTAATGAACTGATGAATAAGACACCTATTGAAGATCAACTGTTTACCCCTGAATTGACTTTCAAAGACCATGCATTGTCCAGGTTGGTGTACCAATGCATGCTAGTGAAGACTGTAGAATATTAGTAGCTTACATACATTAGTCATATTTAGTTCTTAATTAGATATTTAGGGATCACAATCAGACACTTAGATGATTTTACTTTTTTAGATGGTATTTCCCAGTCCTCTATTTAATGAACTGATGAATAAGACACCTATTGAAGATCAACTGTTTACCCCTGAATTGACTTTCAAAGACCATGCATTGTCCAGGTTGGTGTACCAATGCATGCTAGTGAAGACTGTAGAATATTAGTAGCTTACATACATTAGTCATATTTAGTTCTTAATTAGATATTTAGGGATCACAATCAGAAAAAGGAATACATATTATAGTTGATATAGAGGTATTTGAATGGACATGAAATATTACATTTATGTTCAGCATACATATATTGTTTACATGTGATATACATTATTATGTATAAATTTAATTTTTGAAATTTAAATATTATTTTTAATCAACAATATAATGGTGTATGTATTTCATTAATTTAAAATGAATGTAATGATTATCTTTAAAAAATGTTGATCAAAGTTAGAGCATAGACACCATATGATTTTAAATGTATTTTATGAATATTTTACAACGTGTGTATTAACTTTGTTCCATTTTTATTATTTGTCATTTCAGATTGGCATCTGATGACTTCATGGAATATTTAATTATTTTCTATTAAATATATATATTTTTTTAGCAGATTCTAATATATATCAATATAATCTGTAAATAAATAAAACTTGGACTCCCATGACTGGTAGTTGGCTATTTGACAAGCACATGCATAAGAGAAAATAATGCATTAATAGTAGAAAATAAAATTCTTCAGAGAATATTAAAAGATATACTTTAACATTAATTGGGGAGTCATATTCTTCAATGCTTTTATATTGAAAAAGTATATATTAAAAATATTTAGGATATGTATTAATATTATGATTGTTTTAACATTTAATAAGGTGAAGTGGTTCAATTACATGAAAGTGACAGTGTTGTTGAATGTAAAAAGAATTGTATAAGATCATGTATCTTCCTTAGGTATCTCAAAACATTATTAGAAAATATTTTACAATTATTACATTTATAAATGGTAGGTCATTTAACTTTATAATTTTTAATAATTAGTTATTGGATGCCAGGTTAATCTATGTAATTTTCTAGTGGAGTCATTTAACTATACTTAGTAATATTATGTATTTATTACAATCTTACCTCTTGGGTTAGACATCAAATATCTATATAGAATGTAATTTCCCCTTTAGTTTATTTTGTCAATGTTAAATAAAAATACAATATGTTTGGGTCCTTAAAGGGGTCATTCAAAATGTATATTTTGTATACATTGTTACAAATATCATACAAGAATTTAAACATATTTAGAATGTACTATAGAATTACATTCAGTCTTTAAATATACTTGTTAAAATAAAAATAAATGCACATATCTTAGTCAATGATATAAGGCATCTATATGCAAACAACAATCAGCATCAAAATAGCCTATGTAGAGATGTATTTAATCCACGAATATATATAATTACAATATAATGATTGAATAACAAAACATATTAAGTTGGTCAAATATAAGATTATGATACAAAATGCATACATAACATATAGCTTAATGTCCCTCTACGCTGAAGGCTAAAAAAGACCTCATTTAATAAATATATTTCAGTCAGTGTGTAAAACAATCTAGAAGTTAATCTAAATTTGCTTTACTCATATGTTAGACTCATTTAGCAAAAGGAAGGTGCCTAGGTTTATGATATATTAAGCATTATTGTGAAATGTTTATTTAAAGGGACATGAACTCAAAATATACTTAAAGGTAGCCATTTAAAAAAACAATGATTTATACATTCTGAATGAGTATTCTATTTTAATCAACTTTAAAACTTGTCTCATATTATGAATGCTCATTGTGATGTTGCTATCATTACTTTAGAAATAAGGCAGTAAATAGCTAATTTATTTGCTTCAGTACTCTGGACAGAACTTGATTGTTTGGAATAATTGATGCAACAATCGTCAAGGACAACCCAGGTTTTTATTAAACAATTGTCCGTAATATAAAATATCATTATTGATTTTCAAAGAAACATAACAAGATAACTTAACATTTGATAATCGTATTAAATAATAAAGTTGATTAACATTTCATGCTCAATCACCAATGGTAAATTTGTTTGGACAGTGTCCCTTTAAGAGCTTGAAATAGTGTATTTACTTCTCTTCCTATCTTGACATACTTTGCTTGAAAAGCATATCGAGATAGGCTCAGTAGATGAAGATTGGTGGATGCACAGAGATGCCTTATGTGATTGGCTCAACCATGTGCATTTAAATTTCTTATGTTGAGGATATATAAATACTAAGAGAAAATGATTTACATTTTAAAGTCTAAACAATCTTCTATCTCTACAGATCATTTGATACAATTGTTTGTAATGTCTCTTTAAAACTAAAGACGCCATTGCACAATAACATATATGAGCACTTCAGAGAAATACAAGCTCGAGGTTTATTTGCGAATAACAAAGCTGTAGTTTAACATTTATAAACAGATTATCAAAGTTACTGACATTCTTCCCGGAATTTTAACATTAATAAATATTGCGTGGGAAACGCATCTTCAAACACCAGATTAGCATATTTAAACATTAGTGTAATGTCACGCAATAGCACACAATCAATGTGCATTATAAATACATTTAATAGAGCAATGTCAATACTTCACAATCAATTTATTTAAACAACAATAAAGACATACAATATTAAATGTGTATTTGTATTAAAGAAACAGACCGTTATTAAACCGAGAAATGTCTACAACATTAATAATGTGACAGGATTAGATTTTAAAGAGTATTTAATCATTAATATTTCACGGATCACGGATATTAAATCTGCGTCACACATATCCGCATGACAGGCCCATGAGTTACAAATAAGTCTACATGAAAAATGAAGTTACAGCACCACCAAGCGGTATGTGTAAGGAAGTTACTAAGATATGAAACATTAAGGAACGGCCAATCAGAGTTCATCACACAAACACAACTTGAGTCAGGATGGTCTCACAGACATTATAACAATATTTCAAACTTTTATCCAATCAGATGTACAGATAAATTGTCCCATGGTGCATCTCATGTTTACTTCACCATATAAAAGTCCATTACACGTTGCCATCTTTGTCAGTTCTCTAATGCCTGCAGGCGTACTAGATATATTTTTATATATATATATATATTTGAGAAGACAACCCAGCAGGCATGTCAGTTCCCAGGTTCACCAAGGAGGAGAGCGCTGCACTGGTCCACGCCGTCAAGGACTTTTATCCCCAGCTGTTTGGGAACAAGAGGAGCTCGACAGATGCGCCTGTTAAGAAGGCCCTCTGGGAGTCTATCACCAATGCGGTTAGATTGGTGTGTGACGTCCAGAGGACCCAGGATCAGATCATGAGGAGATTCGGAGATATGAGGTTGCGTTTATCGAAAAAAGTCAACCTCATAAGGGACTGGGTACAAGCCCGTAAAAGAGGGGGCCAAAGAAAGGCCCCGCGGAAACTGTACCTACTCCCTTATGAGGTGACTTTATGCGAGCTCCTCAATCTCCGGGTCCCCAAAAGATTTAGATCCTCGCCATCCTCGGCCTCCTCTTCTTCCCTCCCAGCTGCGGGATCTGAAAGTCCTGACGCGGGGGACAGGGCAGATGCTTCTCCGTCCGGTGGCCTGGGAGGACCCGATAGAGAATCTGAACCAGGTAATTATCCAACTTCATATAATATTTATAATGTTAAAAATCCAAAATGTGTATTTAGTCAGATACTAAACCTATACAGATCTCACAACATACACTACATATGATGTTTAGATATCTGATTTTACATTAGTGATACATGAAATTGGAATGATGTTTCTTGCGCTCTACAGAATATGCGTCACAGAGCGGAAATCTAATTTCGCATCCACGTTAACATGGGTTTGCGGAAAGTGGCATTGCTTTATACATGTTGGTCAAATGACGGATGCGTAATTCCGCTTGGAATCATTGCGCAATGATCGCGAAAATGGCATTTCTCATCCACGTTAACATGGGTTTGCGGAAAGTGGCATTGCTTTATACATGTTGTTAAAAATTAAATGGAAAATCTTAGATTAGTGAAGAATACAGTATTCTTATTTTAAATATTATATCTAATAAAAAACGAATAATACTAATAAATTATAACATATGGCCATCAATTGATGATTATGTAATAACAAGCATATATTCTTAAAGATACAGTAAACAACACAACTGATTGAAAATAAGAGTCCAGGATATATTTATCATTCATTTAATTGCGGAAACTATTAACTCATGGGACTACCAAAGGATTAATATTTTTCTATTGATTTGTTATTAATGTAAATATTTTAAACATGGCATGATTAGTATTAATGATATGCAATCCTCATTTAATATATTACAGATATGGATGTGGCTGCTGGATCCTCAAGCCAGGGCTTGTCACAGTATGGTATGTCTCATTTTAATTGACATTTGTCTTAGAAACATGGAATGAACATTACATACTAAATACACATTGTTCTATATTTATATGTAATGTCTATTTAATAGATGAAAATTATATAATTATTCGGATATACTTAAATAACATATTTGATTTTAATTGCATGCTCAATACCATTCATTACATCAACATATGGAGTAGATAATTCATTAACAAACAACAACATTGTGGAATCTATTTAATTTTAGATTAAAGGGATACTGAACTACAATTATTAATATTGTCTTTCACATACAGTATGCAATATTAATAAACATAAAATATAATACTATCATCATATGTGACATATTCTATTGCTAAATGTATTTTAAAATAAAGAAAGTACGTTTATGTGCATCTAAATATTTGTTGACCAACCTGGGTTTATATTGATGATTGGTGGATACCTTCAACAAACAATATTTATTGAATCCAATATTCCTTATCTGCCTTTAAGATTAATATCGAACAACATTCGAATTATAATAGGAGTCAATGTTAAATCATTTTTTACATTTTGAACATAGAAATCAATTATTTAAATTAATCATGTCAGTGTCCCTTTAAGACAAAATAGATTCATTCATCATTACATTATTTTTATTAAAAACTATTGATATATAAATCTAATTATCTGTTGGAGTTACTTTATATATATCTGCATACTCTAACAGCACCATGATTACATATTTGTAATAATAAAGTTTGTTATGTATTGTGATAAATATGTGTTGTGTCCTAAACAAGATTACTGTACATTGAAAAAATGGCTCGATGTGACACATGTTTGTTTAGATTTGTCAACAGATGCTCCTCAATATGTGGTTTGTGTGTATTCTTGTAACTTCTTAAGGACATATGACGGAATTATTCCGTCATAAAACAATTGAGCTAAGTGAAAGCTGTGTCCTTAAAGGGTTAAGAACATTGATCATTGGGTATATTTAGATATGCAATAGCAGCATCTGAGATGAATTTGATGTCTAATGTAGTCTGACATTAAACATATGTTGAATACAGATATGTTTACAGAATCCCCTTGATTCAATCAAGCATTTTCTGGTGTAATGACTGCTCTATTCTTCACATTTTAAAGTTGATTAATGTTAAAATTCTAGACAGATGTGATTTAGTGATATCCAAAATGTGTTTAATAATATATATCTATATCATTCATAGAGAGAGTTGGTGTGGGGAGCCCACAGGAATCCAGCAGTGACATAGAGCCGCCTTTGCGGTCTCCTGGTAAGTCCATTGACTCATTTATATGTAATTGAAGGTGTATTGCTAATCAATATTATGATCATGATTCCGATGAAGCATAACATTATAAAAAATCATAGAATTTATCTTCTGATTATATATTTATTTTTTATATTGAGCGATTAATAATTTCTACTTTATTATTCTACACATTTGTTATTCATAAGATGTCTAACATATGTTTTTTTAAATTTTTTTTTTTTTAACAACAGTCATCAAGTGATACACACATGAGAAATCTTAAATGTTCTATGTACTATGCTTTTATGAATTTAACATTAAGACAAACAATACATTAATATTCTGATTTATTGACAATAACAAATCTATTGTCATTTGTATGCTCCATCAAAATGATGTAAATCATAACTTTGTGTGTGTATATCTTTAATGCAACATTGATGTGCGTATTTGAGCAACAGTAACATATGTTATAATATCTGATCTTAAGGTGTACACAACATGTTATGTTTTACAGAGATTGATGTCACATGTGGGATGGAGGAGGAAGAGGCTGCCTTGGAGTCTGATGGTATGTGAAATATATCTATCATGTTTCCAACATGTTTCTTTTTTTGAAATCATTTTATTGAAGACATTCAAAGTCTACAGCTTTTTCCCTTTAAAAAGGAATATTATTTGTCTGTTCAAATACACTACTGCCCCCTTTCTATATCAGGCAGCATGAAAATCTGCTTGTATATATTTTTTTAAGAATATATAATTCATGCCATCATTATGTCACATGCATATTCCATGCCAAAACACAATAATAAGTTTCACATTGTACAGACAGTCATTGAGATTCATCTGAGTGCCTATATAGATACCATATCCTCATTTCAGAATAGTTTACAGATTCAAACACACTTCGAGGTATATTGAAAACATAATCAATTTTAAATGCGTTGATTTGATGTCAGGATGTATGAGATGTTAATATATTTCTTTTACATTTTCAGATGGATCCACCACTTCTGGTCATCTGGATTCCGCCCCTGCCCAGTCACAGACCCCTCCCCGTGCACACACCCCTGACCATGGCCACACCTCTGCACACACCCAGAGCCCTTCCCATCACCAAACCCATGACCATGCCCCGACCACTGCCAGCCCTTCCCATATTTCATATCCTGTCCCTCCCAAAAAACGCCCATACACCCCCCTTCGCCGCTCTCCCCGTATTCTGGCCCGTACAGCTGCCCAGACCCAAACTCCCCACTCCCCAGCTGTACGGCCTACCCTGGAGCAGCAGCTCACCACTCCCCAAGCCATTCCCATCCCTCCCCGAGCCAATCCCATCCCTCCCCCCTGTTTAAACCTTCATTGTCCTGGGTGTCAGATTGTCCTTCCCAGGCACAGCTGTAAGTATCATTCTAAATACACTTTATAAGATACTTAAAGGTACAGTGAAGTTAAATTGGTTAAATTGTGATTCAAATCCAGCATGCAATGTTAAGCTAATGTATAATAGAATACTCTTATGAATTATTCGTCATTCTCTTGATATATTTATTGAAAACAACTTATTCCTATAATTAGTTTAAACAATAAAATAAATGTGGCCATCATTTCTTTATTGTTGGATGAATGTATCCATCAACCAGCATGCACAAACAAGGTTCATCAACAAATATTGGCTTCCATAAAAACCAACATTCTTGCATTCAAAATATAGCTTGACAATTAAAACATATAATGAATATGTGTAATTTCTAAAGATTTGTCATGTCATGCTCTATCTGAATCAGTCCATTAAATATTTAGGTTCAGTGTCCCTTTAATTGGATATCACTACATATACCAAACACCACTACTTGGATCCAAAATTTTATGTCCAAATGTGGATACATTATCTCTTGTCTAACCCAGTGGGAATGTAATTTCTTCTGGTTGCTATGTTTACACAGCTTGTCCTCAATGCCAAAATGTTTAAGGATAGGTGTGCCTACCACAGTCTAAATTGAATTTTTAAATTGCTGATGTAAGTACAATGTAAATCCTTTAACAAGATTTGATACACTCAAGCTGTATAAGTGGATCATCTAAAACCAATTAAAGGGTTCAACATGTTTGAGTAACATGAGCCTTTAATGATTTCTGTCTGTCTGAATAACCTAATTCATGTGTAAAGAATATATGAAAAATAATTGATGTAAATAATTATTTGTCTTTATGATGACAATGTATGTATTAAAATCTTTTATTCTGTTGTGTAATTATCCTTAATATTAATTTTTATTTTATTTTAGGCTGTGACTCAGCATGGCTCATGCTAGAAGGGATAGCAAGAGTAGAGCAGGCCGTGTTGAGGAACGCAGCTGTCCTGAGAGGGATGAACGACACCATGCAGGCCCAGCTCCGGGTTCAGGACTTGACTCTGCGTGAAATTATGCAATTACGTTCAAGGCCTGAATCTGGAGCTGGACATGCACAGGACAATGAAGAGGATGACCAGTAAGTGGAGGATCTGGATATGCTCCATGGTGGCAGATAATAATCCTCCGTCCACATGTTGAATTTGTATTTATATTGTTGCCATTTGGCCTTTTTATCAGTTTTTTGTTGTGCCTGTTGCACTCTTTTACCTTGTCATGTGTCTCCAATGAGGCTATGCTGGCCCTTGGCAACTCTCTTCATGGACTGTGATGCACTGTGTTACCTTGTCATGTGTCTCCAATGAGGCTATGCTGGCCCTTGGCAACTCTCTTCATGGACTGTGATGCACTGTGTTACCTTGCCATGTGTCTCCAATGGGGCTATGCTGGCCCTTGGCAACTCTCTTCATGGACTGTGATGCACTGTGTTACCTTGTCATGTGTCTCCAATGAGGCTATGCTGGCCCTTGGCAACTCTCTTCATGGACTGTGATGCACTGTGTTACCTTGCCATGTGTCTCCAATGGGGCTATGCTGGCCCTTGGCAACTCTCTTCATGGACTGTGATGCACTGTGTTACCTTGTCATGTGTCTCCAATGAGGCTATGCTGGCCCTTGGCAACTCTCTTCATGGACTGTGATGCACTGTGTTACCTTGCCATGTGTCTCCAATGGGGCTATGCTGGCCCTTGGCAACTCTCTTCATGGACTGTGATGCACTGTGTTACCTTGTCATGTGTCTCCAATGAGGCTATGCTGGCCCTTGGCAACTCTCTTCATGGACTGTGATGCACTGTGTTACCTTGCCATGTGTCTCCAATGGGGCTATGCTGGCCCTTGGCAACTCTCTTCATGGACTGTGATGCACTGTGTTACCTTGTCATATGGCTCATATATTCCTTATTTTTACAAGATTATTTATAAACGTTGTGTATGTTTTCTTACATACTAATAAAATAAATTTTATTTCACAAATCTTTGTCCTCATTCTTCCTGTTATTTTTTGCAAGCTCTAGTTTATGTTGTTTATCCTTAAAGGGACCTAACAAATCTATTTGTTATAATGAAATCATATATGTAAGACAATAGTAAATGACTTTAAGATTAACATCTCCAATGTAATCTTATTATTTGTGTTTATATTATTTTCTCTTAGCTCTATCATTGCCTGATTATGATTAGCAGAGTAATTTCTTTATATATGTATATATATTTTTGTATTTGTGTATATATGTATATTTAAATGTTCATATCCATGTGTGTATTTATAAACTCTGCATGAATTGATGCACCTTTACCAAATGATCTGAGTATTGATACAATGATATAATCCCTGTAAAGTGTTCATTTTATTTAAATAGTATTGACTATGTGTATGCTCTTTTTAAAAACAAAATAATGTCCCTTTAAGTGATGTTGATCACTATTGTAAATGAATGTATTTCCATTTGTAAAGCGTTTTTGTCCTTTTTACAAGAACAAGGACATATAGTTTTATTAATAAACAATCTTATTGTAATGTTGACAGCACCTGTATTTCATTTTCAAATCTATATTATTGTCAAAGTGTAACCAAATCAATCTCTGTGTGTAATACAAATAATGTAGATGATGAATATTAGTTAACTAATATGTTAACAAAATACATCTCCTCCCATATATGGCTATAGGTAGGCTGACCATAATTAAACTTGAATAAATGACACGTTTAATCAATACATGTATAACTATTGTTATTCAACAACAATCCAAAGATATCTTAAAACATCAATGGCATATGTATTTCTCATGTGTATCTTTTAAATGTTAAAGATATACACCATAGCTATAGTTCAAGGGACAGTCAAGTCCGAAAAGATGATTCATAATTTGGTGACATTCCTAGATAGCAATCTACACACATACTAGTTCCTAAAATATAAATACGTTTCTTAATGATATGCCAAGATGTCACTGAGTCCTTGTATTGTCTGCGGTTTTTCAGCGATCTCGGATGCGCCATGTTGCTTAAGACGTCACCTGCCAGGCTGTCCAATGATTCCTTGTATTGACTGACGTTCTTACGTGATCAGGAATATGCCTTTTATTGGATTGCGTTTTGACGCGATCAAGGATGCGCCTTTTTTTTTTGGGCGTTCTTACGTGATCAATAATGTGCCTTTCATTGGATGGCGTTCTTACGTGATCAAGGAAGCGCCATGTTAAGACGGCACATGTAAAGTTAAAAAAACGTGTGATTGGATTGCGTAGTCCCGCAATATTTGTGCACGTTAAAAACGTTTGTGACTGCATGCAATTTTAAAAAGCT
Organism: Bombina bombina; assembly: GCF_027579735.1. Lineage (NCBI taxonomy): Eukaryota > Metazoa > Chordata > Amphibia > Anura > Bombinatoridae > Bombina > Bombina bombina. Next base: position 472,148,485 of record NC_069501.1, read on the forward strand.
TGCGAATATGTATTATTTGCATCATGTTACATTGTTGACCCGTAGCTGATAAAGACCAACACATTCTCTTTTGCTGGATGTCTGGTTGAATCAACGAACGAAAGCAAAATGTTTTCATGCATAGGATATTTCTAGGCAAGTGCAAATCTCTACAGTCCATGTTTAATATGTTTGTCAACAATGTTCCTTTTTCTTAAAAATTAATGTTGTGTTTAATGTTGAACATATCTAATTAATAAATATGCGCTATTGTGTTTGAATAAAGTAATCAATATGCATTTATCATATGCTAAATATATGATGCCGACTTCTTCTAAATGTAATTTCGTTGTATATTTTATGAAAGGTTCATTAGACACTCACATTATAAATAAAAATATTTGATTTTGTCTCTAGTTAGATAGTCCATTGTTTAACCAATAGGTTTATTTTGTCTTGTGTTGTAAGAAAATGTAAGTAATTTTCTTACTCCTCGCAAAGCCAATGAGTTTCATGTGAGTACCATCTCCAGCTTTGTCCAGTTTGTGTAAAGGTTCTTTTCATATGTTAATGATGGGGTATTGTGTTTTACGGTTGTAATGGTGGTTCATCTATATTTAAAATATAGCTAACCCTATTTTATTTGCAAGTGTTTGAAGCTTTTTAATATTGCTATCAGTATATGTTAATCTTGTTGTTTGTAGTAGTGTCTATTACATACAGTTATGTAAAAAATATAGGATACTGTCCCTTGAATGCAAATGTTGTTTTTTTGTATCATGTATGAGATCCACATAGTTTAATCTTCAAATATATTTTTGTTAGCATATTTCACCCCCCCACTCCTAAAAGGACTTTAAACCATATTCATTGTTAAAATAAAAATAGTTACAATAAAATATTAACACAATAATGTCTCTTAAAGAAAATAGACTTTATTTAACACGTCAATATAAATGTGATTTTCAAATATTTTTTTTGACAAAGTACATGTAGATATAGCAACAAGCTTAAAATGTGTTAGCATATGTAATGTTGTTAAAGGGACAGTTTCGAAAAAAAATTTTTTTACATTATTCGAAAAGTCAATTCTGTAATAACAAGGATATCAAATGTTTCTCAACAATTGAACATTTGCTATCTAAATTTGCTATCTAAACCTATGAGGTTGGTGTGCTCATTTCTTAAATCTTGAAGAGTGCTTGTAATCATTATACAATTTGAGCACTAGAGGGCATTTGGATAGCATTTGTATATGTAAAATCTTGTGCTCATACAGCATATTATTGACCATGTATTGATCATTGATATCTAAAATGTTGTTATGTCAGAACAACAAATAAGTGGTCATTTTTCATAGTCATAGATACAAGGGTAAGCACATAAGTCACACATGTATTTCTCCATGTTTTGTTGTTTCAAACTTTATAATGCGTAATACAGTGTTTTCTTTGTAATCAATAATTTTCTGACTGTCCCTTTAAGCTGTGTTATTGGCATTCAAACAGTAATATGCCATCATGGATAATTGTTATGGTAATTTAGTTAGCGATTCGGGAAACAGTTTGGACATCACATCACAGAAACCAATCAATATCATGAACAAGGATAGGTATGTGATGATGTGGTTTTCACACACTTATAACCCACACTCTGCAAAGAATCTTCCTCCATGGACCCGGTCCCATAGAAGTCGATTATATACAGAGTGTGGTCCACAAGTGTATGAAAACCACATCATCACATACCTATCCATTACCCAAAAAAAAAAATTTAAGATGGAAAAAAATACTTACTTCCTCTTCCTTCCCCTCTTCCCACGGGGCTGAGGCTCTGGGAGAGGCAACTGCCGACTCCGAAGAGTCCTCCTTGGAGCTGTTGTGGGAGGAGTGGAAGGAAGAGTACTGGGACGACCAAGGTGAGGAGTAGATGGCTGAGGAGGAGGAGGAGAAGATGGCTGAGGAGGAGGAGGAGAAGATGGCTGAGGAGGAGGAGGAGTAGATGGCTGAGGAGGAGGATGAGATGGGCCGGCAGGAGGAGATGGCCCAGCAGCAAGAGGCCCAGCAACAAGAGGCCCAGCAACAGGAGGTAGACCAGCATGCGCCTCCCGGAAAAATGTGAACATTTCCTGATGAAGATTGAACATTCTTGTTTGTCCTTCTTGTATTGTATTCAGTATACTGATTATTTCGTTTTGGCCTTGAATTATTTGATTCTGCCCATCAAGTATTCTGCGTCGTCCTTCTATGTTTTCTATCCGGGAGGTACGCATCTGGTCTATGTACTCCAGTAGAACCCGCACCTCCGCTATTTCTTCTTGTTGTGCCTGTTGAACCCGTGCACGGCGGGGTGCCCGTGCACGGCGGAGTGCGGGTCTTTGAGGGACCTCGGGTTCCGCGGGTTCAGCGGGATCCTCCTGTGCTTCCGGGGCCTCTTGATCATCTCCCGTGCGCTGTTCGTCACGGGGGGCCTCTTCCCTCCGAAGTGGGAATTCCTCACCACCACTCTCATCCCGGGGAGATGCAGGAGGCTGTGCTGCCTCGTCCCCAGACTCTGTATATTAAAAAAAAAAGAAAAAAAGAAATGTATATATTAGCATATTTGCAAATAAAGGTTTAAATGACTTAGCTTACGATACAATTACAAATGCAGAATCATTAATCCACTTTGAAATCTAACAAACAATCAATTCTATTTCCGCTTTTTCTAAACAGTGTTTGTGATATCTGGTCAATGTGAATGTTTTTGCGTTTGTTTTCAGTCTGTTTAAATGCACACCTAACCTATAGCCTAGATACTGATGTAACCGCTAAGTAATAGAATGCGTGTAAACAGCGTAATAGCATTAATCGGATCCTTAACACATGAAACCCAATGTTTTATCTTTCATGATTTATAAGCATACATTTAGTATCAACTTTCGAATGTACTTTTGTTATCTAATTAGCTTCATTCTCTGGATATTCTTTGCTGAAAAGCATATCTAAATATGTTTATAAGATTCTGATTGTTAGCTGAATATAGCTGCCTCCTGTGATTGTTTCACCGTGTGCATGGCTATTTCTTCATTAAAATATATCTCAAGAATGAATCAAATTATGTAATATAAGTACATTTGAATGTTTTGTCAAATTGTATTCGCTACCTCAATCATGAAAGTAAATGTTTGCGTATAGTGTCCATTGAAATACATTCGTATGTGAAATTATTGTTCAATGAGCTTACCGTCAGATGAGAGTGGCAGGTTCCCGGTATCGATTCCTCCGATACCGACTACTTCCACCTCGGAGATGCTGGGCCGCAACATTTCCTCCCATCTGCAGTACTCCATTTCAAGGGCAGGGCCGCCACCGGTCCCTGCGGCATGTCGGGCCTCCAGGCTTAACTTTTTTTTAAGTTCAAGTTTACAGTCCCGGTACCGATGTTTGATGGAATCCATATCCCGGTTCCGGCCACCCACTGCATTGACTGCATTCCGAATCTCGTTCCAGAGCCTCCTCCTGTCAGTCGGGGTAGTCTTCTGGTGCTGCAGCATCCTATACCTGGCCATATAGGCCTCTACGAGGGCCTCCTTCTCCTCCATCGTAAACCTCGCCTCCCTAGTCGCCTTGGCCTTCCCCTGTGACGATGCCCTCTGTTTCCCGGACTGTGAAGCCCTACTCTGACCGCCACTGGGCCCAGCCACTTGGTCATCTTGAACCAAGTGGCTGGGTCCACCCACCGCTTCCACCCCCGCTTCCTGCCCCCCTTCCTGCCCCCCTTCCTGCCCTGTTCCTCTCCCCCTCCCTCTACTCCCCCCTCTACCTGTCCCCTGCCTGGCCTCCATCTCCTCCCTAAACTAAACCCCAAATAATCAAAAAAAAGTGAGTGTGATGAAATGAAAGGGGGTCAAAATAAAGAACTAAAAAGACAAAAAAGGTGCTTAAAGTGTGAGGGATGTAAAAAAAAAAAAGAGGGTAAGGAGTATTTAAATAAACGAAAAGAATAAGACTAAAAGGAGGATATGTAAACTAAATGTAACTAGGGGATGGGTATGGGGTATGGGATAAGAGTAAATGGGATGAAAGGGAATGGGACTACAAGGAATGGGGTATGGAGTGTAGTATGAGGGGGTAGGGGGTATGGAGTGTATGTAGTGTTATTGATAAGTGTATGTATGTATTGAATGTGTTTGCGTGTAAATGTGTTAAGTGTACAGATAAATCACTCGCTCGCTAACTAACACTACTTCTAATTCTCAATAACAAACACTCCCACTAACGCTCACTAACTACCACTAACTGACGCTCACACTAACAACTATCACTAATAACTCCCACTAACTCACTCACGCTCCCACTAACAGACTCTCTCCCACTCCCGCTAACTCCCACTAACTCACTCACTCTCTCACGCTAACACTACCAACTGACTATCTCACGCTAACACTACCAACTGACTATCTCACGCTAACACTACCAACTGACTCTCTCACGCTAACACTACCAACTGACTCTCTCACACTAACACTAACTCACTCTCAAAAATTCGCAAAATCTCTATTCTTAAATCTCCAAAGACCCACCAGCAACACAGTCAAAGAAGCCCTGCTTGTGTGGTGCTTATATACCCTGTGTAAATGTTTAATGATGTCCCAATTTCCATTGTAATTAGTGTTCAGGTGTGCTTTATTAGCAATTAATATTATTGCAATGTGTATTAGGTGTGTTAATTTGCGCATGCTCATTTTGAGTTGGTATTTGTGGAATGTGTAGAATGCGATGATGTCATAGTGGTCGTTTTCTCTAACATTGTCCAATAGTATTCTTTTTAAATGTGAATTTGCGATGGTGTGTTCTTCGTGAAGTGTTGTATATGTATGTTTTTCATAATATATAATGATATTGAATGCGATTTTTTTTTTAGTGTATGTATATATTTTATAATCCTTGTTGTTATTGTGCGATTTTCCGCATCTTAAAGTATATGCGTATTCCCCGTATAAATAGTATTAAAACTTCCCCCGCTTGTGAATGTGTAATGCTTGTGTGCTTTGTTGATTGATTGATGTTGTGACATTTGCGGCGTGTTATTGTTGTGCATGATGTGGTATGCGTCATATGACCGAGCTGTGCGTATTCTCGCGAGATCGAGTGTTAGGTAAAAAAAGCTATTTTTTGCCTTTCCCATTGATCTCTATGGGAGACTGTCTAACGCGGGCAGGATTACGCGTGTGACATACACGCGTTAGGAGCATCGTTAGATGGTCTTATATTAACTCTAAATACCGGAGTCAAACAATGACGTGCGTTAGACATAAAACACGCGTGGCGTTAACAGCCCATCTACCGCCGAACTCTAAATCTAGCCGTTAATGAGGTATAGTGGTTGCACCTAGTAGACTATTTTTAAGCTGTATGTATACAAAATTCCCCCCGTTCTGTATTTAAATTGTGTTAAACCTACAGTTTATAAGGACTTAGATCAGTTTAATATGTTTAACTTTTAACGTTTTTATTTAGATAAGTTTGTTGATTATAGTTTTTGGTTTAAATTATATGAACTTATAATATACAAAATAGAATTATTTTAACTCAAAGCTTGAGAGTCTGAGAAATGATCCTATGTCCACTATTAAATTATCTATACATTTCTTGTTGTACGTCCATGTATCATTTTAAGTATTAAAAACAAAAAAATTAATAAAGATAAAAAAAGAAATTTAATTTGACACATTAAATTTACTTGGTCTAATTTTATTAATTAGTAACCATGGGGATTTCCCAATAAGAGGTAGAGATAAGAAGGATGACAATACAAGATGGTCTCTCAGGGGCCGTACATATGGGCACACAAGACTGGCAGAAGAGGCAGAGCTCTGGCTGGTACATGTAGCTCTGGTAGATATGAGAGAGGGGCTCTGATGTAAACTCAGCTTATTAAGCTAGAAGCAATTTAGCTTTGGTTGTTCTTTCAGCTAAAGAACTCCTCCTCCTCCCTTAGTTCTTCTTCTCGCCGTCTCTGTACTTCTAGGTCTTTATCCAAAACTCCAAAAGTTTCCCTTTTATTTTTTGAGTGCCGTCTGTCTGTACCGCTTTCTCTCTGGTTTCAATTTAAGCTTTTTTACAACAGAAATAAAAAAAAAGAATTAAAAATTAGTAAATGTTACTCTTATAACAGTATGTATCTTATGGAGGGCTATAAATAGCAATTTAATATATTTCCCCATATTTATGCATATATCATATCCCCCATTCATGTTATATTTATGATCATTTATAGCTTTATGTCCCTTTTATCCCCTCATGGGGTATTGATCTGTTTGATATTAACCAGTATAAAGCACATTTATTCTGGCTTGTATTTTATTCTGTGATACAGATAGCAGTATAACATATATCTGTTAGTTCTACCAGACCAGTACAATTCACAATGTGAAAGCTTAACTGTGCTTGTTGCTATATAAATATAAAGTGTGTTACCTACTTTTGAATTAATCTAGTATAACAATAATGATAATGAATTGCCTACCTAGGGTTAGGATTATATAACTGATTCCCCATTGTGTGTACAGTAAAACATTTTATTTACTATTAATTAAATAGAGGGGATCCCGAGTGATCCATTAAGTATTGTGAGGATTATTCCTGTCTATACCAAAATTTGTTCTACATAATTAATTTTATCAAAGGGACACTTGTCAAAATTAAAACTTTCACAATTCACCCTATTTAATGGTACTTTTAATGTTTTTTGTGCTTTACATATTTATAACTTGCCCCAGGGCCCAATATATTCCCTATATATTACATTACACAAAGCAACCTTCAGTATAACTTCTCACCTACCATCTCTCTATCACCCTGTTAGGGGTAATGTGAACCTGACTGCAGCCATCTTGTTCCTCGCAGCCATCTTGTGATGATTAGCATCCATTTTGTAATGATTAGACTTTATTGTAATGGTTCATTCTGTAGTGAGAAATATATGCTTGTCATCTTATTCTGTAAAGCTAGCTAACCTTGTAGATGTCCCTGGCTGTACGCCCAGAAGAATATAATGTCAATAAGATGGTCCAGCGACCTTGGTGTATCTGCAGATGCATGGCTTATTATGACTATGAGATTATTGTTATGAGCTAGTGAATTTCCAGAATCACACTGTGCTCTACTCTGTATAACTGTGTAAGATGACGCGGTCCTAACGTGTCATCCCCTTAACCCTGTATGCTGTTACTGAAGTCTATAAGATAGGCTTGCACTGTTCAATAAACATGATTGGCGTTAGATCATATTGCTGCGTGGTCTGAGTCATTCTAAGGGATCCTTATCAGATAATCTACATCTGCCTCAGGTGGTACAGTGGGCCCGTGGCTTCGGCCTGACCTGACACTTACCCCCCTGGGGAAACACCTAACAATTTTGGTGTCAGTTATGTGGGATTCGCAGTGAGTGAGTATGAGTGCTTTTACCATGCTTTCCTTCTGTGAATCTGAACCTAAATTTAGTCTGGTAATAGGTGTTGATAATATATGATAAAGGGTTAAGGGGTTCCTGTGGTTGAGATGCAGGTTTGCGGAGGTTATAGTCCTGCCGGCAGTTGTGATAACCCCTCCAGACAGGTTAAGAGTCCTGTGCTGGGTTACAACAGGTATTGTGAGTCCAGTGTGTGATAAGCGCGCAAGAAATAAATGAATGCCATTTGACGGAAGTTTTTAAGTTAAGCTCCCCCGGAAAATTGGCAGTGAGTGAGTCTCACGTGTGTTAAAGTTTCCCATATTCATTCCCATAATAGAGTTTTGTTACCCACCTGAAACTCATGTTGATATCTGATGCTTGCTTTGCTTTGTTTGTGTTTTGCTGCTATATAATTGCTTAGAAAATATTAAGTGGCTATGCATGTTATTATTGTGGCTATTATTGTGTGGAGGAATGGGATCTGCTTATAGATAATAATGCACAGAGAAAATTACATGTATAAGGTCGACAAAAAAAAAAAAGAGTTAATAGTTTCTGCAAAAGACAGAAGCATTTTAAAACACTGTCAGTGAGCACTGCTGTATGGTAAATAGAGAAATATCTGTGTTAAAAAAATGTAGCAGGCAAAGAAGGGGGGCCACCACTGAGCGCTCACACAGATCAGAGAACAGAAAAAAAAGAAAAAAAGAAACTGTTACAGCAGCTCCGTTTGTAAGACTTTTTGTTTGCTTGCAGTAATGAAAAGGAAATTTTGTATATTGAGATGCATAATGTGTGATGGTCTGTCGGTTCTCACTGTGGTATGCGTGTAACAGATTTACTTTAAACCAAAAACAGAATGTATTATTTGAAAATGATTGTCCCAATCCATGCAAAAAATGGCCATTTTGCGGGGATTCGGAATGAAATACATTTTGAACTTGGTGACGAGTTAATCTTGTGGTCTTTTTATATTTGGTATTTGGTACGCTATGAAATAGATGTTTTTCTGAGAAAGAAAAAAAGGAGTGAATCTCTGGTATGCGAGATGGAATCAGCTTGTGTGTCTGTATCGCTGTAAAAATGTTTCTTTCTGTTTCTCTGCTGGGAAATCAGACGTTGTAAGGAGGTATTTTGTAGTGCTATTTTTATATACCTGTATTTTAAAGTCAACAGCATGTTTTAAGTATGTGGCATTAATAAGCAGTTTTAGTTTTAAGTGATAATTGTTTTTCGGCATGTAAATATATGATATTGTTTTTGCAAGTGAAGTAACGACTTTGAAAGTGGCTTTGAAAGTGCGATGGTGTGTGTGATTTTGGTCACGCTCTAGTAAATATTAATGGTTTAACGTATGTTGTATTTGTAAGGTCTGTGCACGGAGTTAGTGCAATATAGTTATAGGCTGTAATTGAAAGTTTATTTAAAAGTGTGTCCGTTTTTATTGCAAATAAATTAATCTGCAGGTCATGCTACAGTACAGAGGTGGAATTTGTGTGGTAAATCATACAAGCTGCCTAAATTATGGTTAGGGTATATATATGAGATTTACGTGATGAATGGTTAGTCCTTAAAGGGACAGTCCACTGTACAATTGTTTTTGTATTAGTGTATTTTCAATGACTTGTTATACAAGCTGCATAGTATAAAATGTAGGAGAAGTTGCATTTGTAAGTCTGTGTATGGCTGATGTAATTTGTAATGGGTTGAATTTCGGATAATCCTTATCTTATATTTGTCTGTAAAATCAGAGCTCAGGGCGTAGACGGAGCAATAGAAAATTGTCATTTTATTATTTAAAGGACCAGTTCACTAATATGAAAGGAGTTCAGGAGCAGCAATAACACTGTATTAGTAGTTTGCAAAATATATTTTAAGAGACCTTTCTTTGTATATATTTATTTTAAATCTGCCGTTTAGATAGCAGATATTTCTTTTTGCAGTATAACTTAATTCTCTCTGTAATGCAAACTGAAGTGATAAGTTGTCTACAATTTTAGTGTAACGATCCGTGAGACTAGCGAAAAAAAAAAACACAAGAAAAAACAGAGGAGTGAAAATATTTAAAGGGATACAGGCAAACTGATATAACATCTGAGAATTTAAGGGAATATTTACATAAAAGACAATGAGGTTTACTGTAAGCCTAACACTAGAATATTTCACTGTGTTAGCAGCTTCAATTAAAGATTATTTTTTAGTTTGGGTAAAATGTCCCTTTAACTAGCCTGCATCCCGCTGTGAGTGCGTTCTTATGCTGCTTATGCTTGCTTAGGCTATTTAATGAACGTCAGTATACATTTTTTATTATAAGTAAGGCCAATGGATCATTGGGAATAATTTAAAGGGGAAATTGTATTATTATTCTTTTGTAGAAAGCTTATTTTTGTGTTATATGCAATTGTTATATTTGGCTGGAGAGCTGCAGAATGGTGAATATCAAATTATACACAACGTTAAATCCAATAATTTTGTTGTGGTTAAACTAATTAGCATTTATCAAGTTTTAGTGTGAATTTTATATTTTTAAGCAGTAAACAGTGTTTTTCCTGTAAGTAAAAATGAAACTTTGAGCTTGCCTTACTATCCTTGAGAAGAATGATAACACTGTGCATGTTTTGGTTTTCTTTAAAAAAAAAAAAAAAAAAAAAGTTCTCTCTTGTGTTTGGCTTTGTTGCAGAGAGAAAGATTTGTACTTTACATTTAAAGCGGCAGTACTGGTGTTCTATGTTATAACAAATGATAAATATAAATTGATCACTACAAAGAAACAAGTGTTTATATTATATTCTGTCACAGAATATAGCTTAAAAATGATAATTTTATTTCTGTGGCCGTCTTCTGTCAAACTGTATCTCACAGATATTACAGAATTCTTTGTTATTAAAATAACCCCCACTGCGTTCAATAAATAAATGAGATATTATTTAATGAAGTGATTTAAGTGACACTTTAAAATATATATAGTTATTTGGTTACTAACTAGTCTACCACTATAATTGCAATGACTTTGATTGCTGCTTATCAGCTATGCCGTGGTCTATAATGTGTCTACTATACACACCCCTATATTAAGGCAATAGGGGACGGCAAACAAATGATGCACAATTTATCTGATTCTACTGCATTTACATAACTTGCTAATTTATCTGATTATAGTTTTGACATGCCTTGTGTCTAGGGCCTTCTTCCAGCACACAGTTTTATTTTTATTTATATGGCTATTTTGTCTCTTGGTGTTGCAAAGAGATTTCAACAGCTTGTGATAAGAGGCAGCCCTCAAAGGCTTAAAAATTAGCATATGAGCCTACCTATGTTTGGTTTAATCTAACAATACCAAGAAAGAAAGAAAAAAAAAAAGGCGATTTTGATGATAAAAGTACATTGGAAAGTTGGTTAAAATTAAAAGTCCTATCTGAATAATGAAATTTTCATTTATACTAGTATGTCCCTTTAACAGTGGATTTGCTTGGTGCATGCGGCAGGAGAACGGTGGCTGTACCATGGTTATCTGATCTTTCCCAAATAAGCGCAATTTTATTTGTACAATATGCAACTGAAGTTTCTTGGGCATCTGCTGTGATTGCTTTATTTGTGTGATATCAAAGTTTTGTACATAGTAGACGTTGCAGAGCCTGGGTATAGATGGTTCTTAGGGGGATGTTTTTAATTATTTGTAGTGTTTTGCGAGTGTTGCATTTCAGCGAATGTCAGAATATGTGTTGAATTTCAGGTTAATTGTGGTTGTTTGAAGTTTGTGTCGGCAGCTAATGTTTTGTTTTGTGAAAAAAAAAAGGAGTAAAATTGGTTTTCAATGTTTGTTTGTTATGTTTTTATCTTTTGTGACTACGTGTGGAAGCGTGCTGTATGGACAGCATATTGAATTGTGAAGTGTATTTGATTTTGCTTGCTATTGAGAATTGTCTCTGCATGAGTGGAGTGCATGATTTGTCGTTTAGTTTCTTGTTATGTTGTGTTTGCGTGTCACATGACATGTTTCACGCAAACAAGGGGGAAGTATTGATGAGTATTGATGAGTATCTTTATGTAATGGGGGTGATTGTTTTTAGGAGGTGAACCTAAAACGTTTTGAATTTCAGATGCCTAAAATGTTTTATTTTTCTATTTGGTTCTTAACACTATATTTGTATTTGCAGGATGAGATTATGCTGTTGTATCCAGAGATTAAAAGACACTAACTGAATTATTTTTGAGTTTCCATATTTAGGTCAAATCTGTACAGGCAAAATTCCATAAGTGCACTCTTCAAAAGATTAAAGATTGAAAGCAAGTAAACCTTTAAAGAAAGAAAAGATGAAGATGAAAGACCTTTTGTCAAGCTTGTTTTAACCACCATACTGCAGTAAAAGTTGCTGAACTATCTTTGGATCCATTCTTTGCTTTGCATGCTGGTACCAGCCCCAGAACTGGACTCTGGGTAATCCATGACTGTTTCCTCTGATGTGTGTCTTCAGGACATAAAGACTATCCTTCTCTGGACTGTGCCTTGCCGCTCGATATGGAGGACCTGTTATGCTGTTACAGGGTCAACCAATTAAATTAGGGGAGTATTGTTTTAACTCGATTCCTTATATTGCTTGTTTTGTATTCTCTTGTATTTGTTTTATTTGTATTGATCATATTGTTGATAAGAGATCATATGCTTTACTGGTATTAGTGCACATTGTAGTTTATGTGCTTAACAAAGTAACCCTTTAGATAAATGTAACTGTGAACTTTGCAGTATTGTACCCTATTGAATGGCCCACTGAGTATAAAAATATGTTTAAAGAAAATGCTGCAATATATCATAATATTTTAGACCCTTCACCCTCTAGAACATAAGGAGGACATGTCTCAGCTAGGAGTTTATATTATACAGAGAAATATTTGTTTAGGGAATAGATAGTCCAGAAAAGCAAATGTATTTTTCCCTTTTATTAATTGGTATGGTATTTGCTATTTGAATTTTGTAGTTACAGAGGTTTGTCAAAGAGAGTAATTCTTACCATAAAGATGTGTTTACCTTTAAAAGAGTTTGTAGTTTTAAATGATGTTCTGTTTATATGCTTTCCTCATACAGGAGTGTGAGAGAATTTAGGTTGCATAAAATAATTAGTAAACTAGTAGTGTTTATATCAGATGAGGTTGTTGAATATTAGGATCATGGTTGGAGAATTATAAACATTATAGATAGCAGCCATGCAGAATAAAGCAACACGAGGTTCTTTTATTTTTTAGAAGTTCAAAGTGACAGTGTAATGAAATTCATTTATTTTTATTGACTGTTTTCTTTTTCTTCATTTTTGCTACAGGGCAGGCCTTAGCATAAGTTTTAGCATAACCATTCAGGCCCTTGATGAAGTTTGGCGGGTTTTCACTTGCTTAGTATTCATGAAGTATCATTTAAAAGTGTATAGAGAAGTTGTAAATTATTCTCTGAGAAATATCAATGTATTTAGTTTGTATTATATATCAACAATGTTTTGTTTGATTTTAAATGACATAGGATGAAAGTGACGTTTTATTTGGACATAATTGTGATTGTATTGCGGTGTGTACTCATCCTGTACTGTTTCTGTTTGCTTCCTAGACTCCCTGTGACTCGAGTGTTTGCTTGCCATGGGTATCCACTGGTTGCCTTGTCTACCCCATGAACAAACCATCAGATTTCCAGCATCTCCCTGCGGAAGAACATTGGATAAGCACGCCTACTGCAAATGAACTGTTGGAGAATTGTATTATAGCAAAGTGTCATGGTGTAGCGCTCTCAAATGGACAAAGACTGTTCTTAAAGTGATCAGAGGCCACCTAGAGACAGTTGTGCTGTTGCTATGTCATGCTTTACTGTGGAGAAGGAACTGTTGGACATATTGGGGGGTGCTAGCAATGCAGGTGGAGAAATAAACGATGCAGCGTTGTTTGGGGGTAGATGGGGGGCTGGTTGGGTCTCTGTGCCAGTAGACCGGTAGTTTTGGGAGGGCTGGAAGATAAATGGAAGGTATTGGAGGGGCTGTACCTATATGCAGTGACAATTAGCCTATAAAAGTATATCACAACATAGGAATATTTTTCTCACTTTTAGTATTCTCACATAGAGTTCTGTTACCATAATATAAGGCTTTACTAATTTTCTATGCCTGTCTATTTTTATGTTATTCTGTTAGAATAAAAGGATGGTATGTTAGGGGTAATGTGAACCTGACTGTAGCTATCTTGTTCCTCGCAGTAGCATCCATTTTGTAATGATTAGACTTTATTATAATGGTTCATTCTGTAGTGAGAAATATATGCTTGTCATCTTATTCTGTAAAGCTAGCTAACCTTGTAGATGCCCCTGGCTGTACGCCCAGAAGAATATAATGTCAATAAGATGGTCCAGCGACCTTGGTGTATCTGCAGATGCATACCATGAGATTATTGTTATGAGCTAGTGAATTTCCAGAATCACACTGTGCTCTACTCTGTATAACTGTGTAAGATGACGCGGTCCTAACGTGTCATCCCCTTAACCCTGTATGCTGTTACTGAAGTCTATAAGATAGGCTTGCACTGTTCAATAAACATGATTGGCGTTAGATCATATTGCTGCGTGGTCTGAGTCATTCTAAGGGATCCTTATCAGATAATCTACATCTGCCTCAGGTGGTACAGTGGGCCCGTGGCTTCGGCCTGACCTGACACTTACCCCCCTGGGGAAACACCTAACACACCCTCTTACTGTTTTTTCTTACCAATTTCTTTATTTATTTTAGCCACTTTACAGTTTCCTATTTCCTACTATTCTTTTTATTTACTGTTCTTTCCCAGGTACTTTATTTTTATTTTTGCTTTCAATTATGTTTGTTTCCTGTTGTCTTTTCTCACCTTCCCCTGATTTTTTATCCTTCTTTTCCTGCACCTTAACTTCCTCCGCTTTCTCCTCTCCCATCATTTCCTCCTTGTCTTCCTCCTTCTGTTCCACCTCCTTTTCCCCCCTCTTCCTCACCCTCCTTCTGTCCTTTTTCTCCTTCTTTTCTTTCTTTGTTTTCTTTTTTAACCTCTTCTCCTTCTTCAGAGAAGCTTCAAAATAAAAATAAAATGACATTCTTGTATAATACACCATGCACATTATATACATATACAGTCTCTCAATATATTTATAGAACGTATTATAATTTTATATAAATCCTGTTTCATACTAACTTAAATGTTCTTACAATTTCCAGTGCATCTAATCACTGTAACAACACAATATAGATCCCTTAGATCCTCTACAATAACTTTTATATGTAAATATATTTTCTCTTTAATCCTAGCATTGCTCAGTACATTTCCTGTCTGTACCTCTTCCTATTGCTCTCACTCTATCTCTGTCATTGCACTACAATATTCCTGTTTATACCTCCTCCTATTGTCCCATATAGCTTCTAGTTCCTCCTTATATTCTATATAACTTCTCTTACAGCTTCATTCATTTTACCATTTGTAACTGCTTATAATACCCAATTCAACTCTAACATTACTCTTATTGTCCCGTAAAAACACTCTCAGTCTCCTAGTGCAGCATTTTGCATCCCTGCAATTAGCCATTGTGCTAACCCCCTAGTCTTGTGCCATACCCTATAACCTTTCATATTTCATCCTTACTAATGAGTTACATTTCCCTCATATAAACAGCATGTAAGTTCTGTTACCTTTCCTGATGATGGGGCTGATGTTTGTTTGCTCCTCATCAGGAAGTTTTGATTTTCTAAAAACAGGAAAAACCACATTAAAATGATATATTTGTCATAACATACTTAGGGGCCTATTTATGAAAGGTCTTGCGGATCTGATCCGACCATGCGGATCAGTTCCGCAAGACCTTGCTGAATGCGGAGAGCAATACGCTCTCCGTATTCAGCATTGCACCAGCAGCTCATGTGAGCTGCTGGTGCAATGCTGCTCCCTGCTGACTCGTTGTCAATCGGCCGCCAGCAGGGAGGTTTCAACCAACCTGATCGTATTCGATCGGGTTGAATTGTGGCGATTCCTGTCCGCCTCATCAGAGCAGACGGACAGGGTTATGGAGCAGCAGTCTTTAGACACGGCCCTTCAAGCTCTATACGGACCTTGATAAATGGGCCTCTTAGTCATTAACCAGTTGAATTTATATAAAAGGGAAATAATTGTAAAAGATAAAAACACAGAGCTCCACACCAGGACTGTACCACAAAACACAGAACAGTTGGGAGCTCTTCATTTAATTTGTATGTAAATCATGTGAAATGCAGCACATAATTACTGATATTACTGATGATGTAATAGAAAGGCACAGGTATAGCACAACCTCATGATTAGCACATGGCATGGCCTCAGCTACATACCAATGTAAAGCAACAGTGAGGCGGGCATGATTACAGCTCAACTGAACCTGCTTTGTCATGTGATCAGTATTACACAGTGAAAAGCTAGTTCTACCCAGAATCTGTAGCACAGATGCGTTATTTTATACCCACCAAAATGGTCTAGGAAAGGCCTGTTATGTAAATTATGAGTAAAGAAAATACATTTATTATCACAATTTAGTAAAACAATTTCCTTTTTTACATCAATTGTGATTATAAAAGAAGCAATTATATAAATATAAACATAAGAACAAAGAATGTGAAACAACTACCAGGGAAGGATGCTAAAACTTCTTAGTGTGTGTTTAATTTGTGCACAGCAGCCTCTCTGATGGTGCTGACTTGTTTTGCAAAAAAAAAAAGTTGAATAAATCAAAATGTAAAAGTGGAAAATATATTTTTATATATTTAAGATTAGTTTGTGTGTGTATATAGACAAACAACATACATAAGTGTAGTTGCACCCAGCAGTGTAATGTCCTTTTAATATTTCACAGCATTTCTGTTGTCTTGTGACTTTTGTGGGCCGCACAGATGTATTATATATACAAATATAAATATCTAAACAATACGGCTAAATTGTATAGATGAGTTTATTATGGGAGGCAGCTCCCTGTAACTTACTGGATGCTCTTCCTAAGCGCCCATCCTCCAATTATAATAATTATAAGGGCAATGACTCCCACACCAGCAAATACGTATACTGTAGAGAAACAGCAGGCAAAACAGTATTATTTATACAATAGACTTTACCAGTATTGAGATAATTATTAAGTACAATTAAATAAACGTGGCACATTATATCTTCTACCTTTAGCATGCCATGTTTTTAACAAGTGTTGTGTTATTAAATGACACCTATGTATCAAGCTGTTTGTGAGGTGATGACATCATATGAATTAGAATCTGTAAATGTATTCAGTGACAGCCAGGTGTAATAATTAAAGGGACATTGAAGTATTATATACCAGATAGTATATTAATATAACTTTAGTATAATTTACAGGGCACATAAGTATGCTTCTTTGCACCGGTAATATTCACATAAATCCAGGTGTGATATGAAAAACAAACTTGTTTTTTTTTTTAAAAAAAAAGTAACTTTTATTTGTTATTAATACGAAAGCAAATATTAAATTAATAAACACTTCTCCTGTGCAGTGGTATACATAAACATAATATAGTAAAAGTATCACAGAAAATCAATACTCGTATGATTGAGAATATGTCAGTGTACCATGAGTTGCGCTTAATATAAAGTACTTCTTGCCTTATATTTTAGCTTAAATAAACAGCGCCCATAAGGAGTTATATACACTGATATATAGAGGTGATACCTCTTTTAAATAGTTGCTAATAGTAAATATTGAATTTATTAAGTTTCCAAGGAACCAAGTAGCTGTTTTTCCACTTTATGTTTGATAAATCAATATTTTTTAGCTGTGCTTTTGTATTGATTTAGCTTACTTTCTAGTGCTCAAATAATAGATTAGAAACTTAGCATTGAGTATGAATTGATAAATAAGGTACAATATCAGAGAAATTTAGTAGCAAAAAAAGAGAAATTGCAACAATAAATTTCTATCTTGAGTTACTTTTAGTTTGTTCCAGTTTTGCTTTATAACATTCAGCGCTCAGATAATGGTTCACTGGTATTGGAACCGTATTGTAAGGGAAAGTCTTTTTTGTTGTTGGCAATCATAAAGTTATAATTGATAGTAGTAAGATATACCAATTACTTGGTTATTATTTTTAAATTATGATTCAAATACTCCTACTATATTATCAATCCCATATACTAGAAGTATAAGCTGTTAATATTTATTGTGTCATGTTGCCTGTAGCTCTAATGGCGTAATATATAATCGAATATAACAGCTTTTAAAACAACATTACAGATACGTTTTTAAAGAGGTTACTCTTGCATACCTTATTCAAGACTTAAAAAAGTAACAAAAATATTATTTGAGTGTTCCACATTAAAGTGTCTAACTTTACAGCTAAGACTAATCTATAGACTGAATTTGTATCTCAGCATTGCTACAAAGTTACAGCTTGTAGCTACAGGGAGACTGCTCTTAGCACGGTGAGACTGCTCTTAGGTCCATAATTGCTTACGGTTAGGATACTTTTAATTTAAATTATACAATTATTTGTACCACAACGGAAAACACATTAAAACAACATTTTGATTTATCAAACATAAAGTGGAAAAACTGCTACTTGGTTCCTTGGAAATTTAATAAATTCAATACTTACTATACGCAACGATTTACAAGAGGTATCACCTCTAAATATCAGTGTATGTAACTCCTTATGGGCGCTGTTTATTTAAGCCAAATATAAGGCAAGAAGTACTTTATACTAAGTGAAACTCATGGTACACTGACATATACTCAATCATACGAGTATTGAACAAAAAGCTAATACCTTTGTGAGAGGTTTGTTTGCTTCAGCTACAGAGGAGCACGGGTCATCATCACCCGCATTAATATTATTATCAGGTGCTTCTTCTGAGTTTGAGATCATGCTGTCTAGCGGGCATAGAACATTTTTCATGTTATGAATTGTGCTCTGAGGGCCCTTGCTGTGCTTGTCAGCTCTATCTGCCTTGGATGACTTTCTAGAAGCCACGGTGATATAGAATATAATGTAAATGGCAAAATTGTAATGAGCTGGTTGGTAGAATATTTCTTAAAAGTGCCTTAGTCCTGATGGTGATACAGTTTAGGGTAACCACGCTATGGCTAATTAGTAGTATATGCTTATGGAATAGAAATATTCATGTAGTTTATAGTCCTATCCCTTTAAGGGTTCAGTTAGGCCTTGACTTAGTTTCTTATTTTTTGAATATAGTAGCTACAATATTTTTTGTTGCTAAAAGAATGTGTATTATTTATTATTAATTATATCTGTCTAGAGAGTAGTCTTTTTTTGCTGTTGCATATTTTTTTCCTACAGTCTTAATGAGGTATAATGGTTGCACCTAGTAGACTATTTTTAAGCTGTATGTATACAAAATTCCCCCCGTTCTGTATTTAAATTTTATCAAACCTTCAGTTTATATAAGGACTTATATCAGTTTAATATGTTTAACTTTTGACGTTTTTATTATCCTATGTGCATTATTAAATTATCTATACATTTCTTGTTGTACGTTCATGAACCATTTTAAGTATTAAAAACAAAAAAAATTAATAAATATAAAAAAAGAAAGTTAATTTGACACATTAAATTTACTTGGTCTAATTTTATTAATTAGTAACCATGGGGATTTCCCAATAAGAGGTAGAGATAAGAAGGATGACAATACAAGATGGTCTCTCAGGGGCCGTACATATGGGCACACAAGACTGGCAGAAGAGGCAGAGCTCTGGCTGGTACGCGTAGCTCTGGTAGATATGAGAGAGGGGCTCTGATGTAAACTCAGCTTATTGAGCTAGAAGCAATTTAGCTTTGGTTGTTCTTTCAGCTAAAGAACTCCTGCTCCTCCCTTAGTTCTTCTACTCACCGTCTCTGTACTTCTAGTTCTTTATTTATCCAAAACTCCAAAAGTTTCCATTTTATTTTTTGAGTGCCGTCTGTCTGTACCGCTTTCTCTCTGGTTTCAATTTGAGCTATTTTACAACAGAAATAAAAAAAATAATTAAAAATTAGTAAATATTACTCATAACATTATGTATCTTATGGAGGGTTATAAATAGCAATGTCATATATTTCCCCATATTTATGCATATATCATATCCCCCATTCATGTTATATTTATGATAATTTATAGCTGTATGTCCCTTTTATCCCCCTTATGGGGTATAGATCTGTTTGATATTAACCAGTATAAAGCACATTTATTCTGGCTTGTATTTTATTCTGTGATACAGATAGCAGTATAACATATATCTGTTAGTTCTACCAGACCAGTACAATTCACAATGTGAAAGCTTAACTGTGATTGTTGCTATATAAATATAAAATGTAGACCCTCGCTATTATAAGCAAGAAAATCCTTAATGACCAGCAACCAAAATGGTATGTTGCGATCATTAAGAGGTTAAGGCTATAGATCTTTTGGTAGATGAGTTTAGCCCTTTTACATTTTGGGTTATTATTTTAAATGTATGTTGCACCATGTGAACTTATATAATTTAATAAAGAAAGCTTGCTTCTCAATTAGAGGTTTAACCTTGTGAGAGAAAGGTGTGGAATATGGAATGCACATACCTTAAGTGAAACCTTGCATGCTCTGCCTCCAAGGTAACAGAGTAAGTAGGGTCGGATAAAGAGGAAAAAGTGAGAAAGGAGGGGGTCTGGTATCCTGAAATAAAGACAAAACATGTAAGAACAGAATAAAGAACAATCATTCTGATTATTAACTTGAGCAAAAGTTTTATCCAACAAGGAGAAACTATGTCTAACATTTAAAGTGACTGGGTTGCAACTTGGCACAAAAACAGAGGTTCTGCTTAATAGTTAAATTAAATATGCTATATGATAAAGTGCAATAAAATCATACTTCCATTAGGGGACGCAAATAAATGGTGGAATGATATAAAGACTCATCAAAGATAGTGATATGAAGTGGTACACACTGATACCTATGGGGAAATACAGTGGATCTAACTATGTTAGGAGACTATACTGATACAAGTTAGGGCCTATCTAGCATACTGGGTTGTTGATAAAGTTATTCTTATCTACATAGGCAGCAGTGGAAGAAGGAAGGCGCCCTTTAAGTGAATGAATGCCATTCAAGTGTTTTTTAACTTGATAGGCTATGGAGTGAAAGTCACTAGACATGTCCCTTTTCTAGGTTACTCCATGCTAGGTAAAATGGTGTTGAAGGCACACACTGATCTTTACTAAAGGATCGTGGGACTCTCAAATAATTGATGGAGTTGATTGGGACATCTCCCTCTGTAGTATTCTGTTTCTCTTTTATTCACCCTTGTCCATTCCTGTCTTTTGGGTTTTGAGGTAGATGATGGTGAGAGCTCAATGTCTCCGTCTTGGATCTTGGATATTAGGAAGAGAGGGTGGTGGTATATTCAGCTGTTTGCAGAAATTATCTAGGTCTTCTGGAGATATGTAGATAGCAGACTGTGATCCTCTGGTTGCTCCAAGGTAGAAAGGACATCTTCATCTGTATTGGATTTTCACCGTTGCACATGGACTGTAAGAACTCTGGTTTCTGTGTTTTTTTTTCAATGTGAGCTGAGATCTGCATATATCTAGATAGAGGACTCTTCAATGTGAATCAAGTGTTTTTTTTCTTGCTGCCGCAAGGAATTTTTCTTTGTCTTTGTAGTTGGAAAACTGCGGTAGTCTAAGCGCACTATGTGCTCTGTTCAGGCTAAACTCATTATTGGCAAGGCTGCCTATCAAACTAGAGAGGAGTCTCTGGAGGTATAGGTTAAGGTGGGTAGACACAACTGTTTCTGGTATTTCGCAAATGTGAAGGTTTTTCCTCCTTATAATCAAGCTCTTGGTTGCACCTAGTAGACTATTCTTAATCTGTATGTATACAAAATTCCCCCTGTTCTGTATTTAAATTGTGTTAAACCTACAGTTTATAAGGACTTAGATCAGTTTAATATGTTTAACTTTTAACGTTTTTATTTAGATAAGTTTGTTGATTATAGTTTTTGGTTTAAATTATATGAACTTATAATATACAAAATAGAATTCTTTCAACTCAAAGCTTGAGAGCCTGAGAAATTATCCTATGTGTCCATGTATCATTTTAAGTATTAAAAACAAAAAAATTAATAAAGATAAAAAAAGAAATTTAATTTGACACATTAAATTTACTTGGTCTAATTTTATTAATTAGTAACCATGGGGATTTCCCAATAAGAGGTAGAGATAAGAAGGATGACAATACAAGATGGTCTCTCAGGGGCCGTACATATGGGCACACAAGACTGGCAGAAGAGGCAGAGCTCTGGCTGGTACGCGTAGCTCTGGTAGATATGAGAGAGGGGCTCTGATGTAAACTCAGCTTATTAAGCTAGAAGCAATTTAGCTTTGGTTGTTCTTTCAGCTAAAGAACTCCTCCTCCTCCCTTAGTTCTTCTTCTCGCCGTCTCAGTACTTCTAGTTCTTTATTTATCCAAAACTCCAAAAGTTTCCATTTTATTTTTTGAGTGCCGTCTGTCTGTACCGCTTTCTCTATGGTTTCAATTTAAGCTATTTTACAACAGAAATAAAAAAAAGAATTCAAAATTAGTAAATGTTACTCTTATAACATTATGTATCTTATGGAGGGTTATAAATAGCAATTTAATATATTTCCCCATATTTATGCATATATGATATCCCCCATTCATGTTATATTTATGATCATTTATAGCTGTATGTCCCTTTTATCCCCTCATGGGGTATTGATCTGTTTGATATTAACCAGTATAAAGCACATTTATTCTGGCTTGTATTTTATTCTGTGATACAGATAGCAGTATAACATATATCTGTTAGTTCTACCAGACCAGTACAATTCACAATGTGAAAGCTTAACTCTGATTGTTGCTATATAAATATAAAGTGTGTTACCTACTTTTGAATTAATGTAGTATAACACTAATGATAATGAACTGCCTACCTAGGTTTAGGATTATATAATTGATTCCCCATTGTGTGTATAGTAAAACATTTTATTTACTATTAATTAAATAGAGGGGATCCTGAGTGATTCATTAAGTATTGTGAGGATTATTCCTGTCTAAACTAAAATTTGTTCTACATAATTGATTTTATCAAAGGGACACTTTCAAAATTTAAACTTTCACAATTCACCCTATTTAATGGTACTTTTAATGTTTTTTGTGCTTTGCATATTTATAACTTGCCCCAGGGCCCAATATATTCCCTATATATTACATTACACAAAGCAACCTTCAGTCTAACTTCTCACCTACCATCTCTCTATCACCGTCTTACTGTTTTTTCTTACCAATTTCCTTATCTATTTTAGCCCCTTTACACAGTTTCCTATTTCCTACTATTCTTTTTATTTTTTTTATTTTTGCTTTCAATTATGTTTGTTTTCTGTTGTTTTTTCTCACGTTCCCCTGATTTTTAATCCTTCTTTTCCTGCACCTTAACTTCCTCTCCCTTCATTTCCTCCTTGTCTTCCTCCTTCTGTTCCACCTCCTTTTCCCCCCTCTTCCTCACCCTCTTTCTGTCCTTTTTCTACTTCTTTTCTTTCTTTGTTTTCTTTTTTATCCTCTTCTCCTTCTTCAGAGAAGCTTCAAAATAAAAATAAAATGACATATTCTTGTATAATACACCATGCACATTATATACATATACAGTCTCTCAATATATTGATAGAACTTATTATAATTTTATATAAATCCTGTTTCATACTAACTTAAATGTTCTTACAATTTCCAGTGCATCTAATCACTGTAACAACACAATATAGATCCCTTAGATCCTCTACAATAACTTTTATATGTAAATATATTTTCTCTTTAACCCTAGCATTGCTCAGTACATTTCCTGTCTGTACATCTTCCTATTGCTCTCACTCTATCTCTGTCATTGCACTACAATATTCCTGTTTATACCTCCTCCTATTGTCCCATATAGCTTCTAATTCCTCCTTATTTTCTATACAACTTATCTTACAGCTTCATTCATTTTACCATTTGTAACTGCTTATAATACCCAATTCAACTCTAACATTACTCTTATTGTCCTGTAAAAACACTCTCAGGCCTCTAATTATCAAGCCGTCGACTTTCTTGCATTCGACTGCACCAATACACTCACCTAAGTTCGCCTAACATCGCTGCCGCTGACCTGAATACGTTCTCCAAAGTTACCAAAAAAGCTGTCAAAAAGCCGCACACCAAGAACGGGGCGATGAGCAGCGGACTGTTGTTAACTAACAGTCATCGATCTCGCTGCTCTTCGGCTTTTTTACAGCTATTTTGGTACCCTGTCACTAAACACCCACACTATACTATACTGTTTACCCCCTATACCGCCGCTCCCGGACCCCGCCACAACTAAATAAAGTTATTAACCCCTAAACCGCCGCTCCCAGAGCCCACCTCAACTCTAATAAATGTATTAACCCCTAAACCGCCGCTCCTGGAGCCCACCGCCACCTACATTATACATATTAACCCCTAATCTTCCGCCCCCTATACTGCTGCCATCTACATAAAGTTATTAACCCCTATCCTGCCGCTCCCGGACCCCGCCGCATCTAAATAAAGTGTTCAACCCCTAAACCGCCGCTTCCGGACCCCGCCACAACTAAATAAAGTGTTTAACTCCTAAACCACCGCTCCTGGAGCCCACCGCCACCTACATTATATTTATTAACCCCTAATCTGCCCCCCCTACACCGCCACCACCTACATTATATTTATTAACCCCTAATCTGCCCCCCCTACACCTGCCGCCACGTACATTATATTTATTAACCCCTAATCTGCCCCCCCTACACCTGCCGCCACGTACATTATATTTATTAACCCTTAATCTGCCCCCCTACACTGCCGCCACTATATTAAATGTATTAACCCCTAAACCTAAGTCTAACACTAACCCTAACACCCCCAAACTTAAATATAATTTAAATAAATCTAAATAAATTATTGCTGTTTAAAACTAAATACTTACCTGTAAAATAAACCCTAAGCTAGCTACAAATATAACTAATAGTTACATTGTAGCTATCTTAGGATTTATTTTTATTTTACAGGAAACTTTGTATTTATTTTAACTAGGTACAATAGTTATTAAATAGTTATTAACTATTTAATAACTACCTAGTTAAAATAAATACAAATTTACCTGTAAAATAAAACCTAACCTAAGTTACACTAACACCTAACACTACACTATCATTAAATTAATTACCTACATTAACTACAATTAAATAAAATTATCTAAAGTAAAAAAAAAACACACTAAATTACAGAACATAATAAAATAATTACAAGTTTTTTTAAATAATGTTTATTGAGGTAATAAGACATACATAAACAAATTCTTAGTAAAACATCATAGCAACACACCTATTTGACAAACATCAATATCTGTGCATCAAATACAACAGGTTCAAGGCTATAAGCTGTACTATATCAAAAACCCAAAGGTACTAATATATCTAGCCATGGTTAATACCTCTTTTTACTTACGGACATTTAACATGTAGAGTAACATTTAACCATCTTTAGGCCATGATTGGGTAAAAATGACTTGGTGTATACAGGCCTGTACTTGTCCATGAAATATACATCACAACAAATATCTAAGCAAAAAAGAAAAATAAAGAATTGACAATTGATAGTCATACGGCCTATCTCATGTAAAGGTTCTAGATAAGAAGAAGTAGGCCTTTATGTGTCCATAATATTCGCATCAGAACATAAAATAGTTTAACGAGATATAAGTTTTATCTATTTTGTCACGAAACCCCCCTAAGAGGTACAAAAATATGAATAGAACAAACTTCAGCTGGAAATTAGCGGCCATTCTTGGACCACAGGTATTAAAATAAACATGAGGTAAATGTAGGGGATCATAGTTACAGGGGCCCTCTAGGACCCAACATATTGGTGAGGTTCTATATAAACATTAGTGTTAAATATATAGGTCACTTTTAAGCCTATGAGATGGTAGAGTTGTTATACACAATGCTGTAGGGATTAGTACAATTATAGACATATAGTGAATATGAACTCTTAGCTATTGTAACAATCCCTTAGCACTTTCCTACCTGCAATAACAGATTGTGGTATATCAGTGCAGTAAAAGCCAAGCTCCCTAAAATATGCACAGATGTGAATGAAGCATACCTCAATAGAAAATTAGTGGCCACTCTTGGACCACAGATGTTTAATGTAAATACAAGGTAAATGCATGGGGTTTATAGCTACAGGGGCTCTAGGACTCAACATATTGATGAGGTTCCATATAGACATTAGTGTTGGTTATATCGGCCACTTTTGAGCTTATGGGAAAACGGACTAAAGTTATTGTACACGATGCTGCCAGGATTAGCACAGCCTTGCAATATAAAAATTTATGTGGATCTATTAGAGTAATGAATATGAGCTCATAGCCATTATAATTATCCCCCACCGGTCATCTTGCACTTTTCTAATTTCAAAAACAGAGTTAGTATAGCAATGCAGCAAATATCAAGCTAAACAAACGGGGGTATACGCCTATGTGGCAATGTGAACACAATATAAATTACTAGGTTAGCAGATATGTTCATGCAGTGTCTACTGTATCACCAACCTAGATTGAATGTTCTATTAACCACTATGGTGGTATTTTCTAGAAAAACGGTGGGTTCCTCTATAATGAGAATAGGTGCTAATTAGTGACCCAATGTGTAAACACAATGTTTAAAATTATCTCAACCTTATAGGCTCTGATTTGCTGTGTCTCTGGAGTGATTTTGAAATAAATCTGATCAATGTATAGTTGGGCTATACACGCCATCTTGGAATACTAAGTTACTGCAAGGGGGGGGGGGGGGACTTGGGGAGAACCAGGTCTCCATCAATAGCTATATGGAAGGGGGAAAGACATGAACTTGATGAACATATGAAGTCTATGAATTTGAACAAAAAAGGTCTACGTTTCACTTACACAGCCAGTCAAGAAAAAATTCTATTAATTGATTTAGAAATAATGGTTACCGAAAATGGTTTAAACACATGTACTCATTTGTTCCAGATATTGTTTTAACTTTATGCTCTTGATAAAGGCTTCTTTTAGCCGAAATGCTTTGAGCTGTATTTTAAATAAAACCTGAAGCTGCACCTAAAGACACCTTTGTGATGATTTTAATAAAAGGCTTATTTTAACTGCAATCTCGTGAGTATAACCAGTTTGTGCGCCTACCACATTCTCTGAAATCTGCTAAATTATTGTGAGCTTTTATTTTTGAGGTGAACGCAACAAGGTTGACTCAGAGGACGTGGGCAGATTGGTTACCTGGAGGTGACACAGCACCGCCACTTTCAGCACTTTCTATTTGCTTTTAAACCTCATATTTTATGATCATTTACCCTACTTCTGTTACTGATGCATAGTGGTTAAAAATGATACCAGGTACACTGTTCTTCAGATGTACATAAACAAGATTCCTCTTGTTCTGTATACGGAATGTCAGCTTAAACCTCTGCAGTTTATAAGAACCCAGATTACTGGAATGAGTTTATCTAAGGTTCCTTATTTAGATATGTTTATTATTTATGTCTAGCTATAAGTATTGGTTAAATGATATGGGGGTAGATTTATCAAGCAGCTGATGCTGCAATCTACCCCTGAAGATTCCGGTTTGCCAGAAACTTAAGTTAAGAAGCAGCGTTCATAAGACCGCTTCTCCTTAACTCGTCCGCCACCTCTGAGGTGTGCAGGGGGAGGCATTGCACAAGCAGAAAATGCTTGGGCAATGTTAAATGCCAACAGCGTATACTGTCGGCATTTAGCGATGCAGGGTGGACATGATTCGCTATAGCAGAATATTCAAATAGCTCTACAGACCCCTAAAATTTACACATAGAGACATAGATTTTATCCAAGGAGAACTCTTGTCAACTTTAAAGCTTGAGAACTGGAGCAATTATACTATGTGCGCTAAGAGATGATGTATACATTTCTTCTTGTACATCTATGTACTGTTTTAAACTTTGGAAAAAAAAACAATTTGTTTTTAATTTAATTCCATATTTATTAATCACTCAGTAAACACGTGATGGCATCAGGTGAGGGTGTTTGTGTGGCCAGGGAGGGAAATCAGGAGATCAAGGAGATAAAGCAGGACATATGGGGTAGCTTTAGTTGTTTTTTCAGCTAAAAAACTCTTCCTCCTCCCTTAGTTCTTCCTCCCGCCGCCTCTGTATTTCTAGATCTCTATTAATCCAGAATTCCAGGAGTTTCCATGTTCTTTTTTCTGGGCCATCTGTCTGTGTCCCTTGTTCTTTGGTTTCAATTTGAACTATTTTAAAACATAAACAATTTTAAATTAGGAAATGTAAAATATGTATAATATGGAGGATCATAAATAACAATTTTATTTTACCCTGTGTTATGGATTGTAGTTTAATGTCTATATTTGTAAATTCTAATAATCCATAACAATTCCTGCTGTAAAAGCTTAATAATGATAGTGGTTATATTGTGGTTTATTTGTAAGTTTATATAGAGTACTTTACTGTCTGATTAGCATTACTGTTATATTAATATAGAAGTAGGTACAAAGTCTATAACAATAATAATGATAGTGGCTATATTGTGGTTTATTTGTAGGTTTATATAGAGTACTTTACTGTCTGATTATCATTACTGTTATATTAATATAGAAGTAGGTACAAAGTCTATAACAATAATAATGATAGTGGCTATATTGTGGTTTATTTGTAGGTTTATATAGAGTACTTTACTGTCTGATTAGCATTACTGTTATATTAATATAGAAGTAGATAACAAGTCTATAACAATAATAATGATAGTGGCTATATTGTGGTTTATTTGTAGGTTTATATAGAGTACTTTACTGTCTGATTAGCATTACTGTTATATTAATATAGAAGTAGGTAACAAGTCTATAACAATAATAATGATAGTGACTATATTGTGGTTTATTTGTAGGTTTATATAGAGTACTTTACTGTCTGATTAGCATTACTGTTATATTAATATAGAAGTAGGTACAAAGTCTATAACAATAATAATGATAGTGGCTATATTGTGGTTTATTTGTAGGTTTATATAGAGTACTTTACTGTCTGATTAGCATTACTGTTATATTAATATAGAAGTAGGTACAAAGTCTATAACAATAATAATGATAGTGGCTATATTGTGGTTTATTTGTAGGTTTATGTAGAGTACTTTACTGTCTGATTAGCATTACTGTTATATTAATATAGAAGTAGGTACAAAGTCTATAACAATAATAATGATAGTGGCTATATTGTGGTTTATTTGTAGGTTTATATAGAGTACTTTACTGTCTGATTATCATTACTGTTATATTAATATAGAAGTAGGTAACAAGTCTATAACAATAATAATGATAGTGGCTATATTGTGGTTTATTTGTAGGTTTATATAGAGTACTTTACTGTCTGATTAGCATTACTGTTATATTAATATAGAAGTAGGTAACAAGTCTATAACAATAATAATGATAGTGGCTATATTGTGGTTTATTTGTAGGTTTATATAGAGTACTTTACTGTCTGATTAGCATTACTGTTATATTAATATAGAAGTAGGTACAAAGTCTATAACAATAATAATGATAGTGGCTATATTGTGGTTTATTTGTAGGTTTATATAGAGTACTTTACTGTCTGATTAGCATTACTGTTATATTAATATAGAAGTAGGTACAAAGTCTATAACAATAATAATGATAGTGGCTATATTGTGGTTTATTTGTAGGTTTATATAGAGTACTTTACTGTCTGATTAGCTTTACTGTTATATTAATATAGAAGTAGATAACAAGTCTATAACAATAATAATGATAGTGGCTATATTGTGGTTTATTTGTAGGTTTATATAGAGTACTTTACTGTCTGATTAGCATTACTGTTATATTAATATAGAAGTAGGTACAAAGTCTATAACAATAATAATGATAGTGGCTATATTGTGGTTTATTTGTAGGTTTATATAGAGTACTTTACTGTCTGATTAGCATTACTGTTATATTAATATAGAAGTAGGTACAAAGTCTATAACAATAATAATGATAGTGGCTATATTGTGGTTTATTTGTAGGTTTATATAGAGTACTTTACTGTCTGATTAGCATTACTGTTATATTAATATAGAAGTAGGTACAAAGTCTATAACAATAATAATGATAGTGGCTATATTGTGGTTTATTTGTAGGTTTATATAGAGTACTTTACTGTCTGATTAGCATTACTGTTATATTAATATAGAAGTAGGTACAAAGTCTATAACAATAATAATGAATTGCCTACCTAGTGTTAGGTGCTTAGCAAGTATTTTTCATTGTGTGTGTATAGTAAGACGTTTCCATTACTGTTAATAAATAAAGTGCATCCCTAGTGATGTATTCCGTACTGTGTTGAGTGTCCCTGTCTTTGCACCTATGTGTTCTATAAAAAAAATCTATCACAAAACAATTTCCTGCAGATGATATATTTTTTTATTGCAACAGAGTGACCTTTTGTATCTTATCCATTTCCTTATCTAATTCTGTTCCCCTTTAGTCCTTTTCTCTATTCTGTACCATTCTCTATATCTTATTGAATGCTCTTCTTATTGTTTCCTTTGTAATCAGGTTTCTTGGTTTCTATTGTCCTTTCTTACCTTTCACTGAGATTTTATCTTTCATCTTTTGCTCCTTTACATCCTTCACTTTCTCTTCCTCCCTCTTCCTCTCCCTCTTCTTCCTCCTCTTTCTGTCCTGCTTTATCTCCTTAATAGAAGCTTCAAAAGAAATATGAAAATAAATTGCATATCCTTGTATAACACCCTGTTTAAATAAATAAATAAATATATATTCTCAATTAATGAGTTACTTTGCCCACATATAGCCAGCATGTAAATTCTCTTACCTTTTGGCATAATTTGTGGTTGTTCCTCATCAGGAAGCTTTGATTTTCTATAAAAATAAAAAGGGGGGGGGGGGGGTATTATTACATTTTTCCATAACCTGATTAGTCATTAATAAATTGAGTTTTCTGAAATGTATAATCTATGGTAATGTTCTTTTATATTATTATATTCTGGCTATAGAAAATGATTAGTAACTGTGCCATTTCCAGTCAGTCAGAATTCAGTTGTAAAATGCATTTTGTTTTACCCAGAATCTGTAGTGACAATATTTTTTTTACACCTACCAAAATTACCTAGGAAAGCTGTACTGAATAAATTAATACCTAAAATAATTAAATAATGTAATTTTAAAAATGTTAAATAATTTCCTATCTACTTTACACTGTTTGTGATTATCAAAGCATTAATTACATAAATATAAACATAACAAAAAAAGAATGTGACACTACAACCTGGGAAAGGTTTTAAACCTTTATGTTTGTGTGTTAAGTTTGTGCCCGTTCCTGCAGATGATATATTTTTTTATTGCAACAGAGTGACCTTTTGTATCTTATCCATTTCCTTATCTAATTCTGTTCCCCTTTAGTCCTTTTCTCTATTCTGTACCATTCTCTATATTTTATTGAATGCTCTTCTTATTGTTTCCTTTGTAATCATGTTTCTTGATTTCTATTGTCCTTTCTTACCTTTCACTGAGATTTTATCTTTCATCTTTTGCTCCTTTACAACCTACACTTTCTCTTTTGCTTCCTTAATTTCATCCTTCTGCTCCACCTCTTTCTCCTCCCTCTTCCTCTCCCTCTTCCTCCTCTTTCTGTCCTGCTTTATCTCCTTTCTCCTCTTCTCCTTAAAGGGACACTTAACACCTGTCTTCTAATAATCCCTAAAACCTACTTTTTCTTATTAATAAAAATAAAATAATTACTGCTGTCTATTTTTTCTGTTCCTCTTACCTCAAACTGTTGAAGGAGATTGTTTTGAAGTACAGTGTTGATCCAGTGCTTGATTTCCTATATAAGCTGCCATATTGTAACGCACGTTTCAGGGGCACAGTAGTCACATGATCATAATGCAGTCACATGACACGCACAGCATCTGCAGCGTGTGAGCTGCAGTCTCTGAAGATACATATTTATTTGTCACAGTGTAAATGAATTAGCTTTCTCCCTCTGTTTATATTCACACACATTATGCAGCACATTTGAAATAAAATGCTTTATAAGCACTGTTTATGTTTTTAATGCCCCCACAGTTTTACTCTTACTGCCCACAAGATTTATGCTCTAGTCTAAGCTAAAAAACGCTGTGTGCAGTTTTCAGGCACTATTGTCGCAAATCATTTGTAAGCTCCGTGAGGGAGAGAGGGAGGCTCTCAGACACGCTGCAGAAGATTTATGCTTCTTATGACCTCTCCTGCGCTGCTTATGTAAAGCACTTGTACCAGCCAGCTAACTGATCAGTTAGTAATGATCGTCTGTTTTATTTACCAGTGTGATCTGCTCCTGTCACACCCTCTGATGATCACAGACACAGTTCTGCTCTAGTGACTGTGTCTTGGCAGAGGGTGTGACAGGAGCAGTTCACACTGGTAAATAAAACAGATGATCATTACTAACTGATCAGTTAGCTGGTACAAGAGCTTTACATAACCAGGAGAGTTCATGAGAGGCAGAAATCTTCTGCACGGCCACAGAGTATATCCAGCGTGTCTGAGAGCCACCCTCTCCCCCTCCCTCTCCCTCATGATTTACAATACAGGGAGTGCAGAATTATTAGGCAAATGAGTATTTTGACCACATCATCCTCTTTATGCATGTTGTCTTACTCCAAGCTGTATAGGCTCAAAAGCCTACTACCAATTAAGCATATTAGGTGATGTGCATCTCTGCAATGAGAAGGGGTGTGGTCTAATGACATCAACACCCTATATCAGGTGTGCATAATTATTAGGCAACTTCCTTTCCTTTGGCAAAATGGGTCAAAAGAAGGACTTGACAGGCTCAGAAAAGTCAAAAATAGTGAGATATCTTGCAGAGGGATGCAGCACTCTTAAAATTGCAAAGCTTCTGAAGCGTGATCATCGAACAATCAAGCGTTTCATTCAAAATAGTCAACAGGGTCGCAAGAAGCGTGTGGAAAAACCAAGGCGCAAAATAACTGCCCATGAACTGAGAAAAATCAAGCGTGCAGCTGCCAAGATGCCACTTGCCACCCGTTTGGCCATATTTCAGAGCTGCAACATCACTAGAGTGCCCAAAAGCACAAGGTGTGCAATACTCAGAGACATGGCCAAGGTAAGAAAGGCTGAAAGACGAACACCACTGAACAAGACACACAAGCTGAAATGTCAAGACTGGGCCAAGAAATATCTCAAGACTGATTTTTCTAAGGTTTTATGGACTGATGAAATGAGAGTGAGTCTTGATGGGCCAGATGGATGGGCCCGTGGCTGGATTCGTAAAGGGCAGAGAGCTCCAGTCCGACTCAGACGCCAGCAAGGTGGAGGTGGAGTACTGGTTTGGGCTGGTATCATCAAAGATGAGCTTGTGGGGCCTTTTCGGGTCAAGCTCAACTCCCAGTCCTACTGCCAGTTTCTGGAAGACACCTTCTTCAAGCAGTGGTACAGGAAGAAGTCTGCATCCTTCAAGAAAAACATGATTTTCATGCAGGACAATGCTCCATCACACGCATCCAAGTACTCCACAGCGTGGCTGGCAAGAAAGGGTATAAAAGAAGAAAATCTAATGACATGGCCTCCTTGTTCACCTGATCGGAACCCCATTGAGAACCTGTGGTCCATCATCAAATGTGAGATTTACAAGGAGGGAAAACAGTACACCTCTCTGAACAGTGTCTGGGAGGCTGTGGTTGCTGCTGCACGCAATGTTAATGGTGAACAGATCAAAACACTGACAGAATCCATAGATGGCAGGCTTTTGAGTGTCCTTGCAAAGAAAGGTGGCTATATTGGTCACTGATTTGTTTTTGTTTTGTTTTTGAATGTCAGAAATGTATATTTGTGAATGTTGAGATGTTATATTGGTTTCACTGGTAAAAATAAATAATTGAAATGGGTATATATTTGTTTTTTGTTAAGTTGCCTAATAATTATGCACAGTAATAGTCACCTGCACACACAGATATCCCCCTAAAATAGCTAAAACTAAAAACAAACTAAAAACTACTTCCAAAAATATTCAGCTTTGATATTAATGAGTTTTTTGGGTTCATTGAGAACATGGTTGTTGTTCAATAATAAAATTAATCCTCAAAAATACAACTTGCCTAATAATTCTGCACTCCCTGTAGTGCCTGAAAACGGCAAAGGGCTTTTGATTAGACTAGAGCATAAAACTTGTGGGCAAGAGTAAAACTGTGGAGGGCGTTAAAAACATAAATATTGCTTATGAAGCATTTTATTTCAATTGTGCTACATAAATGTGTGAATATAAATAGTTGGGGAAAGCTTATACATTTAGACTATGAGTGACAAATAAATATCTTCAGACAATGCAGCTCACACGCTGCAAACAGATGTGATTCTCTAAGTTATATGTAACAAATAATATGCTGTGTGTGTCATGTGACTGTATCATGAGCATGTGACTACTGTGCCCCTGTAAGGTATGTTCCAATATGGCAGCTTACATAGTAGAATCAAGCACTAGATCAACACTGTACTTCAAAACAATCTTCGTCATCAGTTTGGGGTAAGAGGAACAAATAAAATAGACAGCAGTGATTATTTTATTTTTATTAATAAGATAAAGTAGGTTTTAGCCATTTTCAGCAGGTGTTAAATGTCCCTTTAATAGAAGCTTCAAAAGAAATATGAAAATAAATTGCATATCCTTGTATAACACCCTGTTTAAATAAATAAATATATATTCTCAATTAATGAGTTACTTTGCCCATATATAGCCAACATGTAAATTCTCTTACCTTTTGGCATAGTTTTTGGTTGTTCCTCATCAGGAAGCTTTGATTTTCTATAAAAAATAAAAAGGGGGGGAGGGGGGGGGGGTATTATTACATATAATTTTTCCATAACCTGATTAGTCATTAATAAATTGAGTTTTCCGAAATGTATAATCTATGGTAATGTTCTTTTATATTATTATATTCTGGCTATAGAAAATGATTAGTAACTGTGCCATTTCCAGTCAGAATTCAGTTGTAAAATGCATTTTGTTTTACCCAGAATCTGTAGCGACGATATTTTTTTTTTACACCTACCAAAATTACCTAAGAAAGCTGTACTGAATAAATTAATTCCTAAAATAATTAAATAATGTAATTTTAAAAATGTTAAATAATTTCCTATCTACTTTACACTGTTTGTGATTATCAAAGCATTACATAAATATAAACATAACAAAAAAAGAATGTGACACTACAACCTGGGAAAGGTTTTAAACCTTTATGTTTGTGTGTTAAGTTTGTGCCCATTAGTCGCTGGTGGTGTCAGCTTGTTTTGTGGAAAATTTGCCAGATAAAATTAAAGGAGCAAAATACATTGGTCTAGACTCCATTACTATTTTTAGCTGTATAAACTGGCGGTAACAACAAGTATATCCATTAACAGTTTACACAGTTTACAACAGCAATAGAGACTAGGCCATTGTGCTTATATATATATTAAATTATATCTGTTATGTTTTCTGTAGACAATAAAGCGTACGTAAATGGTGTATAGACCTTAGGATCAGCAAAATCTATAATGAGCAGCAAAGTGTATGTTAAAGTAGATCTAAATATGATTTTACATTATAGAAAACAGTGGTACAATCATTAAATACAGTAAAAGTTAAGATGTCAAAGCATTTCTGTTGTCTTGTGAGTTTTGTGGGTTGCACAGATGTTTAATATTCAAATATAAATATATTAAGAACATGGCTAAAATGTATAGATGGCTTTATTAGGGGAGGCAGCTCCCTGTAACTTACCGGATGTGGTTCCATAGTGCCCATCCACCAATGATTATAATTATCAGGGCAATTACGCCCAAAATAGCATAGGCGTATACTGTAGAGAAACATAAAATAGCACATTATTATTTACACTACAGACTTCTACAGGATAACTGGTGGGCAACACTGATTATATAAAATGTACAAGCGGGCCCTGCCCAGCAGTTGCTTCAGTATAACAAGGTGTTGAGTAAAATTAAATGGCTTAGGGTGAGATTATAAATAAAGGTGCTAATGGGGAAGCTTTTAGCATTTCTGTTTAGAGTGTAGGTCATTTTGAAGCTTTGAGTGTTTTAGTGACCTTATCTATTAAAATATTGAGTTTTGAAGGCTAGAAAATAATAAAAATTGACTTACCTGCATGATCGAGACCAGCAAAAAATCCTGTAAAAATTACAATTAAAGTTAGAAGTATATAAAATATATGTTTGTTGTTCATTGTGTCAACTACTTTCTGTTTAAGACTTATGAATTAGTTTTTATGTGATATTGGTTGCTTAAGTGTAGCCTTATGCTTACCCTTTGCTATTGAATTGTAGAGGGCCTCACTGTTGATTGGGCCCATGGTCAACCCTGTGTACAAATGAGAAATTGTTATGGGTGTTATGTTTAGCTTATATGCAACTCAGAGAGGGTTAAGAAACTCTTTGTACAAGGAGGGCCAGTCTTCACCCATAGTGGCAGACATTCACAACCGCCCAAGAGACTTAACCTGTAGAATGTGTTATTACAAGGACTCATCCAAATTTCACAATGTTGATTTATTAACACTAAAAGAAGGAGATGTTATGGGTGTTATGTTTAGCTTATATGCAACTCTATGATTTATTTCTATTGCACTTGTTTCCTGTTTGGCATTTCCTGTTCCTGTTAGTTCTCTGCTAAGATCATGACTTCTGTACACTAAGGCTTGTACTGTCATTATTTACACCACATGAAACATGGTGTCAGAAGTATCTGAATCTGCGCTGTTTCTATACATCTGATGCTAAGAACTTGCCAGTCTTGCAGTGAGAGACCTTAGAGCTGATTGTGCCTCCTGTAGCAATTGCAGTCTTGTGCTGAAAGCTGAGCACTGAAAGCAAGAAAACCAGCACCATGGCAGCTGCTAACAGCATTCCACTGCCTGAGGCAATGAGGGTGAGTGGGGATTGCAGCAGTAACTGGGACAACTTCAGAGCTGAGTTTGAGGATTACTCCCTAGCCACAGGGTTAAATGAGAAGCCTGCAGCAGTGCAAGCAGCTACACTGAGGAGGGTGATGGGCAGTGAATGCCACCATGTTTATAAGCATAATTTAAACCTCACAGAGGAGCAGAAGAGTGACACTAAAGCCATCCTAGATGCATTAGAAGCTTTTTTCAGACCTTCTAAAAATGTCATATATGAAAGATATATATTTGGCAGCTGCAAGCAAGAAGAAGGTGAAGCAATAGACAACTTTGTCACACGGCTAAGAGAAAAAGCTGCAAGCTGTGAGTATGGCTCTCTGAGAGATTAACTTATTCGTGACAAAATAGTTCTAGGTATTAATAGTGAAAGCACACGCCGCCGCCGCCTATTGAGGGAACATGATTTAAACCTACAAGCAGCAATTGAGATATCTCGCACTGCAGAACTTACTGACAAACATATGAGAGCTATGGAGCAGGATAAACAGACTGACAGTATCAATGCAGCTTCCAAGCAACAGCTAGGCTTGAAGAACCACCAGCACAAGTTTCAGCACAAAAATCACCTACGCAACTCACCTATGAGAAAGCCTGCATCCTGCAAGTACTGTGGCAGTGTGCATGTACGAGAGAAAGAACATTGCCCTGCTTATGGGAAAATCTGTAGAGCATGTGGTAGACTAAATCATTTTGCTGGAGTATGTCTGTCAAGTAGAATGGAAGCAAGAAAGATGCACACAATTGAGCAAACGTCATATTCTGAGGATGCACATTTACATAGTACTGAGGTGGTTTACTCAAAAGAATGCATTGGTGCTGTAAAATCTAAGGGCCAAAAATGGTTTGTAAATCTCTGACTAAATAATATATGCCAACCCTGCCAGCTGGACTCAGGTGCAACATGTGATGTCATGAGTTTAAAAGACAAGATAAAACTGGCACCTAGGGTACCTCTTCAGCCAAGTAGCACTAAATTGAAGTTATATTCAGGGGAACTAATGGATTCATTGGGACTTTTCCAAACAGAATGCAGCATACGTGAACGTATTCACAAACTTGAGTTTGAGATTGTTGAGGCCAATCAGAAACCGCTATTGTCTGGTTCAACATGTGAGCGCCTGGGTCTGATGCAGTTCACCATTCCTGCTGAACTACACAATGTTGATAATCAGCCTGCAAAATCCCTGACTAGGCCACTGACAAAACAGCAAATCCTAAGTGTCTATAATGATGTGTTTGATGGCCCAGTAGAATCTGTTCCAGGAGAGGTACATTTTGAACTTGATCCTAGCATTACACCAGTACAATGTGCCCCACACAATGTGCCAGTAGCCATTAAGCCGAAGGTCAAAGCACAACTGGATAAGTATGAAGCTGAAGGACATCTTACTTCAGTATCAGAGCCTACGGATTGGATACGCAACATGGTAGTTATTAGGAAGCCTGAGAAGATCAGAATTTGCATTGATCCCAAGTTTCTGAACATGGCCCTGAAACGGTCATACTACTTAATGCCAACACTTGACGACGTTTTGCACAAACTACCCAAAGCACGGATTTTTACACTTGTTGATGCAAGAGATGCCTTTTTACAGTGCAAACTGGATGAAAAGAGTAGCTACATGACCACCTTCTGGACTCCTTGGGGCAGAAAGAGATGGCTGAAACTGCCATTTGGAGTCTCTGTAGCACCGGAGGTGTATCAGCGAAAGCAGCATGAACTTTTAAGTGGGCTCCACGGAATTGAGCCAATAGCCGATGACATTCTTATAGTTGGCTGTGGTAATACAGATGAAGAAGCTGAGCATGACCATGATGAGAATCTAAAAGCGCTACTGGATCGTTGCAGGCAGGTGATGCTGAGACTCAGCGTAAAGAAATTGCAGTTCAAGGTGCAAGAAGTTCGTTTCCATGGACATATCCTGTCCTCACAAGGCTTAAAAGCTGACCCAGATAAGATTAGAGCCATTGTAGACATGCCACACCCTGGTGACACCAAAGCGGTACAGCGTTTTATTGGCTTTGTCACATACCTAGCAAAATTCATGCCGCACTTGTCTGAGGTGTGTCAGCCATTGAGAAGACTTCTGGACAAAGATGCAGTTTGGCACTGGCTTCCCAAGCATGACCAGGCAGTGGAGGAGATAAAACGCTTGGTCACCGCTGCCCCAGTGTTGAAATATTATGATGTCACAAAACCTATCGCAATACAAAGTGACTCAAGCAAAAATGGCCTAGGATGTTGTCTATTGCAAGAAGGTCAGCCAGTTGCATATGCGTCCAGAGCTCTTTCGTCAGCTGAGCAGAATTATGCTCAAATTGAAAAGGAATGTTTAAGCATTGTGTTTGCTTGCCAGCGTTTTCATCATTATCTTTATGGCCGGGATACAATCAGAGCTGAAACTGATCACAAACCGCTAATAGCCATATTCAAAAAGCCCCTTTTATGTGCTCCCAAGCATTTGCAGAGCATGATGCTTACATTGCAGCATTACAACCTCAATGTTGTCTACAAGCCAGGATGTGAAATGTATATCAGTGATACCCTGAGCACAGCTACAACGGATCATGTGGCACCCGGAGGTGAGCATGAGCATCATACAGTTTGTTTGCTGCAAAAGGAACAAACTTTCTTTGCTGAAGTCAATCAAGCGGACTATTTAAATGTCACAGATCAGCGGCTACATCAGCTCATACAGCACACAGACAGAGATGCAACTTTACAAGCACTGAAGTCTATTGTTCTGATTGGGTGGCCAGATGAAAAGGATGCAGCACCTGCAATTGTGAAAGAATATTGGTCCTTCAGAGATGAGATCAGCATACAAAATGGTATCTTATACAAAGGTCCAAGAGTCATAATACCAAAGTCACTTAGAGCAGAGATGTTATTACGCATACACTCAAGTCACATTGGGGGTGAGGCATGCTACAGACAAGCTCGTGATACTCTTTACTGGCCTAACATGCAAGGTGAAATCAAAGACTTTGTCAGTAATTGTCCCACTTGCAATGAATATGCACATTTGCAACAAAAAGAAACCATGATGTCACATGAGATACCTACACGTCCTTGGCAGATCGTCAGTATAGACTTATTCAACTACGCAGGAAAAGAATATCTGATATTAGTTGATCATTACTCAGACTTCTGGGAAATTGAACTTCTTCCTGACTCATCCACTGAAACTACAGTTAAGAGGTGGAAGGCTCAGTTTGCACGTCATGGACAACCAGATAAAGTGATCTCTGATAACGGCCCTCAGTTTGCAAGCTTACAATTCAGGAAATTTGCCACTGAATGGGAGTTTGAGCATGTGACTTTTTCACCACGTCATCCACAGACTAACGGCAAAGCTGAATCTGCTGTGAAGATTGTTAAAAATGTATGCAAGAAAGCACAAAGTGATGGTAAAGACCTGTGGAAGGCCATCTTACATTGGAGAAACACTCCAACCGAGGGCATGGATAGTAGTCCGGCACAGAGACTGATGTCAAGGAGATTAAAGACCTCCTTACCAGTTGCCAACAAGCTACTTGAACCCTCTGTGATACATGGTATACCAGAAAAGTTACGACTTAAGAGGCAAGTGTTCAAGGCACGATATGACACATCTGCCAGAGATTTGCCTGAATTGAATATTGGGGAACGAATCTGTATGAAACCCCTGCCTGGAGATCGAACAAGTCGTTGGAGAATGGGTACCTGTCTGCAAAAAGTTGCACCACGCTCCTATCTTGTGGACATTGAAGGAACCCTCTATCGCCGCAATCGTGTGGATCTGCGAGTGGCTGAGCAGCCTGATTCTCAATATCCAGTTGACAGACCAGACTCATCTGATATTATAAGGGCACACTCACCCATTGGCAGTAAGGAATGTACAGAGGTGATGCCACAGACTAATATTAATGACAGTCCTGAGCAAGCAGGTATACCTCATGGCAGTCAAGCACAGAGCATGCCAGCAAGTATTGAGAAGAGCCCATTAAGCTCAGAGAGGGTTAAGAAACTCTTTGTACAAGGAGGGCCAGTCTTCACCCATAGTGGCAGACATTCACAACCGCCCAAGAGACTTAACCTGTATTATTACAAGGACTCATCCAAATTTCACAATGTTGATTTATTAACACTAAAAGAGGGAGATGTTATGGGTGTTATGTTTAGCTTATATGCAACTCTATGATTTATTTTTATTGCACTTATTTCCTGTTTGGCATTTCCTGTTCCTGTTAGTTCTCTGCTAAGATCATGGCTTCTGTACACTAAGGCTTGTACTGTCATTATTTACACCACATGAAACAGAAATCATATAATTATTTGTCTAGTTCTAATCATGAGACATCTAACAATTAATAAAAGGAGTACCTAAATATTTAAGTAAAAAGTACAGGGCAAATGCAAAAGTCTAACTTAAATTATCATATATTACAAAACTACATAATACAAATAGCACATTATATTGAAAAATAGTCCTATCTCAAGAGATCAGTTGTCCCTAACTGACTAGTGTGGTAGGTATGTTTAGTGATAACAAGGAGAGTTCATCCATTTCTGTTAGTGGCCATTGGACAGAAGACTCCACACACATAAAAAAGGGCTTAATTTTTGTTGGGGGGTGGAGTAGACCACTGAAAAGGAATGGCTGCATGTAGTTAGTGATCCGTGCATTGTCCACAAGAAGCTAAATATGGGGCTGTAATCAGACCAAACATTCACTGCAGGGTTAGACAGTGGAGGCACCCAGGCAATCACCGATCCGAAGTTGAGATGCAACGCTTGCTATGCATCAAGAGGACAACCTTTGCGCCATGTTAGACAGGGAAAGCCTGGAGAGAGGCCTACTTAAACTCCGCCAGATCGCAGTGTAAGCTTTGGTACGTGACTGCAATCACCACATACTACATAATGATCTGTAAGGAGAGCTTATATCACGCAGAACCCTCTCTCAACGATAAGGGGAAACACAAAAAGGGGCCCCTCAACTACAACTGACCAGCAGCCTGCAGCCATACTACCATACAACATCTGTTGCACGTATATTTCTTTCCTAAGATATGGAGAGTCCACAACGTCATTCATTTACTAGTGGGAATATCACTCCTGGCCAGCAGGAGGAGGCAAAGAGCACCACAGCAAAGCTGTTAAGTGTCACTCCCTTTCCCATAATCCATTACCTACTCATATAAACCTATATGTTTTGTTTACAGTTATGGGTATAACTATATAAACATGCATCCACAAGAACCCACCTGTACAATAGCCCTTGCAGCTAAAAAGGGAAGTGTGGCTGACCTGTGCACAAACCTCTACATGG
Source organism: Bombina bombina (assembly GCF_027579735.1). NCBI lineage: Eukaryota > Metazoa > Chordata > Amphibia > Anura > Bombinatoridae > Bombina > Bombina bombina. The sequence continues at coordinate 472,190,298 of NC_069501.1, forward strand.
TGCACAAACTGACAAGCAACATGTGAAAATGGAGTATAACCTTCAGAAATTATAGTAATGGCTAAGAAAACTTACCAAGTCCTCATAGCAGTAGCCAGTGGAATGTTAAAATATTGGTACTTGCCACTAGTACACCCCACTTTCAAGAGCTGTACTCCCAGTTAGTCCACATGCAGCTGAAATGTGTCCTGTGCTGTAACTTACAGTATTTTTATTAGAGGTTACATAAAAAGCAACGTTTCGTGGTGAACCCACTTAATCATGCTGTTTGTATCACATTGTTTCAAACAATTTATATCTTTCTTTGGCGCCAACTGGCTTCAATTTTGGCAGTTTTACACCCCCTAGTGGTTACCAATAGTAATGTGTATACAAAAATGTTAAAAACAAATGTATATGACTAAACAGATTATATATGGCAATTATAATCGTACAAGTACTTTAACATTACTGTGCATACTTATATTATCACAAATATTTAACATACTTATATTGATTTTTCAATTTTAATATCTTGTTGTAATATAATTTCAAATAATGTAAACACATAGGTAAAGTATCTTTGTTGTTTTTGACTTATCATATAAAGAAAATTTCTATACCAAGAAATCTTTTCATATAGCGAACTCTTATCATATAGTGAATTTTAATTCTGCATATAGTTATAATTTGAATGGTAATAATGTTAAAGTTATAATTTCATGGTTTAAGGGAATTTCTTTAAGAGAAACAATTCAGATCAAAATCCCTGTTCAACCCCCTGGGAATAAGAGTATCCAATTGATATATCCATCTCATCTCTTGTTGTTGGAGGATTTTTTCTCTATTAGTCCCATTGCGCTGAACAGGGATATGTTGTATGATCTGCCAGCGTAGCTGGCTTACACTATGTCCTTTTTCTAAAAAGTGTTTGGAAAGGGGGGCCTCCAAATTCTTTTTCCTTATGTTTGACCTATGCTGACTCAATCTATCCTTTACTTTCTGTGTGGTCTCTCCTAAGTAATACATAGAACATGGGCATTTTATGAGATAGACTACGTAACTAGTGTCACAAGTGTAAAATCCCCTGATGTTGTAACGTCTGCCATTATGTGGATGATAGAAGTTTGGACCTTTTATAACTGAATTACAACTAACACATCCTAGGCAGGGGTAACAGCCATTCCTTTTTGCTTGCATGTATGTTTGTGTATCTTTTCTCTCTGATCCCACATCACTTCTTACAAGATGGTCCCGGATATTCTTTACCCTCCTATATGCCATTAAGGGATAACCCCTAAACTGTTCAATACTAGGGTTACAATCCTTAAGAATATGCCAATGCTTTTTTATGGCTTTTGCTACAGCTTGGCTGTGTGGGCTATGTTGAGACACAAATACTAGTCTATCTTGTTCTTTAGTTTTTTCTTTAGGTGCCCTAGGTGTGGTGATATCTTTAATTGTTTCACTCAACAATTGTGTAGGATATCCTCTCAGTTTAAATTTTTTTGACATTTCCAACAGCCTTCTATCCTTCACTTCTGGTGTACTTACTATTCTCTGTACCCTTAATAATTGACTCTTGGGTAATGAGTTGATAAGGCCTTTTGGATGGAAGCTGTTATATTCCAATAAGGTGTTCCTATCGGTCTCTTTTGTAAAGATATCTATATCTAGTCTGTTATGTCCTTTAGTAATCTTAGTGTCAAGAAATGTTATACTCTCTTCACTATATGTCAAGGTAAATTGTAAGCCCCTTACCATAGTATTAAGTTCTCTTGTGAATTCTTCTAGTTCTCCAATGCTGCCCCACCACACGCCAAACACATCATCTATATAGCGCCACCATACTGTGCCATACTGTCTAAATAGATGATTTTCATAAACTTGGCGCTCTTCAAACTCATTCATATAGAGGTTGGCGTATGATGGGGCAACATTGGAGCCCATGGCTGTACCCCTTATCTGTATGTACCAGTCATCCTGGAAAAGAAAGAAATTCCAGTATAGTACCAGACGCAGTAAATTTTCCAAAAAACAACATTGTATTTGTGAATAGCCACCACTGACCATCAGCACTTTTCTTATAATTGCAATACCTGTTTCATGACTTATAGAGGTATATAAACTCTTAACATCCATTGTGTAAAGTATATATCTATCAGACTGCAATTCTAAAGATTTTATTTTATCCAAAAAATGACCTGTGTCTTTCAGATAACTGGCCATTTTTACCACTTCTGGTTGTAGCAGTTTATCTAGGTACATTGCTATATTGGTATATACCGAACCTACACATGACACAATAGGCCTGCCTGGTGGTCTAGTGGGGTCTTTATGGATTTTGGGGACCGTATAGAAAATAGGTATTTTTGGGTCCTCTACCTGCAAATAATCTGCCAATTTCTTATCAATTATTAACTGATTTTCTGCCCATTTCACAATATGGTTGATTTCTTTTTGTATTGCTCCAAGGGGGTTACTAGATATTTTCCTATAAGTGGAGGTGTCACTGAGCTGGTCTCTTATTTCACTAACATAATAATGTTTATCCATCACTACTGTGGCACCTCCCTTATCGGCCCCCTTAAGTACAATACTATTATCACTCTTTAAACTTTTTAATGCCTGCTGATCCTGTTTAAAAAAATTGATAGGCTTGAACTTTACGTTGTTTTGTTTTTTTACTTTATTTTTGAGTGATGCAATTTCTAAATCCACCAGTTTAGTGAATGTATTAAGGCTATGGTTGGCTAAATTAGGGTTACAGTGACTCTTCTTTCTAAGCCCCAAATTATCCAAATTTAACATGTTGTGTTCTTTATCTTTTTTTCGGTTGTCAATGGAAATATCGTGCATCTCATTAAACCAAATTTTTAGCTTTACATTTCTGTAAAATTTATGCAAATCTTTAGTTAATTCGAAAAAATTTAAGTCCTGGTAAGGGCAAAAAGACAGTCCTTTGTTCAAGACATTCAATTCATTAGTGGTAAACGTATGCTTGGAAATATTTACCACTGTGTCTTGTTCTTGGATCACTTCTTCGGCTGCGGCTTCCGTTGTGATTTGCGCTGTTCCCCTTGGCCTCTCACATTCTTCATTTTCTTGCCTCCTCTGGCTCCTGTGTTTGCGGCCTCCCCGGCGGAATCGCTCTCTCCGCTGCTGCTGGAGTTTCCCAAAGGGGACTGTGTGGCGTCGTCTGATGACGTGTCGGTTCCGGTTCCGGTAGTGATGTTTGTATCACGTGGGTGCCGGTTTCTGTTTCTATTGGATCTTTTCGTGTTGTTGTATCTGCGGACCGATTGGTAACCATGGTTACCACAACGCCATCTATACACTCGTCCTGTGCGGTAATCTTCTTCATCACGTAGAAACTTGACTCGCTTAGTTTCCTGGATGATCGTTTTCTCAGCTGTGATTTTTTCTTCAATCTTGTCCTCCAATTTCTTCAGCTCCTCTGTGGTAAGCGTTGTATGTAATTCTGTGCGCTGTCTATTAGCTGTCTCAGTTTGTTTTTCGATCTCCTGTAGTAGTGCTTCTACCGTACAGACCATCAAGTCATAGGAGCATTTATTGATAATGGATTCGAATTTGTCACAGTAGTCCACATTGTCCCTAAGGAGAGTGGGTGTTGTACTCATCCTTAGGCCTCTTGGGATTCTTTTCACTCGGTAGTATTCTGCGAGTGTTATTGCATGCAGGTCCCAACGCATCAGTTTGACTTTTAGTTGTTCATAGTCCTTTGCTGTAGTGGCGGATTCTGTGGTTCTCAGGAATTCTCGTGAGCCTCTAGTTAGACTTGTGATGCGGGCAGCTTCAAGTTCACTATATGCAAACATTTTATTGCCATCAGTTCTGTTAGTCACCTCTTTATCCATTCTTCTTATAGTATACACTGTGTGCACGTAATCTTGCAGCCCAAGGTACAACTTGCAATGGTAGATGAATACAGCACTTAGTGTAAAAGTGGTGCACGGTGTGGGAGGTAGCTGCAATCGCCTCTGTGATAATGCATTCGTAGTAACACCAGCACCAATATCTTGAGTCCCAATATTTTTATTAGAGGTTACATAAAAAGCAACGTTTCGTGGTGAACCCACTTAATCATGCTGTTTGTATCACATTGTTTCAAACAATTTATATCTTTCTTTGGCGCCAACTGGCTTCAATTTTGGCAGTTTTACACCCCCTAGTGGTTACCAATAGTAATGTGTATACAAAAATGTTAAAAACAAATGTATATGACTAAACAGATTATATATGGCAATAATAATCGTACAAGTACTTTAACATTACTGTGCATACTTATATTATCACAAATATTTAACACAAATATTTAACATACTTATATTGATTTTTCAATTTTAATATCTTGTTGTAATATAATTTCAAATAATGTAAACACATAGGTAAAGTATCTTTGTTGTTTTTGACTTATCATATAAAGAAAATTTCTATACCAAGAAATCTTTTCATATAGCGAACTCTTATCATATAGTGAATTTTAATTCTGCATATAGTTATAATTTGAATGGTAATAATGTTAAAGTTATAATTTCATGGTTTAAGGGAATTTCTTTAAGAGAAACAATTCAGATCAAAATCCCTGTTCAACCCCCTGGGAATAAGAGTATCCAATTGATATATCCATCTCATCTCTTGTTGTTGGAGGATTTTTTCTCTATTAGTCCCATTGCGCTGAACAGGGATATGTTGTATGATCTGCCAGCGTAGCTGGCTTACACTATGTCCTTTTTCTAAAAAGTGTTTGGAAAGGGGGGCCTCCAAATTCTTTTTCCTTATGTTTGACCTATGCTGACTCAATCTATCCTTTACTTTCTGTGTGGTCTCTCCTAAGTAATACATAGAACATGGGCATTTTATGAGATAGACTACGTAACTAGTGTCACAAGTGTAAAATCCCCTGATGTTGTAACGTCTGCCATTATGTGGATGATAGAAGTTTGGACCTTTTATAACTGAATTACAACTAACACATCCTAGGCAGGGGTAACAGCCATTCCTTTTTGCTTGCATGTATGTTTGTGTATCTTTTCTCTCTGATCCCACATCACTTCTTACAAGATGGTCCCGGATATTCTTTACCCTCCTATATGCCATTAAGGGATAACCCCTAAACTGTTCAATACTAGGGTTACAATCCTTAAGAATATGCCAATGCTTTTTTATGGCTTTTGCTACAGCTTGGCTGTGTGGGCTATGTTGAGACACAAATACTAGTCTATCTTGTTCTTTAGTTTTTTCTTTAGGTGCCCTAGGTGTGGTGATATCTTTAATTGTTTCACTCAACAATTGTGTAGGATATCCTCTCAGTTTAAATTTTTTTGACATTTCCAACAGCCTTCTATCCTTCACTTCTGGTGTACTTACTATTCTCTGTACCCTTAATAATTGACTCTTGGGTAATGAGTTGATAAGGCCTTTTGGATGGAAGCTGTTATATTCCAATAAGGTGTTCCTATCGGTCTCTTTTGTAAAGATATCTATATCTAGTCTGTTATGTCCTTTAGTAATCTTAGTGTCAAGAAATGTTATACTCTCTTCACTATATGTCAAGGTAAATTGTAAGCCCCTTACCATAGTATTAAGTTCTCTTGTGAATTCTTCTAGTTCTCCAATGCTGCCCCACCACACGCCAAACACATCATCTATATAGCGCCACCATACTGTGCCATACTGTCTAAATAGATGATTTTCATAAACTTGGCGCTCTTCAAACTCATTCATATAGAGGTTGGCGTATGATGGGGCAACATTGGAGCCCATGGCTGTACCCCTTATCTGTATGTACCAGTCATCCTGGAAAAGAAAGAAATTCCAGTATAGTACCAGACGCAGTAAATTTTCCAAAAAACAACATTGTATTTGTGAATAGCCACCACTGACCATCAGCACTTTTCTTATAATTGCAATACCTGTTTCATGACTTATAGAGGTATATAAACTCTTAACATCCATTGTGTAAAGTATATATCTATCAGACTGCAATTCTAAAGATTTTATTTTATCCAAAAAATGACCTGTGTCTTTCAGATAACTGGCCATTTTTACCACTTCTGGTTGTAGCAGTTTATCTAGGTACATTGCTATATTGGTATATACCGAACCTACACATGACACAATAGGCCTGCCTGGTGGTCTAGTGGGGTCTTTATGGATTTTGGGGACCGTATAGAAAATAGGTATTTTTGGGTCCTCTACCTGCAAATAATCTGCCAATTTCTTATCAATTATTAACTGATTTTCTGCCCATTTCACAATATGGTTGATTTCTTTTTGTATTGCTCCAAGGGGGTTACTAGATATTTTCCTATAAGTGGAGGTGTCACTGAGCTGGTCTCTTATTTCACTAACATAATAATGTTTATCCATCACTACTGTGGCACCTCCCTTATCGGCCCCCTTAAGTACAATACTATTATCACTCTTTAAACTTTTTAATGCCTGCTGATCCTGTTTAAAAAAATTGATAGGCTTGAACTTTACGTTGTTTTGTTTTTTTACTTTATTTTTGAGTGATGCAATTTCTAAATCCACCAGTTTAGTGAATGTATTAAGGCTATGGTTGGCTAAATTAGGGTTACAGTGACTCTTCTTTCTAAGCCCCAAATTATCCAAATTTAACATGTTGTGTTCTTTATCTTTTTTTCGGTTGTCAATGGAAATATCGTGCATCTCATTAAACCAAATTTTTAGCTTTACATTTCTGTAAAATTTATGCAAATCTTTAGTTAATTCGAAAAAATTTAAGTCCTGGTAAGGGCAAAAAGACAGTCCTTTGTTCAAGACATTCAATTCATTAGTGGTAAACGTATGCTTGGAAATATTTACCACTGTGTCTTGTTCTTGGATCACTTCTTCGGCTGCGGCTTCCGTTGTGATTTGCGCTGTTCCCCTTGACCTATGCTGACTCAATCTATCCTTTACTTTCTGTGTGGTCTCTCCTAAGTAATACATAGAACATGGGCATTTTATGAGATAGACTACGTAACTAGTGTCACAAGTGTAAAATCCCCTGATGTTGTAACGTCTGCCATTATGTGGATGATAGAAGTTTGGACCTTTTATAACTGAATTACAACTAACACATCCTAGGCAGGGGTAACAGCCATTCCTTTTTGCTTGCATGTATGTTTGTGTATCTTTTCTCTCTGATCCCACATCACTTCTTACAAGATGGTCCCGGATATTCTTTACCCTCCTATATGCCATTAAGGGATAACCCCTAAACTGTTCAATACTAGGGTTACAATCCTTAAGAATATGCCAATGCTTTTTTATGGCTTTTGCTACAGCTTGGCTGTGTGGGCTATGTTGAGACACAAATACTAGTCTATCTTGTTCTTTAGTTTTTTCTTTAGGTGCCCTAGGTGTGGTGATATCTTTAATTGTTTCACTCAACAATTGTGTAGGATATCCTCTCAGTTTAAATTTTTTTGACATTTCCAACAGCCTTCTATCCTTCACTTCTGGTGTACTTACTATTCTCTGTACCCTTAATAATTGACTCTTGGGTAATGAGTTGATAAGGCCTTTTGGATGGAAGCTGTTATATTCCAATAAGGTGTTCCTATCGGTCTCTTTTGTAAAGATATCTATATCTAGTCTGTTATGTCCTTTAGTAATCTTAGTGTCAAGAAATGTTATACTCTCTTCACTATATGTCAAGGTAAATTGTATATAAGTATGTTAAATATTTGTGATAATATAAGTATGCACAGTAATGTTAAAGTACTTGTACGATTATAATTGCCATATATAATCTGTTTAGTCATATACATTTGTTTTTAACATTTTTGTATACACATTACTATTGGTAACCACTAGGGGGTGTAAAACTGCCAAAATTGAAGCCAGTTGGCGCCAAAGAAAGATATAAATTGTTTGAAACAATGTGATACAAACAGCATGATTAAGTGGGTTCACCACGAAACGTTGCTTTTTATGTAACCTCTAATAAAAATATTGGAACTCAAGATATTGGTGCTGGTGTTACTACGAATGCATTATCACAGAGGCGATTGCAGCTACCTCCCACACCGTGCACCACTTTTACACTAAGTGCTGTATTCATCTACCATTGCAAGTTGTACCTTGGGCTGCAAGATTACGTGCACACAGTGTATACTATAAGAAGAATGGATAAAGAGGTGACTAACAGAACTGATGGCAATAAAATGTTTGCATATAGTGAACTTGAAGCTGCCCGCATCACAAGTCTAACTAGAGGCTCACGAGAATTCCTGAGAACCACAGAATCCGCCACTACAGCAAAGGACTATGAACAACTAAAAGTCAAACTGATGCGTTGGGACCTGCATGCAATAACACTCGCAGAATACTACCGAGTGAAAAGAATCCCAAGAGGCCTAAGGATGAGTACAACACCCACTCTCCTTAGGGACAATGTGGACTACTGTGACAAATTCGAATCCATTATCAATAAATGCTCCTATGACTTGATGGTCTGTACGGTAGAAGCACTACTACAGGAGATCGAAAAACAAACTGAGACAGCTAATAGACAGCGCACAGAATTACATACAACGCTTACCACAGAGGAGCTGAAGAAATTGGAGGACAAGATTGAAGAAAAAATCACAGCTGAGAAAACGATCATCCAGGAAACTAAGCGAGTCAAGTTTCTACGTGATGAAGAAGATTACCGCACAGGACGAGTGTATAGATGGCGTTGTGGTAACCATGGTTACCAATCGGTCCGCAGATACAACAACACGAAAAGATCCAATAGAAACAGAAACCGGCACCCACGTGATACAAACATCACTACCGGAACCGGAACCGACACGTCATCAGACGACGCCACACAGTCCCCTTTGGGAAACTCCAGCAGCAGCGGAGAGAGCGATTCCGCCGGGGAGGCCGCAAACACAGGAGCCAGAGGAGGCAAGAAAATGAAGAATGTGAGAGGCCAAGGGGAACAGCGCAAATCACAACGGAAGCCGCAGCCGAAGAAGTGATCCAAGAACAAGACACAGTGGTAAATATTTCCAAGCATACGTTTACCACTAATGAATTGAATGTCTTGAACAAAGGACTGTCTTTTTGCCCTTACCAGGACTTAAATTTTTTCGAATTAACTAAAGATTTGCATAAATTTTACAGAAATGTAAAGCTAAAAATTTGGTTTAATGAGATGCACGATATTTCCATTGACAACCGAAAAAAAGATAAAGAACACAACATGTTAAATTTGGATAATTTGGGGCTTAGAAAGAAGAGTCACTTTAACCCTAATTTAGCCAACCATAGCCTTAATACATTCACTAAACTGGTGGATTTAGAAATTGCATCACTCAAAAATAAAGTAAAAAAACAAAACAACGTAAAGTTCAAGCCTATCAATTTTTTTAAACAGGATCAGCAGGCATTAAAAAGTTTAAAGAGTGATAATAGTATTGTACTTAAGGGGGCCGATAAGGGAGGTGCCACAGTAGTGATGGATAAACATTATTATGTTAGTGAAATAAGAGACCAGCTCAGTGACACCTCCACTTATAGGAAAATATCTAGTAACCCCCTTGGAGCAATACAAAAAGAAATCAACCATATTGTGAAATGGGCAGAAAATCAGTTAATAATTGATAAGAAATTGGCAGATTATTTGCAGGTAGAGGACCCAAAAATACCTATTTTCTATACGGTCCCCAAAATCCATAAAGACCCCACTAGACCACCAGGCAGGCCTATTGTGTCATGTGTAGGTCCGGTATATACCAATATAGCAATGTACCTAGATAAACTGCTACAACCAGAAGTGGTAAAAATGGCCAGTTATCTGAAAGACACAGGTCATTTTTTGGATAAAATAAAATCTTTAGAATTGCAGTCTGATAGATATATACTTTACACAATGGATGTTAAGAGTTTATATACCTCTATAAGTCATGAAACAGGTATTGCAATTATAAGAAAAGTGCTGATGGTCAGTGGTGGCTATTCACAAATACAATGTTGTTTTTTGGAAAATTTACTGCGTCTGGTACTATACTGGAATTTCTTTCTTTTCCAGGATGACTGGTACATACAGATAAGGGGTACAGCCATGGGCTCCAATGTTGCCCCATCATACGCCAACCTCTATATGAATGAGTTTGAAGAGCGCCAAGTTTATGAAAATCATCTATTTAGACAGTATGGCACAGTATGGTGGCGCTATATAGATGATGTGTTTGGCGTGTGGTGGGGCAGCATTGGAGAACTAGAAGAATTCACAAGAGAACTTAATACTATGGTAAGGGGCTTACAATTTACCTTGACATATAGTGAAGAGAGTATAACATTTCTTGACACTAAGATTACTAAAGGACATAACAGACTAGATATAGATATCTTTACAAAAGAGACCGATAGGAACACCTTATTGGAATATAACAGCTTCCATCCAAAAGGCCTTATCAACTCATTACCCAAGAGTCAATTATTAAGGGTACAGAGAATAGTAAGTACACCAGAAGTGAAGGATAGAAGGCTGTTGGAAATGTCAAAAAAATTTAAACTGAGAGGATATCCTACACAATTGTTGAGTGAAACAATTAAAGATATCACCACACCTAGGGCACCTAAAGAAAAAACTAAAGAACAAGATAGACTAGTATTTGTGTCTCAACATAGCCCACACAGCCAAGCTGTAGCAAAAGCCATAAAAAAGCATTGGCATATTCTTAAGGATTGTAACCCTAGTATTGAACAGTTTAGGGGTTATCCCTTAATGGCATATAGGAGGGTAAAGAATATCCGGGACCATCTTGTAAGAAGTGATGTGGGATCAGAGAGAAAAGATACACAAACATACATGCAAGCAAAAAGGAATGGCTGTTACCCCTGCCTAGGATGTGTTAGTTGTAATTCAGTTATAAAAGGTCCAAACTTCTATCATCCACATAATGGCAGACGTTACAACATCAGGGGATTTTACACTTGTGACACTAGTTACGTAGTCTATCTCATAAAATGCCCATGTTCTATGTATTACTTAGGAGAGACCACACAGAAAGTAAAGGATAGATTGAGTCAGCATAGGTCAAACATAAGGAAAAAGAATTTGGAGGCCCCCCTTTCCAAACACTTTTTAGAAAAAGGACATAGTGTAAGCCAGCTACGCTGGCAGATCATACAACATATCCCTGTTCAGCGCAATGGGACTAATAGAGAAAAAATCCTCCAACAACAAGAGATGAGATGGATATATCAATTGGATACTCTTATTCCCAGGGGGTTGAACAGGGATTTTGATCTGAATTGTTTCTCTTAAAGAAATTCCCTTAAACCATGAAATTATAACTTTAACATTATTACCATTCAAATTATAACTATATGCAGAATTAAAATTCACTATATGATAAGAGTTCGCTATATGAAAAGATTTCTTGGTATAGAAATTTTCTTTATATGATAAGTCAAAAACAACAAAGATACTTTACCTATGTGTTTACATTATTTGAAATTATATTACAACAAGATATTAAAATTGAAAAATCAATATAAGTATGTTAAATATTTGTGTTAAATATTTGTGATAATATAAGTATGCACAGTAATGTTAAAGTACTTGTACGATTATTATTGCCATATATAATCTGTTTAGTCATATACATTTGTTTTTAACATTTTTGTATACACATTACTATTGGTAACCACTAGGGGGTGTAAAACTGCCAAAATTGAAGCCAGTTGGCGCCAAAGAAAGATATAAATTGTTTGAAACAATGTGATACAAACAGCATGATTAAGTGGGTTCACCACGAAACGTTGCTTTTTATGTAACCTCTAATAAAAATATTGGAACTCAAGATATTGGTGCTGGTGTTACTACGAATGCATTATCACAGAGGCGATTGCAGCTACCTCCCACACCGTGCACCACTTTTACACTAAGTGCTGTATTCATCTACCATTGCAAGTTGTACCTTGGGCTGCAAGATTACGTGCACACAGTGTATACTATAAGAAGAATGGATAAAGAGGTGACTAACAGAACTGATGGCAATAAAATGTTTGCATATAGTGAACTTGAAGCTGCCCGCATCACAAGTCTAACTAGAGGCTCACGAGAATTCCTGAGAACCACAGAATCCGCCACTACAGCAAAGGACTATGAACAACTAAAAGTCAAACTGATGCGTTGGGACCTGCATGCAATAACACTCGCAGAATACTACCGAGTGAAAAGAATCCCAAGAGGCCTAAGGATGAGTACAACACCCACTCTCCTTAGGGACAATGTGGACTACTGTGACAAATTCGAATCCATTATCAATAAATGCTCCTATGACTTGATGGTCTGTACGGTAGAAGCACTACTACAGGAGATCGAAAAACAAACTGAGACAGCTAATAGACAGCGCACAGAATTACATACAACGCTTACCACAGAGGAGCTGAAGAAATTGGAGGACAAGATTGAAGAAAAAATCACAGCTGAGAAAACGATCATCCAGGAAACTAAGCGAGTCAAGTTTCTACGTGATGAAGAAGATTACCGCACAGGACGAGTGTATAGATGGCGTTGTGGTAACCATGGTTACCAATCGGTCCGCAGATACAACAACACGAAAAGATCCAATAGAAACAGAAACCGGCACCCACGTGATACAAACATCACTACCGGAACCGGAACCGACACGTCATCAGACGACGCCACACAGTCCCCTTTGGGAAACTCCAGCAGCAGCGGAGAGAGCGATTCCGCCGGGGAGGCCGCAAACACAGGAGCCAGAGGAGGCAAGAAAATGAAGAATGTGAGAGGCCAAGGGGAACAGCGCAAATCACAACGGAAGCCGCAGCCGAAGAAGTGATCCAAGAACAAGACACAGTGGTAAATATTTCCAAGCATACGTTTACCACTAATGAATTGAATGTCTTGAACAAAGGACTGTCTTTTTGCCCTTACCAGGACTTAAATTTTTTCGAATTAACTAAAGATTTGCATAAATTTTACAGAAATGTAAAGCTAAAAATTTGGTTTAATGAGATGCACGATATTTCCATTGACAACCGAAAAAAAGATAAAGAACACAACATGTTAAATTTGGATAATTTGGGGCTTAGAAAGAAGAGTCACTTTAACCCTAATTTAGCCAACCATAGCCTTAATACATTCACTAAACTGGTGGATTTAGAAATTGCATCACTCAAAAATAAAGTAAAAAAACAAAACAACGTAAAGTTCAAGCCTATCAATTTTTTTAAACAGGATCAGCAGGCATTAAAAAGTTTAAAGAGTGATAATAGTATTGTACTTAAGGGGGCCGATAAGGGAGGTGCCACAGTAGTGATGGATAAACATTATTATGTTAGTGAAATAAGAGACCAGCTCAGTGACACCTCCACTTATAGGAAAATATCTAGTAACCCCCTTGGAGCAATACAAAAAGAAATCAACCATATTGTGAAATGGGCAGAAAATCAGTTAATAATTGATAAGAAATTGGCAGATTATTTGCAGGTAGAGGACCCAAAAATACCTATTTTCTATACGGTCCCCAAAATCCATAAAGACCCCACTAGACCACCAGGCAGGCCTATTGTGTCATGTGTAGGTTCGGTATATACCAATATAGCAATGTACCTAGATAAACTGCTACAACCAGAAGTGGTAAAAATGGCCAGTTATCTGAAAGACACAGGTCATTTTTTGGATAAAATAAAATCTTTAGAATTGCAGTCTGATAGATATATACTTTACACAATGGATGTTAAGAGTTTATATACCTCTATAAGTCATGAAACAGGTATTGCAATTATAAGAAAAGTGCTGATGGTCAGTGGTGGCTATTCACAAATACAATGTTGTTTTTTGGAAAATTTACTGCGTCTGGTACTATACTGGAATTTCTTTCTTTTCCAGGATGACTGGTACATACAGATAAGGGGTACAGCCATGGGCTCCAATGTTGCCCCATCATACGCCAACCTCTATATGAATGAGTTTGAAGAGCGCCAAGTTTATGAAAATCATCTATTTAGACAGTATGGCACAGTATGGTGGCGCTATATAGATGATGTGTTTGGCGTGTGGTGGGGCAGCATTGGAGAACTAGAAGAATTCACAAGAGAACTTAATACTATGGTAAGGGGCTTACAATTTACCTTGACATATAGTGAAGAGAGTATAACATTTCTTGACACTAAGATTACTAAAGGACATAACAGACTAGATATAGATATCTTTACAAAAGAGACCGATAGGAACACCTTATTGGAATATAACAGCTTCCATCCAAAAGGCCTTATCAACTCATTACCCAAGAGTCAATTATTAAGGGTACAGAGAATAGTAAGTACACCAGAAGTGAAGGATAGAAGGCTGTTGGAAATGTCAAAAAAATTTAAACTGAGAGGATATCCTACACAATTGTTGAGTGAAACAATTAAAGATATCACCACACCTAGGGCACCTAAAGAAAAAACTAAAGAACAAGATAGACTAGTATTTGTGTCTCAACATAGCCCACACAGCCAAGCTGTAGCAAAAGCCATAAAAAAGCATTGGCATATTCTTAAGGATTGTAACCCTAGTATTGAACAGTTTAGGGGTTATCCCTTAATGGCATATAGGAGGGTAAAGAATATCCGGGACCATCTTGTAAGAAGTGATGTGGGATCAGAGAGAAAAGATACACAAACATACATGCAAGCAAAAAGGAATGGCTGTTACCCCTGCCTAGGATGTGTTAGTTGTAATTCAGTTATAAAAGGTCCAAACTTCTATCATCCACATAATGGCAGACGTTACAACATCAGGGGATTTTACACTTGTGACACTAGTTACGTAGTCTATCTCATAAAATGCCCATGTTCTATGTATTACTTAGGAGAGACCACACAGAAAGTAAAGGATAGATTGAGTCAGCATAGGTCAAACATAAGGAAAAAGAATTTGGAGGCCCCCCTTTCCAAACACTTTTTAGAAAAAGGACATAGTGTAAGCCAGCTACGCTGGCAGATCATACAACATATCCCTGTTCAGCGCAATGGGACTAATAGAGAAAAAATCCTCCAACAACAAGAGATGAGATGGATATATCAATTGGATACTCTTATTCCCAGGGGGTTGAACAGGGATTTTGATCTGAATTGTTTCTCTTAAAGAAATTCCCTTAAACCATGAAATTATAACTTTAACATTATTACCATTCAAATTATAACTATATGCAGAATTAAAATTCACTATATGATAAGAGTTCGCTATATGAAAAGATTTCTTGGTATAGAAATTTTCTTTATATGATAAGTCAAAAACAACAAAGATACTTTACCTATGTGTTTACATTATTTGAAATTATATTACAACAAGATATTAAAATTGAAAAATCAATATAAGTATGTTAAATATTTGTGATAATATAAGTATGCACAGTAATGTTAAAGTACTTGTACGATTATAATTGCCATATATAATCTGTTTAGTCATATACATTTGTTTTTAACATTTTTGTATACACATTACTATTGGTAACCACTAGGGGGTGTAAAACTGCCAAAATTGAAGCCAGTTGGCGCCAAAGAAAGATATAAATTGTTTGAAACAATGTGATACAAACAGCATGATTAAGTGGGTTCACCACGAAACGTTGCTTTTTATGTAACCTCTAATAAAAATATTGGAACTCAAGATATTGGTGCTGGTGTTACTACGAATGCATTATCACAGAGGCGATTGCAGCTACCTCCCACACCGTGCACCACTTTTACACTAAGTGCTGTATTCATCTACCATTGCAAGTTGTAACTTACAGTATAGTAACAGTGTAGAAAAGTACATACCCTGGCCAGACAGAAGGAGGCATAGGAACTACCCAGCAGCACCTGGGGTCAAATAAATGTGCCAAACTCTTACTAAGGGAATAATATGGCACCTACATTACTCTCCATTGAGGGAGAGAAATTAACTTCACAAGTTGTCTTCTTATGTAGCTGAAACACCTCTATCATTGTCATCTCCTAGAAGAGGCAAACAACTACTGGTTGTAGAGGGGAAGTAGGAGGGATATTAAGAGTTCTAGTATATGGTGTCTTTGCCTCCATCTGGTTGTCAGGTGATTTATTTTCCAAGAGTAAGGCCTTGAGGACTCTCACTACCATTAGAAAGAAAAGGGCTTAGTAGCAAATGGGTTATAAACGTTTGTAGCCATTTGACTGTCACATGGAAAACCTGAAAATGTTTCTCAATATAAATACACTCATCACTGAAGAGTGTAAATATGTAGATTTGCCTTATGCACCCTCACAGATTTGGTTAAAGAGACAATAAACTCAAGCTAACTTACAACTGCCCCTAACTGGCCATAACAAAACATAGAGAGACTGTAATGCCTCATTTGTACTTAAGTAACATTCTACACAGTGATTGGTTAGCACAAGCAAATTTACAACTGCCCCTAACTGGCAATAACAAAACATACCTGAGCTGCTCTTCATTTGCGAAATATTGTTAAACTGTGATAAAAAGAGAGTGTTAATTGATTTTACATTATGTATTTAAAAGGGGCAGTGTACTATAAAACTGGTTTCCCATAATTGTGTTCCTAATGACTTTTTATACCAGCTCCAGTGTATAAAATGTATGAGAAATTTTGTAAATTAAATAGCTGGATTTGCTCTTTGAAACAGCCCATCAAAATAGGCTATGCTTGCAGAGAGATCAGACATCTTTATCTAATCACTCAAATGCTTCCCTTTCTTATCTCTGTCTCCATACAATACTTAGAACAATTGAAAATAAACATTTTAGAATTTTAAACTCTTCCAATCACCACTGGAAGTGTAATTTCTTCTGCTTGATGTGTTTACATAGCTTTGACAAAAGAACACTTTTTTTAACATGTGATACACATAAAAAAGGCTTAATTATACCTTTAAATGCCATTGAGTTCTGTCTTGGGCTCTAACCCCAGACTTTTGTTTGCAGTCTAGCCAAACTATTAAATCTAGAAACACATATTAACCCCTTCTCTAACATGAATTTCAGGTTTTACTTACCCGTGTTTCTATAGGCCGTGTAGCCTATTATATTTCAGGCTTTACTGATACTATTTCCAATAATGAAAGGAAAAAAGTAACAATTAGTAGTTTT
This sequence comes from Bombina bombina, assembly GCF_027579735.1. Lineage (NCBI taxonomy): Eukaryota > Metazoa > Chordata > Amphibia > Anura > Bombinatoridae > Bombina > Bombina bombina. The sequence goes on from NC_069501.1 coordinate 472,207,396, forward strand.
TTTGATTAACATTTCTTATCATAGTATAAACCAATCTGAATTAAGCACTCTCACAGTCTTTCTAAATTTGTGCAGCTTTGTAGAGTCAAATCACTAATTTATACGTCTTCATCCTCATGTTCATCATCCACATTTTTCTTGACAAAAATATACATCAACAGGTAGCCAATTCCAAGGCCTAGCAATATCCCTAAGCCACTCCCAAATCCAATGATGTATGCCCCAGGCAGCTTAAAACCTGAAGAGCTATTCTTCTCTGGGTTGTCATTCATTTCCTTCCATTTCAGTGATGTATAGTTGAGATCATCCCAGTCGATTTAGCCTATGTATTTAATGGTAATCAATCTTGTATGGTAGCTAGATAGTTACTTAGCACAACGGTTATTCAAAGGTAATCTCAGTGACCTAACATAGTGGTAACTAAACGTTGATTTTAGCTATATAGCTACGGTAATTAAAAGGTAAACTGGATGACGGTAATTTACAGGTAATATCAGGTATCCAGTATAGCGGTAACTACAAGGTAATTTTAGCTATATAGCTACGGTAATATAATGGTAACCGGTGTTTGCAATAGCGGTCACTTATAAGTTCTTCACGGACCATCTAACATAAAAGTAGTAGCGTTAAGACAGCTGATAATATATACGCTATGTGATTTAGTTTACACAGTATTTATTAAAACCGCAGTGCGCAAATGATACTAGAAGTGGTATTTTAAGATAAAACCCCGAGTGACATAATAATGTCAAGCCTATGTGTGTGGTGTGGCTACGGGTTTTAGTATTCTGTGATACTACAAATGGGGCTGACCTCCGGAATATGGAGCATTTATCTCTCCCGGCGGGTACTTATAATCATCAGACGTAAGTTGTTAGTGCTATCTCAGACACCGTAGAGAAAGGGTGCATGCGATTTTGTTTATCCGGGTTGCCATGGTAACCAGCGGTAATTCCGTGCACTCGATTCCTATGAGGTGGGCGAGAAAGACCTGAGAGAATATGCCCCAATTAGACATCGGTCACACATTTGGGTAAGGTACATGCAGGCACAACTGTTGTGCACTTAATGTGTTAAGTGGATCTAATTTTTTGTATGTTTTCACATATATGATGGGTTTTTGAATTCACTGATCACACACACAGGTATTGCTTATTTAATTAATTATTTTGTTTTGAACTGTGTATGCATGTATAAATTGAACACATTCTCACTTTTATGTTATGCTGATGAAGGGGAAGATATCCCTGAAAACGTTACATCAATAAAACAAACCTTTGGTTTCACTTGGATTGAGAAAGACCTGTGAGTGCATTTACTTTTCAAGGATTATATTGTTCATTCTTGCACCCAGGCGGATGTCCCTAGGAGGGTAACACAGCTAGATGGACGGTATTTAAGTATTTTATGTTTGTGTACCCCCGTTGCTAATTCAGTGTGTTTCAGTGTCACGCAGGCTGCAACCTTTATTCATTTAAATGCGACTGACTTTCCATTTCTTTTGAGCTTAACCATAATTGCTTTGGGACTTTTGGCTTGACCGTTTTGGGAGAATTTTTTCTGTTGTTTATCTATAGCATGGATCCAGCGACTTTACCCGTAAAAGCATTACCCCCTTCGGGACCCTCCACCATCCTCCATACTGATGTGGACTCCGGTACACAGAACCTTGTGGCACAGATTGGCACAGTCTCCTATACACACGAGGATGCAGCCAGAATCCTGTTTGCACCCATCAACAGAACCACTGGTGAGACCCCTGTGAATCTATATCATAATTTACTAAAACTTAAGAAACGGGAGGTAGACCTCCTATTACACGGCACTTATCTATCTGAGTACCATAGGCTAAACCATATACCTAGGGGCTTTAGAGTCAGAAATATCCCCACTATAGGGAGGGACAACCCGGAGTTCCGAAAAAAATGGTGCCATATATTAAACAAATGTTCTCTAGACCTGGTATTGCTGGTTATAGAAGAAGTAACGACCATCCTGGTCAAGGTTAGGGTGGAGATAGTCAGCTTTGAACAGACACATAATGACACCCTATCTAGAGACCAACAAGAGAATTGGTTACAAAAACTTAACCAACAGATTGAAAAATATAGATCAGATCTGATAACATTCAAAAACAAGAAATTAGACACCGTTAGTGCTGATTACACACATGGAAGAGTCTATAAATGGCTCAACAGTGCTACAGAGGGGAGAACCAGGAGGACACAGAGAACTAGAAGGGTACAATTTACCACTATAGATACCAGTGGCGCAGAATCATCTGACACAGATAGGAGCATGACACAAGGTTCACAGCTATCTCCTATGGGGCACACTACACAACCTACACACGACACCCCATACATGTACCGTGGCCATTCAACCCCTGATCATTTTTTAGGGGTAACTACCCGATCACGAGGGGAGGGTGGGGGCAGAGAAAACATAGATCACATATCAGGAGGGCGGGTTGGCAGATACAGACCACCCCGCCGCAGTCGGCGGAGGATGTAGTCATTAACCTTAGCCACCACACTCTAACTCCAATTGAAAGACAGACTCTTAATAAGGGTCTGTCATTTGTACCTAATAAGTCTATTTCTGGATTAGACCTTAAAATTGATCTATATAAGCTTCATAGGACTATGAAGATTAAGGAACACTTTCAACATCTTCCAGAAAGGGAGGTAGACAATAGTCCCACACAACGGTGTAAAAAATCAAGCACCTTCAAACCCCAAAACAGTAGTGCTAGCACCAAGACTTTCATGAGATTAATCACACAGGACATGGAATCTGAGAGAACACATAGGGTACGGAAACATAACCTTTCTGAGGATGAGAGAAAAGCTATTCGCTCATTGCAGGATGATCACTCTCTAGTCATCCGCCCTGCTGATAAGGGCGGGGCCATCGTTTTGATGGATTATACGGACTACAGAGCAGACATTCTGCAACAGCTGGCGGATCTCAACACATATATACCTCTGACACATGACCCCACAAGTAAGTTTAAACAGGAACTGGACAGCATCCTAAAATTGGGCTTTGAACAGGGACATATACCAGATCAGATATTTGAGTTTTGTATTACACCACATCCTAAAATCCCGATTTTATATACAATTCCTAAAATACACAAAACTTTGGAGAAGCCCCCGGGTCGACCCATCGTCTCGGCCATTCAATCTCTGACACAACCCGTAGCCCAATATATTGACATTCTTTTACAGCCCACATCTGATCCGCAAGATGGGGGAGGTGGCGGTGGAGGCTGGGGACATCCTAGTTACTCTGGATGTCAACAGCCTCTACGCCATCATCCCTCATCGGGCGGGCCTAGCTGCAGTTAAGGAATATGTCACTAATAGCATGACCTATGATGGCCCCCCGGTTGAGTACTTACTGACTCTGTTGGAATATTGTCTTAATCGAAATTACTTTAGATTTGAGAATGATTTTTACCTACAGGTAGCTGGGACGGCGATGGGGTCTAATTTGGCCCCATCATACGCCAATATCTACATGTCCCAATTTGAAGATGAGTATCTGTGGCGTACTGGCACACCTTCTATCACGTTTTACGTCCGGTACATTGACGATGTCTTTCTGGTCTGGCGGGGGGGACAACAGACACTTATGGAATGGTTTGACAAATTTAACAATACAGACACACCGGCAAGGTTTAAAATGACACATAGTGACACCCAGATACATTTCCTAGATTTGAATATATTCATACAGGAACATACATTGGGTAGTACACTATACAGCAAGCCTACCAATCGTAACTCTCTGCTGAATGCTGCTAGTTGCCACCCCCCTGCACTACTCAAGGGTATTATCAAATCCCAATTTATCAGAGTGATTCGGAACAATTCCAATAGAGCCACGGGGGTCTCTCAGTTACAACTGAGGAGGGACAAATTCCTCCAAAGAGGCTATAAGGCACGGATGGTGAATGATGTACTACAGGAGGTGATCGAGCTTACACAGGATAGTCTTATCAACAAGGTTGCTATAGCCCGTGAATCAAAAAGGTTAATCATGGCCACTACATTTGCTCCTAATACTACAGAAGCAGGGAAGGCCTTGAGACAACACTGGCCCTTAATGCAATCAGATACAAGATTGATCTTCACCAAGGACCTTACACCAATGGTAGCATATAAGCGGGGTACCAACTTGCGGGACATCCTGGTCAAGACTGACCCAAAGAAGTGTTACCAAGAGAGGACGTACAAGAATATTAAAGCCTCATATAGATGTCTTGGCTGCACCACATGTAATGGTCTCATCTCCACAAAAACATTCCATCACCCACATACCAACCAAGTTTTCTCCATAAAGCATTCCATCACATGCACCAACACTCACGTGGTTTATTTGCTGTTTTGCCCATGTGCCTGGTTTTATGTGGGCAAAACCATTGGCACACTACGAGAGAGAATGGCCAATCAAGGACGAGCAATACGCGTGGCTTTGACAACAGGCGAATCCGAACAACCGGTGGCAAGGCATTGTGCCCAAATGGGCCACCAAGTATCTTCAATCAGATACATTTTGATTGACCATATACCCTGCCTGGACAGGGGTGGTGACCGGGATAGGACTCTGCTCCGACGAGAAGCTGAGTGGATGTACCGCCTGGGCACAATAATCCCAGGGGGGCTTAACTCACCACCGGATTTCAAGATGCTAATCTAGGATGGAGATACATACTTGGGGTACGCAAGAATCAGATGTTGGTGTGGACTGATGTAGCTGGGGGTCAAACCCTAGGGAGGGTAGACCCACTGTTTCTACACCAAGCCCCATGATGCAATTGGGTCATTCTGTGATCCTTTGGCATCATGTAACCAATTGGTCTTCATTCTAAAAGTTACCCACTTAGAGTTCTCCTAGACCCAATGAATCAGGCAGATTTGACTTGATTTGAATCTATCTCTCCAGTGAAAATGTATGATACCTGTTGGGTACATATTGGGGACTCATGAAGAATGGATGCAGTATGATAATTTTGTACATGGTGCCAACTATGTGATACTAATGGAGCTCTGTAATTATGCATATGGGACATGATATAGTAGGGGTACAAGACACCCGGTCTCAGTACTATATGATATAATCCCAATAGAATGGAAGCCATAGTACAGAGTATATAATATCCCACTCATGGGCTAACTAGCCTGTTCCGTATTTATAGTCATTTTCTATTTGAATTAAAGTGTTGCAACTTGTGTGCCGGAGAATGGCAATATTATTTCGATTTTTTGATGAATGTCAATTGTATAATAATGAGGGCCTAGCTCCCATATCGATAGTACCAAAAGTAATGAAAGGCCATTACTTTTAACATATCTAGAGTCTATCAAAATATGTTTTCTATGTATATAATCCTTTTATGTATATATGGTTTTAGAATTCTGTGATACTCCAAATGGGGCTGACCTCCGGAATATGGAGCATTTATCTCTCCCGGCGGGTACTTATAATCATCAGACGTAAGTTGTTAGTGCTATCTCAGACACCGTAGAGAAAGGGTGCATGCGATTTTGTTTATCCGAATTGCCATGGTAACCAGCGGTAATTCCGTGCACTCGATTCCTCTGAGGTGGGCGAGAAAGACCTGAGAGAATATGCCCCAATTAGACATCGGTCACACATTTGGGTAAGGTACATGCAGGCACAACTGTTGTGCACTTAATGTGTTAAGTGGATCTAATTTTTTGTATGTTTTCACATATATGATGTATGATGCTAGTATTGAAAAAGCACGGGTTGATTCACATTTGAAATGGCACATCAGCATTAAGATACGATTGATGCCACAGGCTAGATCACATTTGATTATTTGCAAATGTAATATGTTGAAGTCGGACAATATATTAATTTGACATTCTCACACCGGTAGTGCTTAGATACATAGCACTTCCGGTTTTTCACTCTGAATGGAGCGCAAGGCGTGCGTTCCAGCTCAATGCCTATAGGTTTTTGAATTCACTGATCACACACACAGGTATTGCTTATTTAATTAATTATTTTGTTTTGAACTGTGTATGCATGTATAAATTGAACACATTCTCACTTTTATGTTATGCTGATGAAGGGGAAGATATCCCTGAAAACGTTACATAAATAAAACAAACCTTTGGTTTCACTTGGATTGAGAAAGACCTGTGAGTGCATTTACTTTTCAAGGATTATATTGTTCATTCTTGCACCCAGGCGGATGTCCCTAGGAGGGTAACACAGCTAGATGGACGGTATTTAAGTATTTTATGTTTGTGTACCCCCGTTGCTAATTCAGTGTGTTTCAGTGTCACGCAGGCTGCAACCTTTATTCATTTAAATGCGACTGACTTTCCATTTCTTTTGAGCTTAACCATAATTGCTTTGGGACTTTTGGCTTGACCGTTTTGGGAGAATTTTTTCTGTTGTTTATCTATAGCATGGATCCAGCGCCTTTACCCGTAACAGCATTACCCCCTTCGGGACCCTCCACCACCCTCCATACTGATGTGGACTCCGGTACACAGAACCTTGTGGCACAGATTGGCACAGTCTCCTATACACACGAGGATGCAGCCAGAATCCTGTTTGCACCCATCAACAGAACCACTGGTGAGACCCCTGTGAATCTATATCATAATTTACTAAAACTTAAGAAACGGGAGGTAGACCTCCTATTACACGGCACTTATCTATCTGAGTACCATAGGCTAAACCATATACCTAGGGGCTTTAGAGTCAGAAATATCCCCACTATAGGGAGGGACAACCCGGAGTTCCGAAAAAAATGGTGCCATATATTAAACAAATGTTCTCTAGACCTGGTATTGCTGGTTATAGAAGAAGTAATGACCATCCTGGTCAAGGTTAGGGTGGAGATAGTCAGCTTTGAACAGACACATAATGACACCCTATCTAGAGACCAACAAGAGAATTGGTTACAAAAACTTAACCAACAGATTGAAAAATATAGATCAGATCTGATAACATTCAAAAACAAGAAATTAGACACCGTTAGTGCTGATTACACACATGGAAGAGTCTATAAATGGCTCAACAGTGCTACAGAGGGGAGAACCAGGAGGACACAGAGAACTAGAAGGGTACAATTTACCACTATAGATACCAGTGGCGCAGAATCATCTGACACAGATAGGAGCATGACACAAGGTTCACAGCTATCTCCTATGGGGCACACTACACAACCTACACACGACACCCCATACATGCACCGTGGCCATTCAACCCCTGATCATTTTTTAGGGGTAACTACCCGATCACGAGGGGAGGGTGGGGGCAGAGAAAACGTAGACCACATATCAGGAGGGCGGGCTGGCAGATACAGACCACCCCGCCGCAGTCGGCGGAGGATGTAGTCATTAACCTTAGCCACCACACTCTAACTCCAATTGAAAGACAGACTCTTAATAAGGGTCTGTCATTTGTACCTAGCCAGTCTATTTCTGAATTAGACCTTAAAATTGATCTATATAAGCTTCATAGGACTATGAAGATTAAGGAGCACTTTCAACATCTTCCAGAAAGGGAGGTAGACAATAGTCCCACACAACGGTGTAAAAAATCAAGCACCTTCGAACCCCAAAACAGTAGTGCTAGCACCAAGACTTTCATGAGATTAATCACACAGGACATGGAATCTGAGAGAACACATAGGGTATGGAAACATAACCTTTCTGAGGATGAGAGAAAAGCTATTCGCTCATTGCAGGATGATCACTCTCTAGTCATCCGCCCTGCTGATAAGGGCGGGGCCATCGTTTTGATGGATTATATGGACTACAGAGCAGACATTCTGCAACAGCTGGCGGATCTCAACACATATATACCTCTGACACATGACCCCACAAGTAAGTTTAAACAGGAACTGGACAGCATCCTAAAATTGGGCTTTGAACAGGGACATATACCAGATCAGATATTTGAGTTTTGTATTACACCACATCCTAAAATCCCGATTTTATATACAATTGCTAAAATACACAAAACTTTGGAGAAGCCCCCGGGTCGACCCATCGTCTCGGCCATTCAATCTCTGATACAACCCGTAGCCCAATATATTGACATTCTTTTACAGCCCACTGTGAGGAGTACACAGTCGTATATCCTAGACACCACAGATCTGATCCGCAAGATGGGGGAGGTGGCGGTGGAGGCTGGGGACATCCTAGTTACTCTGGATGTCAACAGCCTCTACGCCATCATCCCTCATCGGGCGGGCCTAGCTGCAGTTAAGGAATATGTCACTAATAGCATGACCTATGAAGGCCCCCCGGTTGAGTACTTACTGACTCTGTTGGAATATTGTCTTAATCGAAATTACTTTAGATTTGAGAATGATTTTTACCTACAGGTAGCTGGGACGGCGATGGGGTCTAATATGGCCCCATCATACGGCAATATCTACATGTCCCAATTTGAAGATGAGTATCTGTGGCGTACTGGCACACCTTCTATCACGTTTTACGTCCGGTACATTGACGACGTCTTTCTGGTCTGGCGGGGGGGAAAACAGACACTTATGGAATGGTTGGACAAATTCAACAATACAGACACACCGGTAAGGTTTAAAATGACACATAGTGACACCCAGATACATTTCCTAGATTTGAATATATTCATACAGGAACATACATTGGGTAGTACACTATACAGCAAGCCTACCGATCGTAACTCTCTACTGAATGCTGCTAGTTGACACCCCCCTGCACTACTCAAGGGTATTATCAAATCCCAATTTATCAGAGTGATTCGGAACAATTCCAATAGAGCCACGGGGGTCTCTCAGTTACAACTGATGAGGGACAAAATCCTCCAAAGAGGCTATAAGGCACGGATGGTGAATGATGTACTACAGGAGGTGATGGAGCTTACACAGGATAGTCTTATCAACAAGGTTGCTATAGCCCGTGAATCAAAAAGGTTAATCATGGCCACTACATTTGCTCCTAATACTATAGAAGCAGGGAAGGCCTTGAGACAACACTGGCCCTTAATGCAATCAGATACAAGATTGATCTTCACCAAGGACCTTACACCAATGGTAGCATATAAGCGGGGTACCAACTTGCGGGACATCCTGGTCAAGACTGACCCAAAGAAGTTTTACCAAGAGAGGACGTACAAGAATATTAAAGGCTCATATAGATGTCTTGGCTGCACCACATGTAATGCTCTCATCTCCACAAAAACATTCCATCACCCACATACCAACCAAGTTTTCTCCATAAAGCATTCCATCACATGCACCACCACTCACATGGTTTATTTGCTGTTTTGCCCATGTGCCTGGTTTTATGTGGGCAAAACCATTGGCACACTACGAGAGAGAATGGCCAATCACAGACGAGCAATACGCGTGCCTTTGACAACAGGCAAATCCGAACAACCGATGGCAAGGCATTGTGCCCAAATGGGCCACCAAGTATCTTCAATCAGATACATTTTGATTGACCATATACCCTGCCTGGACAGGGGTGGTGACCGGGATAGGACTATGCTCCGACGAGAAGCTGAGTGGATGTACCGCCTGGGCACAATAATCCCAGGGGGGCTTAACTCACCACCGGATTTCAAGATGCTAATCTAGGGTAGAGATACATACTTGGGGTACGCAAGAATCAGATGTTGGTGTGGACTGATGTAGCTGGGGGTCAGACCCTAGGGAGGGTAGACCCACTGTTTCTACACCAAGCCCTATGATGCAATTGGGTCATTCTGTGATCCTTTGGCATCATGTAACCAATTGGTCTTCATTCTAAAAGTTACCCACTTAAAGTTCTCCTAGACCCAATGAATCAGGCAGATTTGACTTGATTTGAATCTATCTCTCCAGTGAAAATGTATGATACCTGTTGGGTACATATTGGGGACTCATGAAGAATGGATGCAGTATGATAATTTTGTACATGGTGCCAACTATGTGATACTAATGGAGCTCTGTAATTATGCATATGGGACATGATATAGTAGGGGTACAAGACACCCGGTCTCAGTACTATATGATATAATCCCAATAGAATGGAAGCCATAGTACAGAGTATATAATATCCCACTCATGGGCTAACTAGCCTGTTCCGTATTTATAGTCATTTTCTATTTGAATTAAAGTGTTGCAACTTGTGTGACGGAGAACGGTAATATTATTTCAATTTTTTGATGAATGTCAATTGTATAATAATGAGGGCCTAGCTCCCATATCGATAGTAGCAAAAGTAATGAAAGGGCATTACTTTTAACATATCTAGAGTCTATCAAAATATGTTTTCTATGTATATAATGCTTCTATGTACAATTTCAGAATAACAACCTTTTTTTCCAGTCATGTGACTGCTATTGAAAAGTATTGAGAAGCAGTGCATTTATTAAAATAGCAAGAAGGTGGAGCTGTCCGCTTGTGTTGCAGCAAAGCCAAGCAAGCTGAAATTAATCAGTTTAACCAGACCTGAGCTATCGAGCAGATTTCAAAGGAACAAGATCTTCCTGTCTATAACTCAGTCCAGATTGGAATGCATAGAAAGAACTGTTTGCAGAAAAATGCAAGTGAAGTCTTTGCTGTGTGATTATTTTATTAGGTTTATAATGCTGTTTAGCAAATGTTTTTGTTCATTTAACTTAGTTTTTAATTATATATTCTGTATTGTGTGATTATTTTATTAGGTTTATAATGCTGTCTAGCAATTAAAGTCTTCATTTCAAAGCTTTTAAAATAATGTATTAGGTGTTACTTATGACAATTTTTAGAGGGGCCTGGAACCTATTTCCCTCACTTCCCATTGACTTACATTATAAACTGGGTTTCAATTTACAACGGTTTCGATTTACAACCATTCCTTCTGGAACCTAACCCCGGCGTAAACTGAGGGCTACCTGTATATATGGTTTTAGTATTCTGTGATACTCCAAATGGGGCTGACCTCCGGAATATGGAGCATTTATCTCTCCCGGCGGGTACTTATAATCATCAGACGTAAGTTGTTAGTGCTATCTCAGACACCGTAGAGAAAGGGTGCATGCGATTTTGTTTATCCGGGTTGCCATGGTAACCAGCGGTAATTCCGTGCACTCGATTCCTCTGAGGTGGGCGAGAAAGACCTGAGAGAATATGCCCCAATTAGACATCGGTCACACATTTGGGTAAGGTACATGCAGGCACAACTGTTGTGCACTTAATGTGTTAAGTGGATCTAATTTCTTGTATGTTTTCACATATATGATGTATGATGCTAGTATTGAAAAAGCACGGGTTGATTCACATTTGAAATGGCACATCAGCATTAAGATACGATTGATGCCACAGGCTAGATCACATTTGATTATTTGCAAATGTAATATGTTGAAGTCGGACAATATATTAATTTGACATTCTCACACCGGTAGTGCTTAGATACATAGCACTTCCGGTTTTTCACTCTGAATGGAACGCAAGGCGTGCGTTCCAGCTCAATGCCTATAGGTTTTTGAATTCACTGATCACACACAGGTATTGCTTATTTAATTAATTATTTTGTTTTGAACTGTGTATGCATGTATAAATTGAACACATTCTCACTTTTATGTTATGCTGATGAAGGGGAAGATATCCCTGAAAACGTTACATCAATAAAACAAACCTTTGGTTTCACTTGGATTGAGAAAGACCTGTGAGTGCATTTACTTTTCAAGGATTATATTGTTCATTCTTGCACCCAGGCGGATGTCCCTAGGAGGGTAACACAGCTAGATGGACGGTATTTATATATACAGGGAGTGCAGAATTATTAGGCAAGTTGTATTTTTGAGGATTAATTTTATTATTGAACAAGAACCATGTTCTCAATGAACCCAAAAAACTCATTAATATCAAAGCTGAATAGTTTTGGAAGTAGTTTTTAGTTTGTTTTTAGTTATAGCTATTTTAGGGGGATATCTGTGTGTGCAGGTGACTATTACTGTGCATAATTATTAGGCAACTTAACAAAAAACAAATATATACCCATTTCAATTATTTATTTTTACCAGTGAAACCAATATAACATCTCAACATTCACAAATATACATTTCTGACATTCAAACACAAAACAAAAACAAATCAGTGACCAATATAGCCACCTTTCTTTGCAAGGACACTCAAAAGCCTGCCATCCATGGATTCTGTCAGTGTTTTGATCTGTTCACCATCAACATTGAGTGCAGCAGCAACCACAGCCTCCCAGACACTGTTCAGAGAGGTGTACTGTTTTCCCTCCTTGTAAATCTCACATTTGATGATGGACCACAGGTTCTCAATGGGGTTCAGATCAGGTGAACAAGGAGGCCATGTCATTAGATTTTCTTCTTTTATACCCTTTCTTGCCAGCCACGCTGTGGAGTACTTGGACGCGTGTGATGGAGCATTGTCCTGCATGAAAATCATGTTTTTCTTGAAGGATGCAGACTTCTTCCTGTACCACTGCTTGAAGAAGGTGTCTTCCAGAAACTGGCAGTAGGACTGGGAGTTGAGCTTGACTCCATCCTCAACCCGAAAAGGCCCCACAAGCTCATCTTTGATGATACCAGCCCAAACCAGTACTCCACCTCCACCTTGCTGGCGTCTGAGTCGGACTGGAGCTCTGCCCTTTACCAATCCAGCCACGGGCCCATCCATCTGGCCCATCAAGACTCACTCTCATTTCATCAGTCCATAAAACCTTAGAAAAATCAGTCTTGAGATATTTCTTGGCCCAGTCTTGACGTTTCAGCTTGTGTGTCTTGTTCAGTGGTGGTCGTCTTTCAGCCACTTGGCCATGTCTCTGAGTATTGCACACCTTGTGCTTTTGGGCACTCCAGTGATGTTGCAGCTCTGAAATATGGCCAAACTGGTGGCAAGTGGCATCTTGGCAGCTGCACGCTTGACTTTTCTCAGTTCATGGGCAGTTATTTTGCGCCTTGGTTTTTCCACACGCTTCTTGCGACCCTGTTGACTATTTTGAATGAAACGCTTGATTGTTCGATGATCACGCTTCAGAAGCTTTGCAATTTTAAGAGTGCTGCATTCCTCTGCAAGATATCTCACTATTTTTTACTTTTCTGAGCCTGTCAAGTCCTTCTTTTGACCCATTTTGCCAAAGGAAAGGAAGTTGCCTAATAATTATGGACACCTGATATAGGGTGTTGATGTCATTAGACCACACCCCTTCTCATTACAGAGATGCACATCACCTAATATGCTTAATTGGTAGTAGGCTTTCGAGCCTATACAGCTTGGAGTAAGACAACATGCATAAAGAGGATGATGTGGTCAAAATACTCATTTGCCTAATAATTCTGCACTCCCTGTATATATATATATATATATATATATATATATATAGTATATATATATAGCCACCAATCAACAGCTAGAACCTAGGTTCTCTGCTACTCCTGAGCTTGCCTAGATAAACCTTTTAGAAAAGTATAACAAGAGAACGAAGCAAATTAAATAATATAAGTAAATTGGAAAGTTGTTTAAAATTGTATTCTCTATCTGAATCATGGAAGAAAAAAGTTGGGCTTCATGTCCCTTTAAGTGATGTTGTTGCTTTGGTTACATGTTCAAGGAGGTTGTGATTTTGGGGGGTGCTTTGTGAATTTTTTCTGCATTGTCAAGTTCTAGTGTGAGTGTTTTATATTCTTGTGTTTTAGATGTATTTAGTTTTGATTTTTGCTGTACAGCTTTGTGTGCTTCCCATAGTAGTCCTGTATCTTGTATTGAGCCAGTGTTATATTGAAAGTATTCATGGATCTCTTCAACCCATCGGAGAATCAGATACTGGCACATATGCCGGCAATTTAAATACTGCTTTGGACAATAAACTGGCCAGGTTTACATATTATGGGATTAAAGTACTTAATCCTGACTGGGATGATCTCAACTATACATCACTGAAATTGAAGGAAATGAATGACAACCCAGAGAAGAATAGCTCTTCAGGTTTTAAGCTGCCTGGGGCATACATCATTGGATTTGGGAGTGGCTTAGGGATATTGCTAGGCCTTGGAATTGGCTACCTGTTGATGTACATTTTTGTCAAGAAAAATGTGGATGATGAACATGAGGATGAAGACGTATAAATTAGTGATTTGACTCTACAAAGCTGCACAAATTTAGAAAGACTGTGAGAGTGCTTAATTCAGATTGGATTATACTATGATAAGAAATGGTAATCAAAAAAACTAGTAATTGTTACTTTTTTCCTTTCATTATTGGAAATAGTATCAGTAAAGCCTGAAATATAATAGGCTACACGGCCTATAGAAACACGGGTAAGTAAAACCTGAAATTCACGTTAGAGAAGGGGTTAATATGTGTTTCTAGATTTAATAGTTTGGCTAGACTGCAAACAAAAGTCTGGGGTTAGAGCCCAAGACAGAACTCAATGGCATTTAAAGGTATAATTAAGCCTTTTTTATGTGTATCACATGTTAAAAAAGTGTTCTTTTGTCAAAGCTATGTAAACACATCAAGCAGAAGAAATTACACTTCCAGTGGTGATTGGAAGAGTTTAAAATTCTAAAATGTTTATTTTCAATTGTTCTAAGTATTGTATGGAGACAGAGATAAGAAAGGGAAGCATTTGAGTGATTAGATAAAGATGTCTGATCTCTCTGCAAGCATAGCCTATTTTGATGGGCTGTTTCAAAGAGCAAATCCAGCTATTTAATTTAAAAAATTTCTCATACATTTTATACACTGGAGCTGGTATAAAAAGTCATTAGGAACACAATAATGGGGAACCAATTTTATAGTACACTGCCCCTTTTAAATACATAATGTAAAATCAATGAACACTCTCTTTTTATCACAGTTTAACAATATTTCGCAAATGAAGAGCAGCTCAGGTATGTTTTGTTATTGCCAGTTAGGGGCAGTTGTAAATTTGCTTGTGCTAACCAATCACTGTGTAGAATGTTACTTAAGTACAAATGAGGCATTACAGTCTCTCTATGTTTTGTTATGGCCAGTTAGGGGCAGTTGTAAGTTAGCTTGAGTTTATTGTCTCTTTAACCAAATCTGTGAGGGTGCATAAGGCAAATCTACATATTTACACTCTTCAGTGATGAGTGTATTTATATTGAGAAACATTTTCAGGTTTTCCATGTGACAGTCAAATGGCTACAAACGTTTATAACCCATTTGCTACTAAGCCCTTTTCTTTCTAATGGTAGTGAGAGTCCTCAAGACCTTACTCTTGGAAAATAAATCACCTGACAACCAGATGGAGGCAAAGACACCATATACTAGAACTCTTAATATCCCTCCTACTTCCCCTCTACAACCAGTAGTTGTTTGCCTCTTCTAGGAGATGACAATGATAGAGGTGTTTCAGCTACATAAGAAGACAACTTGTGAAGTTAATTTCTCTCCCTCAATGGAGAGTAATGTAGGTGCCATATTATTCCCTTAGTAAGAGTTTGGCACATTTATTTGACCCCAGGTGCTGCTGGGTAGTTCCTATGCCTCCTTCTGTCTGGCCAGGGTATGTACTTTTTTACACTGTTACTATACTGTAAGTTACAGCACAGGACACATTTCAGCTGCATGTGGACTAACTGGGAGTACAGCTCTTGAAAGTGGGGTGTACTGGTGGCAAGTACCAATATTTTAACATTCCACTGGCTACTGCTATGAGGACTTGGTAAGTTTTCTTAGCCATTACTATAATTTCTGAAGGTTATACTCCATTTTCACATGTTGCTTGTCAGTTTGTGCACCATGTAGAGGTTTGTGCACAGGTCAGCCACACTTCCCTTTTTAGCTGCAAGGGCTATTGTACAGGTGGGTTCTTGTGGATGCATGTTTATATAGTTATACCCATAACTGTAAACAAAACATATAGGTTTATATGAGTAGGTAATGGATTATGGGAAGGGGGGTGACACTTAACAGCTTTGCTGTGGTGCTCTTTGCCTCCTCCTGCTGGCCAGGAGTGATATTCCCACTAGTAAATGAATGACGTTGTGGACTCTCCATATCTTAGGAAAGAAATATACGTGCAACAGATGTTGTATGGTAGTATGGCTGCAGGCTGCTGGTCAGTTGTAGTTGAGGGGCCCCTTTTTGTGTTTCCCCTTATCGTTGAGAGAGGGTTCTGCGTGATATAAGCTCTCCTTACAGATCATTATGTAGTATGTGGTGATTGCAGTCACGTACCAAAGCTTACACTGCGATCTGGCGGAGTTTAAGTAGGCCTCTTTCCAGGCTTTCCCTGTCTAACATGGCGCAAAGGTTGTCCTCTTGATGCATAGCAAGCGTTGCATCTCAACTTCGGATCGGTGATTGCCTGGGTGCCTCCACTGTCTAACCCTGCAGTGAATGTTTGGTCTGATTACAGCCCCATATTTAGCTTCTTACTTGTGGACAATGCACGGATCACTAACTACATGGGGCCATTCCTTTTCAGTGGTCTACTCCACCCCCAACAAAAAGGAAGCCCTTTTTTATGTGTGTGTATCATATGTCAAAAATGAAGTATTCTGTTGGCTATGTAAACACATTAAGCAGAAGAAATTGCACTCAGTGGAGAGTGGGAGAATTTAAAATTCTAAAATGTTTATTTTCAATTGCTCTTTCTAAGTATTGTATAGAGACAGAGAAAATAAAGGGAAGCATTTGATTGATTAGATAAGGATGTCTGATCTCGCTGCAGGCTTAGCCTATTTTGATGGGTTGTGGTTTCAAAGAGCAAATCCAGCTATTTAATTTACAAAATGAAACATAAATGAGCAATTTCTCATACATTTTATACTCTTCAGCTGGTATAACAAGTCATGGGGAACACATTAAAGGGAAACCAATTTTACAGTGCACTGTCCCTTTAAATACATAACGTAAAATCAATTAAAGGGACAGTCAAGTCCAAAAAAAACTTTCATGTTTCAAATAGGGCATGTAATTTTAAACAACTTTCCAATTTACTTTTATCACCAATTTTTCTTTGTTCTTTTGGTATTCTTACTTGAAAGCTAGACCTAGGAAGGCTCATATGATAATTTCTAAGCCCTTGAAGGCCGCCTCTAATCACATGCTTTGTATTTGCTTTTCACAGCAGGGGAGAGCTAGTTCAGGTAAACCCTATAGATAACATTGTGAGCATGCCCGTGGATTGTGGCAGACACTGCACTAATTGGCTAAAATGAAAGTCAATAGATAATAAATAAAATGTCATGTGATCAGGGGTTTGTCAGAAGATGCTTAGATACAAGTTAATCACAGAGGTAAAAAGTGTATTATTATAACTGTGTTGGTTATGCAAAACTGGGGAATGGGTAATAAAGGGATTATCTATCTTGTAAAACAACAAAAATTCTGGTGTTAACTGTCCCTTTAACACTGTCTTTGTTTCACAGTTTAACAATATTTTGCCAATGAAGAGCAGTTCAGGTATGTTTTGTTATTGCCAGTTAGGGGCAGTTGTAAATTTGCTTGTGCTAACCAATCACTGTGTAGAATGTTACTTAAGTACAAATGAGGCATTACAGTTTCTCTCATGTGAGTGCAAGTGCAATTTCCAGATATATTGTAGGAAGAAATCAGGCAAATAAATAAAGATTGCATAGTGCAATATTGTATTATTTCATGGGGTTTAAATTTTAAGTTTAATGTCTCTTTAAGCAAATCTGGGAGGTTGGGTAATCTACATATTGACACTTCAGTGATGACTATTTATATTGATTAATATTTTCAGGTTTTCACTTTGGCAGTCAAATTGCAACAACACTTTTACTGCTGAGCCAATTTTGAGCTTTTTTTGCTACATACATTTAAAAACTATTGTAAGGCAAATTTCAATGAGTGATCCATACAAATTATATAGTGTTTATTTCAGCAGGCCAAACAAATTCACAATACAGATGGCCCTCGTTTTACAACGGTTCAATTTACACCATTTCAGAATAACAACCTTTTTTTCCAGTCATGTGACTGCTATTGAAAAGCATTGAGAAGCAGTGCATTTATTAAAATAGCCAGTAGGTGGAGCTGTCCGCTTGTGTTGCAGAAAAGCCAAGCAAGCTGAAATTAATCAGTTTAACCAGACCTGAGCTATCGATCAGATTTCAAAGGAACAAGACCTTCCTGTCTATAAATCAGTCCAGATTGGAATGTATAGAAAGAACTGTTTGCAGAAAAATGCAAATGAAGTCTGTGCTGTGTGATTATTTTATTAGGTTTATAATGTTGTTTAGCAAATGTTTTTGTTCATTTAACTTAGTTTAATTATATATTCTGTGTTGTGTGATTATTTTATTAGGTTTATAATGCTGTTTAGCATTTAAAGTCTTCATTTCAAAGCTTTAAAAATAATGTATTAGATGTTACTTATGACAATTTTGAGAGGGGCCTGGAACCTATCTCCCTCACTTCCCATTGACTTACATTATAAACTGGGTTTCAATTTACAACGGTTTCGATTTATAACCTTCCTTCTGGAACCTAACCCCGGCGTAAACTGAGGGCTACCTGTATATAGTTTTTATGTGTCATGGCATGTGAGATAGCTGTGGCAAAAACTGTAATAAAAAAAAAAAATACAGTATATACGTATATATTTTGCTTAGATTTTAATAAATACTGTTAAAAATGGCCTTGTAAACACTGCTGTAACTGTGATCAATTTACTAAATTGTCGTCATGGGTAGCTATATGTGAAATAGGGACCCATACAGGCTTTTGGGGGTTATAGATAAGAGGCCCTTTGTGCAGTACAGAGATAAAAGCACTTTTTATTGCAAGGTGTTCATTGTTACCACAGTGATCACAAACTTTATTAAGGGTCTCTAGACATAAAAGATTTTTTTGTTGCACATGTAGTGCCAGATTACAAGTGGCGCATTAACAAAAATTTTCGGTCAAGTCCTAACTGCGCTCAAAGTAAAATTTTAACACGGCCGCTTTAATGATAATTGAAAGTAAATAGTTTGTGCGACAGGGAAAGCCCAATGGGGCACGCTGTTTAGGTAGCAAAAATGCCAAAACTTCTTGTGTAATTAAAGCGCAGAAACTGAGAAAAACCTCAGTCCTGGGAAAAATCTTCCACGTTGATGCACTTTTTGTGGTCTTGGTTCATGTATTTTTAGTTCACCATATATTAAAAAAAAATTGAATATAAAAAAAAAAATGCAAACAAAAGATATATTGTGCAATATAAACCAAACTAGAATTTGAATAGGATCCTAAACTCTTATCAGCCTACCTAGGTTTAGTCTTTCAGAAAGAATATAAAGAGAACAAAGCAAATTTAATAAAAAAAAGTAAATTGGAAGAACCCAATATTCTCTCGATCTACTAAATCAGTAATAATTTACCAAAAGTATCAAGTGAAAATATACAGAGTTGATTTAACGAAACTTTACATAAATGTACATCAATGACAAAGCGACTGCAGGTAAACAATTGTCAAACCTGTGTTTAATGCACACAAAAAAATCAGTGGCGGATAGAAATTCTTGTACTTTTTTGGTAAATTTACCAAGACATTTTATTTTTCTTTGTTGCACGTAAAAGTGCTTATTCTTGTTTGTGGATTAATATCCCTGTTTAGCAACAGATCTGTGTGACCAGTACTTAGTATGTGAGAAAATGCTTTCAATATGGATGAGTTGTGCACAAACATGTATTTCCTCTGCTTTCAATATTATTATTATTCTTTATTTATAAAGAGTCAACAGATTCCGCAGTGCTGTCCATGGGTAAGACCTTTAACTATTTTTCCATACATTAAAAACATATTTAGTATGTTTGACTAATATACAGGCACAAATCCCTAAATCCGGAATTCCAAAAAAACACAAACATTCTGAAATCCAAACTAATTAATATTTATTTTAAAAATTAAATGAGAAAAAAAAAAAAACTTTTTCCCACCTGTCAGTTACAATCTTCTCTGTCTGTATCTCTGGTTTGATTTTAGTGTCCTAAAATGCAAATGCTAGTCTATATTAAAAACAAAAAGTATTACCCGATTGCAGTATAGTTCTACCTTTCTCGTGGTACTATGTATACAAAAGTATTAACATTTATATAAAACTACCTTTAGGTTGCATGTAGAATCTGTATTAGGACATGTTTGTATTGCCTAAGATATTGTTTACACTTGGTTCCATCCCATCTCCATACTGCACCATTTTAACAGATGCCAATATTCCAATAGCCAAACCTTTTCCAGTCCAAAGCAGTTTGGATTTACCTGCACGATAGCAATCTAATGTCATCATGCATGTCCTATAGAAGATTTTTACTTTAACTGGTAGTAAATTACTCTAAGAGCAGCTTATATTTTCAAACAGTGGGCACATTCTAAACTAATTACATGCCCAACTTAAAGTAAATGTAGTTTGACGAATGTGTACTCAGTTTTTAAAAATCCTATTAAAAACAGGGGCACTTTCATTGATCAAACTTTACATTTCACTCGTTTTGTTAAAATACCTTTTATTCTTGAAAGCCGCTCCAGCGCTTCCCCCGCCCGTCCCAAGCCTCTTCATTGTCAGCAATGACAAATCCGGCTTCCTCCAATCACGGGTTCTCCCCCTGAGCAAACATTGCCTGAGGCCAAGCTGTGATTGGAGGAAGCCGGATACGTCATTTTTGACATATGAAGAGACTTGCGACAGACGGGAAATGTAAAAGCTTGATAAATAAAAGTGCGCCTGTTTTTAATAGGATTTTAAAAACCGGGCACACATTCGTCAAACTTTACATTCATGTTAAAGTCAGTTTAATAAGAAACTTTATATAACCCTGTGCTTTGAACACACTGACCCAGCAACCAAAGTTAAATTATCACCTTTCTGCAAATTACTTTGCTCATGTGAAAATCATTTCATTCTGTAAATAAAATTACTTTCCCTGGTAATATTTTGTTTCATGAAAAGCATTTGCTACTCCACACCACAGACCTGAAGCTCAATAAATGATCCCTTATGCCACAATTTGTACAATAAAACCCTGACAAGAAACACACTCATCCATGTTCCCAAAGTGAGTAGATGCACTCTGCAAATATAACTTATCATAGATGAATTTATTGACCAAATTAAAAAGTCACTTATGGGTTTGATCTGTTTCTTTTGTAAATCTCCAAAATTATGTTTGCTCCCTTTAGCAGTAAAAAAAAAAAAAAAGTAATGTTAAAATGTAATTTAGCTTTCAGGAATGATTTAAAAAAATAAAAGATCCTGTGACACCCAGTAACAACTGTCCACACTTACATTACTGCATTATCCATTATTGATAATACAATCTGACAATTTATCTAGTAACAAAAGTCATCACTATCTTCCCATTATTTTTTGTTTCATTGCATATTTTAAATTTAAAAAAAAAAAACACATAAAACTTGAAACCCTTCCATAATACTGCCTACAATCTGCCAGTAAGTAGTTTACAGCATTTCTCATGTAACATAACTTTTCCAAGCAAACATACTAAGCTACCTATAGCTCCCCATTCAGAAACTGTCATCCCTCCCAAAGATGTTCCCTCAACAAAATGTCTGACACACTCCCTGTGTTTTTGCCACATCCTAAATTATAACCTGTGGTATCAGCGAGCAAAGTAAAGCCAGACAATCAAAAGGAACAGTCACAGAGTTTACACATAACAGCGCCCCCTGGTGCTGGATGTAGGACACTTTGTTTTAAATAATTATTATTTTGTCCTCACAGTGAAACTGCATGCAGCAGGTCTGTAATAGACAAGGGGAGGGCGACAGCTGGTTGCCTAAGCAACTAAAAAAAATGTCTTTCCCAACTAAACAAAAAGTAATCCTGTCTGCAGTGTAGAGCTGCATAAAGTTTGCTTTTTCTATTGTGAGAACAGAAGCATTAGCAAATCTTACTAAATGCTGCTATTGTAACAATTGAAAAGCAAAGCTCTGTGCACATGCCTGCTCACTGCTACATAGATATGTTTTACAACTGCATAAACATCTACCAACAAAACAATGAATACATTTTACCTAGTTTGCTTTCTCTAAGAGCAGAGAGCAGCTTCTTTGTGAACACACATGGGGAGGGAGGGAGGGGACTGTAGTGGCTGACAGAGCATCTCAGGAACCTGGGAACCTGAGATGTGTGGATTAAACTGCAAACAGATTTAACCCCTTTTTTTTTTACACAGAATTTACCTATCCTGTCAGTTCCCCTTGTCACATAACATGAGGAGAGAGTGGGATTAGTTTATGGGGCAATGGATCTCTGTCAAAGCCAGAGTTGCCTGCACTGCACAATAAAAAGCAGTATGAACTGAGACACAAGAATTTGCGGTGTGCAACTAAATAGGTTGCTTAGGCAGTGGACAGACGGTGTACATCGATTTTATTTGTTTTTATTTTATATAAGAACTGCAGCATAAGTATTAACATTGTTTACAAAGGGAAAACTAATACACTTCTGCAGGGGGTGACAGGGGTGACTCCTGTCAGGGGCCCAATGGGCCAGGGGGTAGGGTTGCCACCTGTCCCTTAAAATACAGAACACTTATGAGTTACACATGCTGCAGGGTGTGCAGGGAGGAACATGAATAGTGCTGTCCAGAAACACAATACATGTTCTTACCTGCACACCCTGCAGCATGTGTAACTCATAAATGTCCAGGAAAACATGGCTGAGGTGGCAACCCTACTGTTATCTATTCACTGGCCTAGAAGGTTTATGACATCTGGCTAAGATAAAATTTCCTGCAAAGGCCTCCTCCTCCTTGTAGGGTCTTAATTAGACATTTATGATTCAGACAGAGCATACAATTTTAAACAACTTTCCAATTTACTTATATTATTTAATTTGCTTCATTCTCTTCATATCCTTTGCTGAAAAGTTTATCTAGGAAAGCTCTGGAGCAGCAAGGAACCTAGGTTCTAGCTGCTTATTGGTGGCTGCATATATACCGATTGTCAATGGCTGACCCATGTGTTCAGTTAGAAACTAGTAGTGCATTACTGCTCCTTCAACAAATGATACCTAGAGAATGAAGACAATTTGATAATAGAAGTAAACTGGAAAGTTGTTTAAAATTGTATGTTCTACCTAAATCATGAAAACTTTGGATTTTCATGTCCCTTTAAGTATAAGCAAATGTTTTTTTAATACAACAATGAAACTGACTGTTTTACATCCCTTTAAATCAGAAGATTTTCACTTGGGAATTTAGGTGACACGTACCTGTAACAGGGCCAATACTCAATTCATCTGGCATAATCTTTTCACGTAACACGCATTGTTATTTGCATGTGATGGCTGTATACTTTAGCAAAGGATAGTAATGTGTGTGATATTTAATCAGTTTATCCACAACATTCCTCAAAATCCATATAAATTGTAGGGAAAAAAGTTACACAAATTGTAAATTCCTTTTCTAAAATGTTTTTTTTTTTTTTTTAAATAACACATACTACTACCTCTACTACTATAATATAATAATAATAATAATAATAGTGACCACGCTGCTTTTTTACCTTTGCCAAATATTATATTAGTTATGCTAAGATTGGAATGTGCTAAATTAAACAGGAGGGTTGTTTGCAGACAATGGAATATGTTGACTCTGCATAGAGCTTTTTTCCCCTTAGCTTTAGGGGATAATTAGGTCTCTGGAGGGTAATGAAGAAGGGTTAAACCATTACAAGTTTAGTTTCATAAACATGCATTATTTTGATTTAAGTTTAGGGAGGTTGAGGACTGCACCATGATCAATTTGTACGGATAGACAGTTACCAAGAATCTCTTAAACCAACCTCTTCATCGCCTTTTATTCTAACAAATCTTTCCCTAATGCCTTCTCTTCTTCCAATATATAAGTGAATGTTTTTGAATAGGGAGAATAGACTATTAGAGTTTCAGTGAATCAAGTTAAAGGTAAGTTTAACTATTTGTATTGCTTATTTTTCTCATGTTTTTCTAGCATTGTATTTCCTCGTATTTTTAAACCATGATATTCTAGTTAACGCACATTTTACATTCTTTGTATCTTTCAATGTATGTTTATATATCTATTTTACTTAATCTATCTATCTATCTATCTATCTATCTATCTATCCACACACACATGTTCCTATATGTATAGGTATAGATATATTTGTTTAAAAAACAAGTAACTGGAATACATTCTCAAACTTAAATGTATACACATCCCATGCCACTGGCAAAACTCACATCTCTGAGTGGTCACCTGTTTGATATATGTATATGTAGGGTTGCCACCTCAGCCATGTTTTCCTGGACACGTATGAGTTACACATGCTGCAGGGTGTGCAGGGAGGAACATGTATTGTGTTTCTGGACAGCACTATTCATATTCTTACCTGCACACCCTGCAGCATGTGTAACTTATACGTGTTCTGTATTTTAAGGGACAGGTGGCAACCCTACCAGGGGGGCCCCATGAGGCAAGAAGTAAAAAAAAATTGGCAGCCACCAGTGGGTGCTACAGCAGAGTGCTAATTGAGCATGGGAAATGTTATTACAAGGAGTAAAGTACAGGTGGCCCTCGATTTACAACGGTTCAATTTGCACCGTTTCAGAATAACAACCTTTTTTTTTCAGTCATGTGACTGCTATTGAAAAGCATTGAGAAGCAGTGCATTGATTAAAAAAGCCAGTAGGTGGAGCTGTCCGCTTGTGTTGCAGCAAAGATATGCAAGCCAAGCAAGCTGAAATTAATCAGTTTAACCAGACCTGAGCTATTGAGCAGATTTCAAAGGAACAAGATCTTCCTGTCTATAAATCAGTCCAGATTGGAATGCATAGAAAGAACTGTTTGCAGAAAAATGCAAGTGAAGTCAGTGTTGTGTGATTATTGTATTAGGTTTATAATGCTGTTTAGCAATTGTTTTTGTTCATTTAACTTAGTTTAATTATATATTCTGTGTTGTTTGATTATTTTATTAGGTTTATAATGCTGTTTAGCATTTAAAGTCTTCATTTCAAAGCTTTACAAATAATGTATTAGGTGTTACTTATGACAATTTTGAGAGGGCCCTGGAACCTAACTCTCTCACTTCCCATTGACTTACATTATAAACTGGGTTTCAATTTACAACGGTTTCCATTTACAACCATTCCTTCTGGAATCTAACCCTGGCGTAAACTGAGGGCTACCTGTATTAGAATTTGAGAGGATTTCTGAGTGTGCACTAAACCACTATGCACAGTCTGAGACAGACTTGGCACTTTGTACAGTGTGTGCCTGAGTCAGACAGCAGATTACTTTCATTTGCAGAGAAGGTAGGACTGACTTAGCAAATGTTTTTTTATTTCTTTGTGCAATTTCGAATTGTAACTTCAGTGTGGTATTAGTTTTATGGTGGGGCCAGGGGTTCATAAAAACACATTTTTATTTTTAGCAGCAGTGTATTTATGATTATTTGACAATGCTGTAGAAATTCTATATTAAAAACCATGCAGAAATGTTTCCTCCTCAATACACAAATGGTAATGTTATACTCTCAGACTAAGATTGCCCAGTGTTTGAAATGAGACAGGGAGCGAGCTGCACTTAGTCTTATGGCGCGGTCGGGCCGGGCTGTGACTATACAGCTGGCCCGATGCGCTGAGGAAAAAAAACAGACCCGCTCAGCAGAGTCCAGAGAGCGGGTCTGTAAAACAGCGTTTTTTGCTAAAAATAAAAAGGCAATATTATGTTAAAGGGACAGTCTACACCAGAATTTTTATTGTTTTAAAAGATAGATAATCCCTTTATTACCCATTCCCCAGTTTTGCATAACCAACACAGTTATAATAATATACTTTTAACCTCTGTGATTATCTTGTATCTAAGCCTCTGCAAACTGCCCCTTTTTTCAGTTCTTTTGACAGACTTGCAGTCTAGCCAATCAGTGCCTGCTCCCAGATAACTTCACGTGCACGAGCACTGTGTTATCTATATGAAATACGTGAACTAACACCCTCTAGTGGTGAAAAACTTAAAATGCAATCTGAAAAGAGGTGGGCTTCAAGGTCTAAGAAATTAGCATATGAACCTCTTAGGTTAAGCTTTCAACTAAGAATACCAAGAGAACAAAGCAAAATTGGTGATAAAAGTAAATTGGAAAATTGTTTAAAATTACATGCTCTATCTGAATCATGAAAGTTTATTTTGGCCTAGACTGTCCCTTTAAATAATGGTTGGCTAATATAATGTTATATAATTCTGCACTATGTGCAGAATTATATAACATTAATTTTAAGGTTTACTGTCCCTTTAACTTAAAACTGTTCAGTTTACACTACAGCTGACTTAATTTTGAAATACATAATAAGCCTAAATCCTGCATTTAACCAGATCTAATGGTATGAGTACCACAGCTTATGGTTCCACCAAGACCATATAGAGTACAGCATTTTCAAAATCCATTTGTACATCTGACAGATGGGAACATTTGTACACTATATTTAAAGTGGTGCTCTTGGTTGGGGAAAATGGGGAAAAATTAAACAAACATATGTCAACATTTTAAAAGTACTTTTCTTCATCTAGCCATCTACCCAGATCATTAAAGGGACACTGTACCCAATTTTTTTCTTTTGTAATTCAGAAAGAGCATGCAATTTTAAGCAACTTTCTAATTTACTCCTATTATCAATTTTCTTCCTTCTCTTGCTATCATTATTTGAAAAAAGAAGGCATCTAAGCTTTTTTTTGGTTTCAGTACTCTGAACAGCACTTTTTTATTGGTGGATGAATTTATCCACCAATCAGCAAGGACAACCCAGGTTGTTCACCAAAAATGGGCCGGCATCTAAACTTACATTCTTGCATTTCAAATAAAGATACCAAGAGAATGAAGAAAATTTGATAATAGGAGTAAATTAGACAGTTGCTTAAAATTTCATGCTCAATCTGAATCACGAAAGAAAATTTTTGGGTACAGTGTCCCTTTAACCCCTTAACGACCGAGGACGTGCAGGGTACGTCCTCAAAAAAAAGGCAGTTAACGCCTGAGGACGTACCCTGCACGTCCTCGGTGTGGAAAGCAGCTGGAAGCGATCCTGCTCGCTTCCAGCTGCTTTCCGGTTATTGCAGTGATGCCTCGATACGGAGGCATCCTGCGATAACATTTTTAAGCCATCCGGTGCAGAGAGAGCCACTCTGTGGCCCTCTCTGCACCGGAGATCGGTGGCTTACTTCGTTGGTGGGTGGGAGCCGGACCGGGAAGCGGCCATCGATGGCCCTCGTGATGTGGAGGGGGGCGGGATCGTGGGCGGGGATGCGAGGGGGCGCGCACTGACGCGCGCACGTGCACGGGAGGGTGGGGGCGGGCGCGTTCACGGGGAGGGAGCGGGTGGGAACCGCTACACACAGAAATTTTTTTGTAGGAAAATGAAAACAAACACTTAAATAAAATAAACAAATCCGAGAAAAACAACAATCAGTTAGGTGGTGGGGGTTGGTCTGTGGGGAGGGGGAAGCTACACTACAGAAAAAACGGGCAAAAAAATAAAAAAAAACATATTTTTTTGCAAACTGGGTACTGGCAGACAGCTGCCAGTACCCAAGATGGCCCCAATTAAGGCAGAGGGGAGGCTTAGAGAGCGGTTTTGGGGGGATCAGGGAGGTTGGGGGCTAAGGGGGGGATCCTACACAGTAGCATATGTAAATATGCTTAAAAAAATGTTTTATTATTTTTAAAAACCCTTTTATTTTAGTACTGGCAGACTTTCTGCCAGTACTTAAGATGGCGGGGACAATTGTGGGGTGGGGGAGGGAAGGGAGCTGTTTGGGAGGGATCAGGGGGTGGGATGTGTCAGGTGGGAGGCTGATCTCTACACTAAAGCTAAAATTAACCCTGCAAGCTCCCTACAAACTCCCTAATTAACCCCTTCACTGCTAGCCATAATACACGTGTGAGGCGCAGCAGCATTTAGCGGCCTTCTAATTACCAGAAAGCAACGCCAAAGTCATATATGTCTGCTATTTCTGAACAAAGGGGATCCCAGAGAAGCATTTACAACCATTTGTGCCATAATTGCACACGCTGTTTGTAAATGATTTCAGTGAGAAACCTAAAATTGTGAAAAATTTAATGTTTTTTATAATTTGATCGCATTTGGCGGTGAAATGGTGGCATGAAATATACCAAAATGGGCCTAGATCAATACTTGGGGTCGTGTACTACACTACACTAAAGCTAAAATTAACCCTACAAGCTCCCTAATTAACCCCTTAACTGCTGGGCATAATACACGTGTGGTGCGCAGTGGCATTTAGCGGCCTTCTAATTACCAAAAAGCAATGCCAAAGCCATATATGCCTGCTATTTCTGAACAAAGAGGATCCCAGAGAAGAATTTACAACCATTTATGCCATAATTGCACAAGCTGTTTGTAAATAATTTCAGTGAGAAACCGAAAGTTTGTGAAAAAATTTGTGAAAAAGTGAACAATTTTTTGTATTTGATCGCATTTGGCGGTGAAATGGTGGTATGAAATATACCAAAATTGGCCTAGATCAATACTTTGGGATGTCTACTAAAAAAAAATATATACATGTCAACGGCTATTCAGGGATTCCTGACAGATATCAGTGTTCCAATGTAACTAGCGCTAATTTTGAAAAAAATTGGTTTGGAAATAGCAAAGTGCTACTTGTATTTATTGCCCTATAACTTGCAAAAAAAGCAAAGAACATGTAAACATTGGGTATTTCTAAACTCAGGACAAAATTTAGAAACTATTTAGCATGGGTGTTTTTTGGTGGTTGTAGATATGTAACAGATTTTGGGGGTCAAAGTTAGAAAAAGTGTGTTTTTTTCCATTTTTCCTCATATTTTATAATTTTTTTATAGTAAATTATAAGATATGATGAAAATAATGGTATCTTTAGAAAGTCCATTTAAGAAAAACGGTATATAATATGTGTGGGTACAGTAAATGAGCAAGAGGAAAATTACAGCTAAACACAAACACCGCAAAAATGTAAATTTAGGGGATGCAAGGTGCATAAATGTTTTCTCCTGTGAGTGTTTCTGTGGGTGTTTGTGTTTTTGTCTTTGTGCTTTTGTTTGTGTCTCTATGAGTGTGTATGTATTTTTTTTTCTGTGGGTCTCTCTGTGAGGGTGGGTGTGTATGTCTTTGTGCATTTTCTGTGCATGTCTGTGAGGGTGAGTGCATATGTCTTTGAGATTTTTCTATGGGCTGGGCGTCTCTGTGAGGGTGTGTGTATGTTTGTGTTTGTGTATTTTCTCTGGATGCCTCTGTGAGGGTGGGTGTGTATATCTGTGTTTCCTGTGGATGTCTCTGTGAGGGTGTGTGTGTGTGTGTATGTATGTATGTCTGTGTTTTCTGTGGATGTCTCTGTGAGGGTGTGTGTTTTCTGAGGGTGTCTCTGTGAGGGTGTGTATATGTCTTTGTGTGTTTTCTGTGGATGTCTCAGTGAGGGTGTGTGTATGTATGTCTTTCTGTGTTTTATGTGATTGTCTCTATGTGTGTGTATGTCTTTGTGTGTTTTCTGTGGGTGTCTCTGTGCGTGTGTGTATGTTGTGTGTGTGTGTATGTTTTCTGAGGCAGTCTTTGTCAGTGTTTCCTTGGGTGTATGTGCAAGTTTGAGTTTGTTATGTGTGTGTGGGTCCATTGTCTGTTCCTTTTTAGGACATTTTGACCTTACTACTGATTATTCACATCTTTCTACAGACTTTGAGACTAATGAGACCTTTCCGGAAGTCACCAATCTACCATTTTTATTTTTATTGAAGTTTCATGGGGAAATAAAATACAAAATTTGCCCATTAATAACATTGACATGAAGATATAACATACAATCTTGCTACATATAAGTTGTCCATTTAACTAGGAGAAGGGTAGCGGGTCTAAGCATCACATTGATACATTAATGTTGGGACTCTCAAAGATAATCAAAACAATATCAATAATATAAGGCCAACCATAACAAATGGGAGCGCATGTCATGTCTAGTGAGGTGTCAAATAAAGGTTTGGGCTAACTGAAATAGAACTTCATTTTATATTTTAGTGAGTGAAACATGGTCTCCACCCCTGTAGAGTGAACAAATTATAATTTCCTATTAAAACTGTCAGGATGTGGAGAATTGGCTTTTGTAATGACCACAGGTGGGTCACAGAAAGTGGGGGAGGAAAGGTGTTACAGTGGGCAAGAGCTACTCGTGTTATGGGGAAGATGGGGGGGTAGGGCGAGGGGAGGAGGGCGGAGCCGACCATAGTAGGGCTGTAGGGTGAGCTTACATATAGAATTGTGTAGGCTATAAATGTAAACAGGGCAATAACTAAAATAGGGTGCCAAGGAGAGTGCTTTGTTTGGTGTGTATACCTAAGGAGCACAGGTAGTAATATCAATGGTAATGTAACAGGAAAAAAAACATAACTTGACTGTCATCGTACAGATAAAAGACATAACTACCTGACGTCAGGGACATCCAAATGCCTGTGTGCGTAAAACTAGTCTTCCCAGGACTGGCTCCCCAGTGAAAGCTGGTTGTAGAAAATTATAGATGAACCTGACTTGGTCCCTTAATGGAGACAGAGGGGGCTGCAAGATGAGGAGAGGTATGCTAAGATGGCCAGCAGCCCTAGCTTAGAGCCATGCAAAATAAATATAACATGGGAGAGCTTTTTAGAGGCACAAGGCAGGGCATGGTTCTCCCAAACTCAAAATAAAGGGCGAACAGTCTTCAAGCTCTTAGATGAATATGTAAATAAGGTCCATGTCATTTACTTCAACATTAAAGAGACATATATAATCCTATATAGACTAAGATTAGTAGTAGGATGATAAAGGGGTCTGTCAACAAAGTCATGTACCGCAAGGAAGTGGCTGCACAGGTGTGAGGATGTAATATGAAACTTGGGCTAGTGCAGTAATCACCTATAATACCTGTCTCCACTAGAGTTGGTTACTCGTGGGGTATTAAGAGCTTAAGGCAAACAAACCATACTTGACAGGTACACCTAAATCCTTAATAGCAACCAGTATTTTCGCCCCTAATGCCCAAGGATCGAAAACTGACAAGTGTGTCATATGTACATCCCTAATTAGTAACATTAATAGTTCAGGATGATTATGGTTCATGTAAATTAGATGGGTATGACAAAAAGGCATGTTCTGTTATAAAATTCTCAGTATACCAGTTTGGAAACACAGAATAGAACTAAATTAAATATACATAAGGAAATAAGCAAGTACAGAACTTAAACACACAAATCAAACAGTCACAAACTTGAAAAACAAGAAAGTTATAGTTATAAACCCTTATGCAGAGCTATTGTTAGATGGTTGTAAAAGCTTGCATATGGTATAAATTAGGGTATCATTGCTAAGCATTTGGAGCTAAGTAAGGAGGCTTAAATAAGTGCTGTAATAAGGAAGACATAAAGTAGCATTAAGAGCACAGCAGGTACTGATTTCATGGTTAAAGATTCAGTCCAGCTAACTATGTCCCACTAGGCAGAATTAAATATGCACACATGACTAGGACTATCCGTTTAACTTCAGATTCACAGTTAAGTATCTCCCATAGTGTATAACTTCTTAAATATATAGTCATATAAACATAAAGTCTTAGTACCCTTTTTGCTGTGTTGTGCTCATCAAGTTACAAAAATGAAAAATATACCAATTTCCAGATTAAATATGTGTAGCATTGTATGGAATCCAATATTAAAACTCAAGTGTTGTGAGTTTTTAAAACAGTTTCAGGCATGAACATAAACTTTAGTCCCTGGGTGTCAAGAGGGAGGTTTTTCGAAGATGTATAAGGAACCTTTCTAGCCTACTCCAATTCTAGCTGCGTTCTGGGAGCCTTGGAGGGCCTCTGGAAAATCCCCGTTGGTGAAGCGGAACATCTGCAAAGGGGAGTTACGTAAAACACTCCATTCCTGGAACAATACCAGTTCTGCTACCCAAGCTTCTTCCTGGAAAACGGTAAGGTGTAAGTTCTCCACTGATTGTCCGTCTATATCACCCAGAGTCTTGAGAGTGCTATGTGTTAGAGTCATTTGAAGGTAAGGGGAGAGAAAGAGCTGGGGATGTTGCCCGGTGGTGGTCGGGATAAATCCTACTGATCCTGATGTAGCAGTAGCGATGTGGAACGGATCAGCTGTGCGTAGCTGCGTCGGGTCACTACTTGCTGTGCCAGGTAAGGTGCTGGTTGGACCCCGTCTGGACTGCCTTTCTTGTGGTCATTTAAGCAACTGTTGAGCAGGCAGTGAGTCTTCTGTCAGGCTTGCCACGTGGGTGTCATAGCTGGTTAGGTGAGAAACGCCATCTTGGTTGCGTAGTTCTATAATTGTAGACCTCAAGCTGTGAAACTGACTATCAGCTTTATCAATCAGACCTTCCAGTAAAGAAGCAAGATGTGTGGAAAATTCCTCCATCCTAAGGGCAAGATAGGAAAAATATATAGGTTCCCAGAACGCCAGAAATTAAGGTTTTAGCGATCAAGCTTCAGGAGCTCTCCAATAGAACGTCTTGTTGCTGTGGTAGTTGGCTCTGCCCCCCCACCAATCTACCATTTAACCTTTCAATTATTGTTTAGGCCGTTCAGGGCCCTTCCTTTCAGCCACTGCATGCTGTTGTCATCATTTAGTTGGCATCTTCCTTTACAAAAAGATAAAGTGAGGTATACCTGTATATATATATATATATATATATATATATATATATATATATATAACACGGAAGGGGACTGCACTCCAAGACCGGACCAGGTATACATCCAGTGACTCAGCAACATCCCAGCCCTGGGTGATAAATAGCACTCCAAAAAAGCTGTGATGTCACCAGAGCCACAGGCAGTTAACCCCAGTCCGGAATGGGTGCAAGAAACAAGGGGGATTACAAACAAAAAGTAATACAACACATAGAGACACCCAGCACTCACCAGCTAGCTCACAGCTAAGATAAAATCACAACTGGAAAGGTTAGTTACCGCATCTGGCCAAATGGGAAAAGCTCAGGCACCACGTCAAGGTCCTTTCCACTGCCTGAGTCCCTAACACAGCCACAGCATGCGAGCTCACAAAGCCAAACAAACTGAGAACAAAGAAGGGGTGCATAGGTGTATGTAATCACCCAGAGAAATACAAAACACGGAAGGGAACTGCACTCCAAGACCGGACCAGGTACACATCCAGTGACTCAGCAACATCCCAGCCCTGGGTGCTAAATAGCACTCCAAAAAAGCTGTGATGTCACCAGAGCCACAGACAGTTAACCCCAGTCCGGAATGGGTGCAAGAAACAAGGGGGATTACAAACAAAAAGTAATACCACACATAGAGACACCCAGCATTTACCAGCTAGCTCAGAGCTAAGATAAAATGACAAATGGAAAGGTTAGTTACTGCATCTGGCCAAATGGGAAAAGCTCAGGCACCACGTCAAGGTCCTTTCCACTGCCTGAGTCCCTAACACAGCCACACCATGCGAGCTCACAAAGCCAAACAAACTGAGAACAAAGAAGGGGTGCACAGGTGTATGTAATCACCCAGAGAAATACAAAACTCGGAAGGGAACTGCACTCCAAGACCGGACCAGGTACACATCCAGTGACTCAGCAACATCCCAGCCCTGGGTGCTAAATAGCACTCCAAAAATCTGTGATGTCACCAGAGCCACAGGCAGTTAACCCCAGTCCGGAATGGGTGCAAGAAACAAGGGGGATTACAAACAAAAAGTAATACAACACATAGAGACACCCAGCACTCACCAGCTAGCTCACAGTTAAGATAAAATCAAAACTGGAAAGGTTAGTTACCGCATCTGGCCAAATGGGAAAAGCTCAGTCACCACGTAAAGGTCCTTTCCACTGCCTGAGTTCCTAACACAGTCACACCATGCAAGCTCACAAAGCCAAACAAACTGAGAACAAAGAAGGGGTGCACAGGTGTATGTAATCACCCAGAGAAATACAAAACAAGGAAGGGAACTGCACTCCAAGACCGGACCAGGTACACATCCAGTGACTCAGCAACATCCCAGCCCTGGGTGCTAAATAGCACTCCAAAAAAGCTGTGATGTCACCAGAGCCACAGGCAGTTAACCCCGTTAGGAATGGGTGCAAGAAACAAGGGGGATTACAAACAAAAAGTAATACAACACATAGAGACACCCAACAACTGGAAAGGTTAGTTACCGCATCTGGCCAAATGGGAAAAGCTCAGGCACCACGTCAAGGTCCTATGTGTTGTATTACTTTTTGTTTGTAATCCCCCTTGTTTCTTGCACCCATTCCTGACTGGGGTTAACTGCCTGTGGCTCTGGTGACATCACAGCTTTTTTGGAGTGCTATTTAGCACCCAGGGCTGGGATGTTGCTGAGTCACTGGATGTGTACCTGGTCCGGTCTTGGAGTGCAGTTCCCTTCCGTGTTTTGTATTTCTCTGGGTGATTACATACACCTGTGCACCCCTTCTTTGTTCTCAGTTTGTTTGGCTTTGTGAGCTCGCATGGTGTGGCTGTGTTAGGGACTCAGGCAGTGGAAGGGACCTTGACGTGGTGCCTGAGCTTTTCCCATTTGGCCAGATGCGGTAACTAACCTTTCCAGTTGTGATTTTATCTTAGCTGTGAGCTAGCTACTGAGTGCTGGGTGTCTCTATGTGTTTTATATATATATATATATATATATATATATATATATATATATATATATATATTGTACATAACTAGTATAACCATAGCTAAGTTTACATTATGTATATATTTACACATTTTTAAGCATTATTTTTTTGGAATTAACTAACTAAATGACAGAACTGAGAGAATACTTCCAAATGACAGATGAAGGGTGAGTGTCAACTCTTGAGTTGGGAACAGAGAGGCAGTTGCACAGTACTACGCAATGTGCGTAGGGAGAGGCACTGTAGGGAGTTGT
The DNA here is from genome assembly GCF_027579735.1 of Bombina bombina. Classification (NCBI taxonomy): domain Eukaryota; kingdom Metazoa; phylum Chordata; class Amphibia; order Anura; family Bombinatoridae; genus Bombina; species Bombina bombina. Next base: position 472,242,264 of record NC_069501.1, read on the forward strand.
AGCGAGACGAGGGTGACACCATCAGAGTAGATTAATTCCTGCTTGATGGTGTCAAGGACCACCTACATCTTCTTGGGGACCACCAGTGGTCCATGGACCACTGGTTGGCGACCGCTGTGCTAGAGTGTCTATATGTGAATCCTTATGTGTGAGTGTGTGTGTGTGTGTTTCAGTGTATGCGTGTCTGTGTGTTTGTATGTTACTACCTTTACAACATTTCCAAGTTTAAATAGACACTTAAGAATAAAGTGCATATACGTTTTAGTCACTTGGTCAACAATTGCACATGTCAAAGGAGAGGGGGGGGGGGGGGGCCCTGATCAATGATTAAGTCAGGGGCCCCAAAGTTTCTAGTGGCAGCCCTGGCTGCAGCTCCCACAGCAGACCAACTAAATTGAATGCACTTAGTCAGATCTGCTTGCGGGCTAAATTCTATTGCCGGAATTCAGCATTGCACACAAGCGTTATTTTGCGCTTGCATACAATCCTGCCCCCTGCCCGAGCACAGCCAATCAAACGCGGGCAGGAGCTGTCAATCTCCCCAGTCGGACGAGACTGGGGAGATTGAAATTCGCCATCTAAGAGGTTACGAAAGGTTAGGGAAGCAGTGGTCTGATGACCACTGCTTCATAAATATGGTAGACGAAGGGGTTGATAAATCAAACTCTATGTGCTGTAGAAAGGACACTTGCTCGTTGTCTAGGAGACAGCTGAGTCATGCACTTGATTCAGAGAAAGGCTCAGCTGCTGATTGGTGCATGCTCCTGAACTGCTGACAGCCTCTAAATCATGCTGCTGACTCTGTTAATGTGCGCATGAGCAGTGACACATAGGTAGGCTTACCATAATTTTTAGAGGTGAAACTGGGACCACCTGGTGCGATGCCAGTGGGGGTATGGTCAGGAGCGTGGTCAAGGGGGCGTGGCAATTACCGGTCCTTTTAAAGTAGTAGCTTTTATGTGTGTAATGTTTCATGGATACTCTACCCTTCCTCAGTCAAACAAGTGAATCACACAGTTTAAATAGACCATAACACCACCCCCTAGTGAAAAAGGCACCATTACGTTGTCATGGCAAATAAATCATTAATCTAAATCTCAGATTCTAAATAATGCCAAACATCAAGCATAATTAGCACTTTATCAATTTCACAATTTAATATCTGCAGTGTAATATGTGTTTTATGTGTCTAATTAGGGAACAGAGCCAAATACTGATAAGGCATAAATACAACATTGAATGAAAGTAAAAAAGAAACACGTACCTGCTAAAGCTGTTTAAGAGGCTACGCTATACCATAATGCAGGAAGATTACAGCCAAAATGCTATCCTGCATGAAGTAAAGCAAGATCCAGGCCAAAAATCCTGCCTGTCTGTACTTCCTAGTCATACCCATATGATTCCCCTAAAGGTGTATTACTGGCAATGTCACCAGGGGTCGGGGGGGGGGGGTTAAATTCTTAGAAAAATAAACCAAGTAGTACTACAAAGTTAAAAAAAAACTATGCTGCTCACTCAGCCTGTATTACTAAATGTAAACTTTGAAGGACACGAACGTTAAGCTAAGCAGGGCTGTATGTAACAAAGTACCAGCATCCAACTATGCTGGAGAGCCACAGTCCAGTCATTTTGAATAATGTGTCTGGGTTTCAGGTGGGCTGAAACCCAGACACATGATTTGAAACATGGAGGTGGCAACCCTACTGGGACAGAATGAACAACTGGGTGGGACACTGGGACAGCGCCTCCAAACCGGGACAATCCCAGTAAAAGTGGGACTTCTGGTAAGCCTACACATAGGGGTCGTACGACCGCCACTGCTTTGGGCATTTAAAGCTGAATTTATGAGGACACTGGAAGGTTTCAAGATTTGATAGTTAAATAACTTCAAAACATCAAAAAATAATTAATAGATGCCTATTGTGTAAATATGCATTACAGTGATAAGTTTTAAACAGTTTGGGCTAGATTAAGAGTGGCGTGGTAAAATGTGTTTTCACGACTGCAAAAACTTTACTAGAGTTAAGATTTATGCGCTAGTCAAGTTGCGCTCGTATTATAAGTTTAAAAATTACGTATTTTGCGCAAGCGGTAACCCAACTAGCACAAAAATTCTAACTTAGATTATCGCGTGCGTGTGAATGTATTTCCCCATAGAAATCAATGGTGAAAATAAAGTGGAAAAAAATTTAACACCCGACTATCGTGCAAACACGATCGCATTTTGCATTCCCCATAGAAGTCAATGGAGAAAACAAAGTTGTTTAAAAAAAACTAACACCCATCGTGAAAACAACAAAGCATATTCACATTAGCAATGGTAAAATATTTACAGTAAATACATAGTTAAAATCTTTTTTAAATATGAATATTGCATAAATATACTTTATTGTTTTCATCTGCTTAATGGCAAAGGGCACTAATGCACTTATATATGTCTATATGTGTGTACATATATATTTATGTGTTTATTAGGGTTGCCAGGTGTCCGGTATTAGACCGGACAGGTCCGGTAATTACATTTTCTGTCCGATAATGTGTATAGAGGAAAACCGGACATTTCTTCTGCTTTTTTTTTATTATCAGTGGCCGTTGGTCGGGTGGTGTGCTGCGCCGTGGACTGGTGCCGGCTGCGGTAGGCAGGCGCGGTAGCAACTAAGTGAGGTTAGATTATCTGAGCCAGAGGTAAGTGTATATCTTGCAACTAGCAAGCGTTACAGCATCATCAGTGGCTGACTGGCTGTGGGTCAGGTGGTGTGCCGTGGTGCCGGCTGAGGTCGGCGTGGTAGCAAGCGTTAAAGCATGTGTGAGTGACACACACATACAAGTAACGTGATCTAATGACTCGCACGGCGCACATACTTGAGTCATTTTGAGTGAGAGGCTGAGCCGTGACGGTGACTCAGTGTGTAACTCAGACTGTCTGAGAGTGAGACTGTCAAAGTACCACCCTACAAGCAAGCAGCAAAGCAAGTCAGTGGGTAATTATGTGGCAAGCTGCTGTCTGCCATTGCCAGTGACAGTGGGATATTTAAGAACTTTGTCTTCAATCAAGTCAGATTTTGGAAACAGCTCCCATGACCTTATCACCATGAGGTATGTGTTTGTAGTACACTAACAACAACTTTAAAAGCAAGATCATCCTCAATTTCAAAATTATATAAATATATAGTGTGTGTATGTATATATATATATATATATATATATATACACACGTATAAACACATGAGTAGGTGTACTTTATAATTATTATTATCATCAGTTATTTGTAGAGCGCGTCAGCACTAATTTGTAATGTATTTTTTAAGTGCTTTGTGCAACTTTTTTGTTTAAAAAAACAGTTAACCACAGCTCTGAGATTGTGGTAAACATTATAGGGCTATCATGATTTCCCTCAACTTGCAATACAAACGCAATGAATAGAAAGTGCAAACGATCACAATGATTCTAGCGTAATCATTTGTGCCTCACTTGTAATCTAGCACTTTATGTTTCCAAAATGACTATAAGCATATACATAAATATTTGCTGGGAACACACAGTTCCCATAGACCGCAATATAAAGGCACTTTTCAATGCCGTTTTTTTTCTAACATCCCACTCCCATCAACTTGAACCCCAAAATACTGCCTAGTGCAGTAATTTTATTAAAAAATAAAGATGCTGTCATATTTTTTTTTTTTTTTTTTTAATAAACTACCCTGGTGATTTTGGAGGCATTTGGGGCAGATTTATAAAATTAAACAGATCTGAATTTTATAAGCGCTAATTGGTAGCTCGCATAGCAATAACCAGCCACTTGTAATGGCTGATTAATTATTGCGTGTCTGCAAATGGGCAAATTTGCACGTTTGCAGGCGCACAATAATTTAGCGCTCCACTTGTAATCTAGCCCTTAGTGTATAAATATAAGTGGAGATCTAAATGTGACTAAATGTTTAACCCTTTTGCTGCTAGAGAACACAACAATGTGCTAGCGTCTTCTGTGGCACACAATGGGTTAAAGCCAAGCATTTTGTTGACAGCAAGTAATATCTTGCTAAAGCTATACTTAACACCTTGAGATATTTATATAAAATGTTTAGTTAGGCATTATGAAACAAATGCAATATATCTTCATTATTTTTCTTTTTTTTCCCATTTCATGTAAGTTAGCTCTGAAAATGAGCAATTTCTAATCCTCACAACTTTAAATGCAGCCTACATTCTTGTGCAAGTTATGCTGTTTTAAATATCGGTGAAAATTAATAGGATCTCATTTCCTATTTATGTGATTAACCTCTTCAGTACCGGGACTTATATAGAATAACGCCCCCCCCCCCCCCCCAAAAAAAAAAAAAAGTTTTTTTTTGCAATTTTGACATCACTTCATTAAAGAGAAATAAAGTCTTTTTTTTTATTTAGCTATTAAAACTATATATATATATATATATATATATATATATATATACAGTATATATATATATATATATATATATATAAGTAGACAACCCAAGGTATTGATCTAGGCCTATTTTGGTATATTTCATGCCACTATTTCACCGCCAAATGCGATCAAATAAAAAATAAATATTTTTATTAAAATATAAGAAAAATTTAATATTTTCACAAACTAATATATTTTACCTTTTCTGAATAAGTAACTGGAATTTTCTGTGTGGATATATGCAGGGCGTGAGCCGCTTTATAGGATAGACATGTCCTCAGCTGGGCCCAACGATATTTATGGCAAACAAACTGGCTTAACTTGCCACTTCATATATTTTAGCTTTTCTGAATAAATAACTAGTATTTTCAAAGGGTAAAAATACTTTGGCCTACTTATTTCTGTGTGAATATATACAGGACATGAGTCCCTTTATATAATCTATGTTTTCAAACTGGTCCAATGTTTACTTGTCAAAAAACTAGTGCCAACCTTGTAATTTCATATATTTTACCTTCCCTGAATAAGTGGTATTTTAAAATGGTTAAAATCCTTTGTGCCACTCATTTCTGTGTGGATATCTAAAAGGTGTGAACCCTTTTATAGGATAGACATGTTGTCAACCTGGCACAATGCTTTTTATGGCAAACAAAACAATGTCAATGTCAACTTTGCCACTTCACATATTTTACCTTTGCTGAATAAGTAAATGGTATTTTAAAAGGATTAAAATCCTTTGGGACACTCATTTCTGCATAAATATATATACAGGGTGTGAGCCCCTTCATACAATCAACATGTTTTGAGACTGACCCAACGGTTTCTATAACAAAAAGCCTGTTGCCCACCGTACCACTTCATATATTTTACATTTTCAAAATAAGTAACTGGTGTTTTAATAGGGTTAAAATCATTTAGCCCATCATTTCTGGGTCGATATATACAGGGGGTGAACCCTTTCATAGGATAGACATGTTCTCAGCCTGGCCCAACACTTTTTATGGCAAAAATACTGGTGCCAACCTTGCCACTTCATACATTTTACCTTTTCTGAATAAATAAATGCTATTTTAAAAGGGTTAAAATCCTTTGGGTCACTCATTTATATGCATATATACAGGACATTAGCCCCTTCATGCAATCCATATGTTTTCAAAATGGCCCAACACCTTTTTATGGCAAACAAACTGGTGCCAACCGTGCCACTATTTTACCTTTTATGAATAAGACAGTGGAGGGACCAGCATGGGACTGAAACAAGCTAAGGGTTAATGCTGGAAGGAGTGAGATAGGAGAAGAGGGCAGTCTGGGGTCTAGTTGCAACAATGTTGCTAGTGTAGGGAGGAGCTCCCCTTCTTACCTTAAAATTGTGAATGAGCATCATAACATGAACACATTAGGAAGTACATCAGGGATCAATGTTATGGATGGTGTGAATGTTCAGAACCATCCCATTAACGTTAGAGGCAGCATTCCATTATGCACTACAGACACTGTTAGGTTAAGGCAGATTAATCTCATCCCTCAATTGCAGAGTGTGTCAGGGTGCAAGGCAAGGTCACATTCTAGTACAACTGGTAATGAGGCTGAATGCTAATACTTCCACTACTAGTGTTTATTGTGCTTGCAAAATCTTATCTATTTTGCAGGGTGCTGCTCCTGTTGACTCCATTTTGCTTGCGGTCCCGGTTCAGGCAAATGCTTCGCTCCACACACTTAACCCAGTAGGAGCACAGGATAATCCAGGTTCAGCGGCTGACATTCCCCAGACAGCAGGTGGTGAAACAGCAAGAGGAATCCCAGCGGCGGCCACAAGTCAAGCTGCGGCAGCATCGGCAGACGGTAAGGCTGGGGCATTTATACATTACCGACCTGACATGTCAGAATTATCTTTAACAGAATCAGACTCTGACAGTGACACATCATTGGGGCTTAAGACTAAGGGGCAAAAACGTATGTTTTCAATGGTAAAAAAGATGTGGCAGGAATTCCAAGGGGATACTTTTAAAAGAGCAGGCCAGCAGCAGCAGCGATTAGCATTAGATCAACATTCCCCGGAAATTCAAGGCCCGTTAGTCGACCGCCCTTTACCTAGCCTCATTTCAGTCCCAAAAAGAGCACAGCACAGAGGAGTGGGTGCACAGGAGACCAAGGGCACTGCGAAAGGTTGCCTTACACGGTGATTCATTGCCCGCCTATACACCTTCCTTGCATGGACACCTGAAACCTAAAACAGTCAGGAAAATTTAGCAAGGAAAATATGTGAATGTCTTCGAGCTTTCAGCGGAAGCTTACAGACAGAAAGAGAGGAGCTCTGAAGGCACTGGCCTCTAAAAGGTTCAAGTGCCCAGAGACATTTGACGAATGGCTGGTTTGTTTCAGAGTGTATTCGTCATGTTATTTAGAAAAATACCCCAGTCAGTGTCATGCTATCTTGAAATATACAGATAACATACACTGGATACAGAGGAGGTATGGTGACGGGGCGTGGAAGGATTAGGATTCGGAGTTCAGGCAAAAGATGGCTGGGAACCCAGTGCTCACGTTTGACACCACTGATAGCCATCTTTGGCAGCGCCTGGGTTTTCATACTTCCTCCTCTACATCTACTGGTGCTCCTGGCCAGTCCTTTCGTTCCCCAAAGGGTAAACGTAAGGGAGGTGCCTGTTGGGCATTTCAAGAAGGTAAATGTGATAGGGGTAGCTCCTGCACCTTTCCTCATTCCTGTAAGTTCTGTGGCGGCCCACACTCCGGCAACGAATGCCCAAAGAAAAAGGACGTTACAATGGGTAGAGCCTCAAACAGATTTGCTGCTGTTACAAAGGGCACCAACTCCGGTGAGAGTTTATGCCCTTGAACCTTGGCTGCGCCATTACCCTGACCGTCACGCAGGAAGGTTGTTGCTAGATGGTTTCACTCATGGCTTTCACATTCCCATAATGCAGGGTATTAAGGGGGCCTCTTGCATTAGAAACTTGAAGTCTGCTTATCAGTTTCCACAAGTAGTTAGGGCTAAACTGACTAAGGAAATCAGTTTGGGTAGGATTTTTGGCCCTTTCCCTGCCGCCCCCCTGCCAAATCTAATAGTGTCTCCTTTCGGGGTTGTCCCAAAGAAGGATGCCGGTAAATTTCGTTTAATACAACACCTCTCTCACCCCAAGGGCAGTTCTGTTAATGATTCCATTAACCCAGAGCTCAGCTCAGTAAAGTACCAATCGTTTGATAGTGCTCTTGAGTTGGTGAGGGTGGCTGGTGAAGGGGCTTTACTTGCGAAGTTAGATATTGAGGCTGCCTTCCACTTGCTGCCGTTAAATCCAGCAGCTTTTCACCTTATGGGAATTAAGTTTGAAGGCGGTTACTATGTTGATCGCTGCCTTCCTATGGGTTGCGCCCTTTCATGTGCTTTGTTTGAGACATTTAGTATTTTCCTGCATTGGGCTGTTAACCAGTTGGTGGGTGGTGATTTCATAGCTCACTACCTTGACGACTTTCTCTTTGTGGGAAGACGGGATTCGCAGGATTGCAAGCTTCTCTTTTTTTTAAAAAAAAAATTTATTTAATTCACACCAAATAATACAATACATCATAGTCATAGATCAACCAGAAAAAACAAAGCAAATCTTCTTGAAAAAAAAAATTTTTTTTTTCCATCTTAATTGATATAAGACTATTGCTTACACATAAGCTAGCTTCATCTCCATGGTGAGCTTTTTTAGCAATATTTTACAAAGAAAGAGAAAGGAAAAGAAGGAAGAAAGAAGAAGAAATAAAAAAAAAAAAAAAAACACACAACAATGCCTAGTTGATACTATCTTAACCTGTCTAGTATCGATCCATGAAGAAGGAAATGCACCTAGTAATACTAATTCTATAAAACTCACGGATGAGAGGAACGGGGAACAAATCTGTTTCTGTATAGGAAGGGGATAGGACTTTATAGATGGGCACCAGGCTACCAGAAAACTTTTAACTCTCCTATCTGTAGCTTCTTGCAAATGATAAGCTTCAAAAATGATCTGTTCTTGAATAACTTTCATAACCTCATTAAACCCCGGAGCTCTGTTTGATATCCAATATTTTAATATAAGATACCTAACAGTCAAAATAATAGTGTTAACGGTACATGCAGATCATGAGAGATCTTATGTCACAATTTGGGGTCCCCTTGCCGAAGATAAGTCCAAGGGCCCTTGCACTTGTCTTACATTTTTGGGTATTCAAATTGATACAGAGGCACGGTTGTGTAGGTTGCCTCCTGACAAGGTGCAATCTATGTTACTAGCAGTTCAATCCATTTCTGCCAGTCGTTTTATTGCCCTCCGCCAACTTCAATCTTTGCTAGGCCTCCTTAATTTTGCTGGAAGAGTTATTCCCATGGGAAGGGTTTTTAATAGAAGGTTGGAAAGTAAACTAAGGGGTCCTTCCTCACCTTCAAAGAGAATCGGTATCACTGATGGAATGAGGGCTGTCAGGAATTTGCTCAGTTTCTTTAAGGGACTGTGAAGCACCTATTCCTGATTGATTGCTCCTCATATAAAACAGCCTAACACATAGCATTCAGTGCTTGGTATTGTGTTCAGTTATCTCTGTGTACTCCCACAAATACAAGCTCTGGATTACAAATACGCTAACTAAGCTTTACTTCTTCCTTTTTCTTCTAACAGGAGGATCAATCTTCTAGTATTCACTTACCGGAACCTTAACTCTCATTCCTCCAAGAAACCTCTGCCTACAACCATCCTCAGTGGGGTAATTGAAATATAACAACCTGTTTCATTTAGTCGCTTCTCCTGCCGGAGCTGCATCACCTTTCTCGGCAGCCCGACTCAGCCGCTGATGTCACACTCTCTCTTCCGGCTCGGAACTCAGCACTCACTGACTGCCTGTCTGTGTAACCGCCAGACACCGGACTCCATTCTTCTACAGACTAGGCAAACAGGTATTTCCATCTCTACCATCATAATATGTTATTCCTAAACTTACAGCAATAGAGCATCCAGTTTCTATGTCATATTAATGTTAAGCAAGTCTCTCTGATCCTCAAACAAAACCAAGCAGTGTGTGAATTTATGTTTCGTTACTTAAAACTTATGCTGAGCCAGAGTCTGATTTAAAGAGACATTACCTACTATATACTTGTCTAATCTGTGCTTCATTCACTAAAGGTCTCTGTATAACATCTTCCTTAAGAGTACCTAGTTACAGCCTAAAAGTGACATATTTGAGACAGTTTAACCACTCCAGGAAAATAGTCTATTTAACCAATGATATTCAGTGTGTGTTTTGAATTAGATACAGACTGTTTATCCCTGTTAAATAAAAGCACTGTATTTACAGAATCTGCTTGTCAGTAGTTGATTCAATTAATTCAGTGTTACAACAAACCAATTATCTACAGTTGAGTTCCATATATACATTCACTTAATTTGAATATCCTTATATAATACCAAGCCGAAAAGATTGGAATGGAACCAGTAGATCTACCACAGGGGTTGTATTTAATCTCACGCAAAGGGTTGATCAGCTAGCCCAGGGGCTACATGACTTACAAGTTGAGAATGTAGCTCTAAGGAATATTATAAAAGATTCCATTGCTCTGAAAACTAATCAATTGGAGTCTATGTTAGAACCACAAGTTTCCTTACCAGAGCACTTCTCTGGGAATAGAAAAGTTTACAGGCAGTTTAAGAACGCCTGCCACTTACTCTTTTCAATGAAACCCAGGACTTACCCCACTGAGAGAGTGAAGGTTCTGACAACTATATCATTCCTCAGAGGGGAACCCAGAAACTGGGCCGACAAGTTCTTTGAAACAGAGGACCCCATTTTAGGTTCACTAGATGCTTTCTTTGCATCCATGGATGAACTTTTTCAGGACACTGATATACAGCTCACAGCTGAATCCTCCATGAGGAGCCTCAAGCAAGGCAAGAGACCCGTGGAGGAGTATATCACAGACTTCAAACAGTTCGCTGCTGATTCACTCTGGAACCCCATAGCCTTGCGGAATCAATTCCGTAAACGTCTCTCTGAGGCATTGAAGGACGAGTTGGCTAGGATTGAACAACCAAAAACCCTTGACGCCTTTATGAGAATGGCTACCCAAATCGACCGCCGTCTCCGTGAGAGAAAAGCGGAAAAATCAGCAACAATTAAAGCCTAAAGTTTCATACACTTCTTCTGCCAGTTCTTCCTACACCCCCACTAAACCTCAGACTGAGGCGATGGAGATAGGAAACCTTAGAGGACCACTCAGTCCTGAAGAGAAACTACGCCGTAAGATGAAGAATCTTTGTTTGTATTGTGCCAGTCCTACTCATAATGTTCAAGAATGTACAGTCCTGTTGAAGTCTAAGAAAAGTAAGTTTAAATACATTAATTCATCCGTACATTCCCATTTAAAGACCTCTTATTGCACGCTGTCTCTTTCCCTACAGCTGGAATGAAGTTTACTGAAAATTGAAGATGCTATCCCCATTAAGGTTATTGATGGATCACCCATGGTTTCCGGTCCAATAACCCATGAGACAGTTCCTGTACTCGTAAATATCAGCTGACACACAGAATTGTTGTCCCTTGACGTTTTACCCTCACCTCATTTTACTTTGGTTCTTGGGATGAAGTGGTTACAACTTCATAACCCATCTATTGTTTGGTCCCTGTTTCAAATAAAATTTAATTCAACTTATTGCAGAGATACTTGTTTCAGTGGTCATTTATTAATGCAAACTAACACAATTATAGATAACCTACCCATAGAATATTCTGACTTCAAAGATGTGTTTAGTAAGACAGAGGCTGAGAACTTGCCACCTCATAGGATATATGACTGTCCGATAGACCTCCAACCTGGTGCTAGAATTCCATTTGGTCATCTCTACCCTCTCAGTCCTCCTGAATTGGAGCATTTAAAAGAATATTTAGAGGAGAACCTAAGGAAAGGTTTTATTAGAGCTTCCACTTCCCCAGCTGGTGCAGGGATATTCTTTGTTCGCAATAAGGATTCCAGTCTGAGACCCATTATTGATTACCGCAAACTCAATAAATGTACAATAAAGAATCGTTATCCATTACCGCTAATCCCTGAAATGATCGAAAGACTTTCTGATGCCACCATTTTCACCAAGTTAGATTTAAGAGGAGTGTACAATCTCATCAGGATAAAGGAGGGCCATGAGTGGTTGACGGCATTTAGGACCAGGTATGGCCTATTTGAATACCTGGTAATGCCTTTCGGCCTGTGTAATGCCCCAGCTACGTTCCAGCATTTTATTAACGATGTGTTTAGAGATCTGTTGGACGTATGTCTAGTAATATATTTGGATGACATACTCATATACTCCAGAACCAGAGAAGAACATATAAAACATGTTCGAAGAGTCCTTTCCAGGCTTAGCGTTCATAGATTGTATGCAAAGCCTGAAAAATGCATGTTCCACACTAACCGTGTATCCTTCCTAGGCTATAACATCTCCCCCTCAGGAATACAAATGCAGACAGAAAAGGTAACTGCCGTTCTCGATTGGCCTCAACCAAAATCAAAGAAGGATTTGCAGCGGTTTTTGGGATTTTTTAATTACTATAGAAAATGTATTTAAAAATTTTCCTCTGTAGTCAAGTCTTTAACAACTCTAACTGGCAGTACAACACCCTTTATCTGGAATTCTGAGGCTGAGACAGCTTTCCAGCTACTGAAGACCAGATTCACAACAGCTCCTATACTACATTTCCCTATAACCCACTGATCATAAAAATTTACAGTATCTCCAAAGAAACAAAACTCTTTCAGCTCGACAGGTTCATTGGAGCCTCTACTTTGATCAGTTTCCCTATACCCCAGTACCAATATACTTTGGAAGTCGACTCATCGGATTATGCAATAGGAGCCGTTCTATCTCAGCAAAGTTCGTTAAAACAACCTCTGCATCCCATCTCCTTTTATTCCAAGATCATGTCTCCTGCTGAAAGAAATTATGCAATTGGAGACAAAGAACTCCTAGCAATTCGCCGTTCCCTCGAACATTGGAGGCATCTCCTCGAAGGGACTACCTTACCGATTAATATCTACACTGGTCATAAAAATTTACAGTATCTCCAAAGAAACAAAACTCTTTCGGCTCGACAGGTTCGTTGGAGCCTCTACTTTGATCAGTTCAACTTCACTATCATTTACAGACCAGCAGATAAAAACAGAAAGGCCAATGCCTTATCTCGTTCTCTTAAGAAACCAGATGACCCACTCCGATCCAGCATTATACCTCCCGATTGTTTCATTGGGCTGACAACTCCGATCATCACCGAGCTCAAATCTTATTGCAAAAGGGTACCTGTACCACCCCAACAAGAACTCCACAAATCCACCGGACTATATTATCATGGGAGTAAATTGTATCTTCCTCCTCATTTACGGTTACAGATAGTAAAAGCCTCTCATGATACTCTTGCCGGACACCCCGGCATTCAACGAACTTTGGAACGTCTCTCACGAACCTTTTGGTGGCCAAAGATGAGAACAACCATCCAAGAGTACATAAAAACTTGCAAAGTATGCACCACCTCCAAACCTGAGCGTAAAGCTCCATACGGATTGCTTATGCCTCTTCCCGTTCCTGAAAGACCCTGGTACCATGTCTCCATGGATTTTATCGTTGATTTACCCCCTTCCAACAAACAAACAACCATATTTGTAGTCATCGACCTCTTCACAAAAATGGCACATTTCATCCCCTATCACAAACTCCCCACTTCCTCTGAAACAGCCCATCTGTTCATCGATAATATAGTCAAATTACATGGCATACCTCCTATTTTAACCAGTGACAGGGGAACGCAATTTACCTCGAAATTTTGAACCAAACAGTGTGAGGTAACGCAGATTGATCACCGCTTCACCCCAGCTTACCACCCCCAAACAAACGGGCAGGCAGAAAGACTGAATCAGTGGCTAGAACATTACTTAAGAGGCTACTGTTCCTATCACCAATCGGACTGGATGAAATTCCTTTCAATGGCTGAATATGCATACAACAATTCTTTGAACGCTTCTACGAAGATGACACCGTTCTATGCAAACTATGCCTATCACCCTGATCTAACTTTTTCTTCACTCAACCCCTCAGATTCTCCGTTGGTTGATGATATTGTCAATACAATACAGGAAAACTTCAAATATATTCAGGAGAATATTCTTACGGCACAGAAGGCACAAAAACAGTTCTAAAATCTCAGAAGGAGACCACCTCCCGACTATGCTGTGGGCGATTTGGTGTGGCTCTCCACAAAGAACTTAAAACTCCAAATACCCTCTAAAAAATTGGCAAGCTTGTTCATAGGTCCATTCCCAATAGAATAGATTATTTATAAGAATGACATCAGATTACAACTCCCCAACACCATAAAGATCCATCCAACAGTACACGTTTCCCTTTTAAAACCTTATGTCTGCACGGGGGGCGGAGCTGCGCCGTGCTGGAGCATGGAAGCAGTGTAATTGAGCTCCGGAGCTGTCGGGCCTTTTGTGGCATACAAACCTGCACTTTTCAAACTAATTTGGCCGTAACCTCCTATATTATGACCCTCTAACTAGCTGGCCTTGGAATTGTATCCTATCCTGGGCATAATGGACCTAAACATAGATCAGAAAAGCACCGGAGCAGAAATCACAACCGCCATCTTGCCTCACATGCTGTGAGATGCACCGAAACCACACTGCTCGATCCTGCCGCTTCATCCTTCAGAGTCAGCCATCCTGCTCACCCTGCTTATCGTGGGCGACTGCACCATTACTCCCGCATGTGAACAGTAAAGGGAGTTGAAATACGGAGAGCTATACCGCGGCCCCAGATCCACCCGAGCCGACACGTGAGAGCACAGGTATTATTCTGACCTACAATAACATAACCTGGAGGCTTCCAAAGCTCCCACATACAACACACAGAGATATAGACACTGAACTTAAATAGCACATACCGGAGCTCCCACTGGGGCCTTACTTGACAACGGACTACCCTGGGACTTGGTGCTCAGTATACTCGGGCCTGGGGTCCCGCTTTTTGGCCCTTCACAGTTGCTCTCCACCGCAACTATACGCATAGTGAGAAAAGGGAGGATACATTAACTCCTCTTACACACGATTCCTCTCACCACATTACCCAGCAACAAGGCCACCCTCAATCATACCATGACCAGCAGAAAAGGCAATAAACTAGAAAAGCAAAACAAATTGTTGGGGCCATCAGTCTCTTCATTCTTTCAACCACACGACTCATCAGTCCCAGAGACCATGCATTCTCAGGAATCAGCACCCACTATCACGACTCCTGTTCCAATACAGGACCCTCTACAGTCTATACAATCCCAGATCGCTGGCCTCCCATCTAAATCAGACATAGAATCGCTAAAAAAGTTTATCAAAGAAGAGATTAAAGATTTAAAGAAAGACCTTAACGAATTAGGCTCTAGAATGGAATTCCTAGAGGATGGCCAGGACCATCTTAACAACATGGTCAGCACAAACTCTAACCAATTGTCTATACATGACTCAATGCTTCAAAACCTATCTGATAAAATAGAAGACCTCGAGAATCGAGGCCGGAGGAACAATCTGCGAATACGTGGGATCCCAGAGGAGGTCTCACAAGATCAACTTAGAACATATGCCACAGAACTCTTTCAATTTCTTCTCCCTCAATCCCCCAACCTCCTGCCAGAGGACATTGAGAGAATTCATAGGGCCCTTAGACCTCCCAGCAGACCTCCTGCTCCCCCAAGAGATGTTGTATTAAAATTCCTGAAATACACTGTAAAAGAAGAGATGTGGCAGTCGGCCAGGGCCAGGAGAGTCATTCAATTCCATAACCATAATTTGCAGATATTTCAAGATCTTTGCCCACAAACAATCCAGCGTAGGAGAGAGGTCCGTTTCATAACTAAGGTTCTGCAAGACAACAATATACGTTACCGCTGGGGGTACCCATTTAGTCTTATAATTTCACATAACGGAGGACAAGTGATATATAAAAGTTTTTCGGACCTAGACCACATTTCAAAGAAACTCAACCTCTCTTTTGAGCAAAAACAGTCATAGACCCCCCACTTCTGAGGAATCATCCGGAGGAAGGAACCTCAAGAGAGCAAATAATTCCTTGGTCTAGGGTGGCCCCCAAGAGGCGCAAGACAGGCCCCCCTCCACCAGACGAAGATACCTGATAATTCTAGCAACACTACCTCACTCTCCCTTTTTCTTACATGAAAATGGATTATCAATCTCTTACTGTGATAATCGCAGTAGCTATTTCTTTCCTAAGCTCCTGTGAACTGACCTCAGCTTTGATGCTCCCAGGGTATCGTATAAATTTCTCGAACTCTTGTTCATTTTTATCCTTGTTTAATGTGTTTAACTGTTCAGTTGGGTTCAACTATACTTTGATTAAAATGCTAAGTTCCCGGTCATATATCTTATGAATGCCATAAGGGTTCCCCGACATCATTCCACCCCCTTGAATGGTGTCTTGTTACAACTCCACGTCCACCATTTGTTACCATAAATGTTTAAATTTCTATTTATGCTTGTTTTTTCATATGCTCATATTTAAGCAATCCGTTTATATTAGAAATGTCATAACAGTTCCTGAAAGTCTACCTGTACCTATTACCAGTCGAATTTTGCATACAAATGTTTTTCTGTACTGTTCATTCATATCTCACTATGTTTACCCCCAAGAATTCTCTGTTCCTGTTCATCATATACTCTCACAGATAACTTACAAGGTTCTATCCATCTCATGCACTATTGCACACATTTACTCTCTGCAACATTTACTAATACTCATCCCCTGTTACTCCCCGTGTGTCCCAGCTCTCTACTTATCTATAGTCGCCACTGAATACATAAGACATGGCTGTACAACCTAGACCTATTAATTTTTTGTCCCATAATGTTAAAGGGCTAAACATCCCCCAGAAAAGATCCCAAGCTTTGAGGGATTATCATAGACTTAAAAGCGATATTATTCTCCTCCAAGAGACTCATTTTAGGAAGGGCAGAGAACCCATACAGTCCCTTAGGAAATTTGGCCAGGTCTTCCTTTCATCACATACCACAAAACACAACGGAGTAGGAATTTTGATACGTAAACAGATTCCTTTCCATCTCACTAATATTTTTAAAGATACAGACGGAAGACTAGTGGTAATCACTGGTCGACTTTTCAACAAAGTCATAACCATTGCTAATGTATATGCCCCAAATTCTGGAGACGCCTCGTTCTTCCTCAGAACCTCTAACATAATTTCTGAAATGTCCAGGGGTTGCCTGATCATAGGAGGAGATTTCAATTTAGCTTTAAATCCAGATTTAGACTGCTCCTCTGGAACGTCATCCATATCCCAAAAGACGTTAAAACTAATCAAATCCCATATTTCAAAACTAAATGTCCATGATGCCTGGAGAATTCACCACCCAAATGTCAAAGATTATACGTTTTTCTCCCACCCCCACCAAATATATTCCCGCATCGATTATTTCATGATTGACGTCACTAGTTTAACCTTAGTCCAATCCTCTAACATCTTCCCCATAACATGGTCAGATCATGCTATGATTAGTTGCTCTTTAAATTGGCCCACTTCACAGAAACCAGAACGCACCTGGAGATTGGATGAAACATTACTGACAGATCCAATTTCCAAACTACACATCCAAGAGAAAATCGAGTCCTATTTCCAGTTAAATGTTACACCAGATGTCACCCCCCACCAGATTTGGGAAGCACACAAGTGCGTTATTAGAGGGGAAGTAATTGCACTCAAAGCGAAAATAACCAAACAAAACTCCCTGGCACTTAGTAATCTACTAGAAGAACTAGACAAACTCCAAGACACCCATAAAAGACACCCAAAGGCCCATTCCCTACTCGAACATATCACTCATAAGCAGAGGCAGCTGGCCCTTCTTTTAGGCTTAGAGGCCAAACGTAAAGCTCTATTCCTTAGAAGAAGATTTTACGAGGGAGGAAATAGACAGGGCAGGCTCCTTGCACGCTTATTGAGAAATAAGTCTTCTAAGGGATATATTATGAGTATAAAAGATAATAAAGGCAAAACATGGTTCACATCTTCCGACATAGCGGATAATTTCAAATCCTATTATGAGGACCTCTATAATTTAGACAAGAAACAAACCCCACCTTCACCCTCAGACATAACCGACTACCTTGCCTCACTACATCTCCCCTCCTTGACAGAAGACCAGAAATTAGATTTAGAATCCCCTTTCACCTTGAAGGAACTTCGAAAGGCTATCCTCTCTTTCCCGCCCGGTAAAGCTCCGGGCCCAGATGGCTTTGGCCACTCATACTATTCTAAATTTATAGACATTCTTGGCCCCCACCTCCTATCACATTTCTCTGACATTGATAATGATATCTCCTTTCACCCCCAATCCCTCCAAGCTCATATCTCAATAATACCGAAACCAAACAAGTCCCTAGATCTTATCCCTAACTATAGGCCAATCTCTCTGCTAAACGCGGATATAAAAATATTCGCTAAAATGTTGGCTATTAGACTAAACCAATATCTCCCTCAACTCATTCATCAGGATCAGGTTGGTTTCGTCCCACTTAGGGAGGCTAAGGACAACACAGTCCGAAATCTCCATCTACTTCTCCACTCCAAAAACCGGGGCCTTCCCGCAGTCTGGTTGTCAACAGACGCGGAGAAGGCCTTTGATCGAGTTAGATGGTCCTTCCTTAAGGCTACACTGAAATCCATGGGCCTAGGCGAGCTTATGCTCCATAGAATTTTTGCTTTATATAATAGCCCCAGTGCCCGAATCTCCCTGAATGGCATCCTATCCCGCCCCTTCCCAATAACTAACGGCACCAGGCAGGGGTGCCCCTTGTCCCCTTTACTATTTATATGTCTCTTGGAGACTTTCGCTGCCAGAGTCAGACAAAACCCAAACATTACAGGTATATTAGTTGGGGGAGAGACATATAAATTATCCCTCTTCGCAGACGACGTGTTGTTTTCCCTCACATCCCCGGATAAATCAATACCCATACTCCTAGATGAATTGACACTTTTTCACAAACTAACCAACTTTACCATCAATCAGTCTAAGTCTGAGTATCTAGGAATCTCGTTGCCAGACACTCTTGCCCAACAAATTGAACTCACCTGTCCCTTCCGACGGTGCAAAACCTCATTGAGATATTTAGGTATTAACCTTACTGAAGACTTAGACTCAACATACCGCTATAATTACGTCCCTCTTAAAATATCTCTAGAACGCGAACTTTCCTCATGGCATTCTAGACACCTGTCTTGGATGGGTAGAATCAACTCGATAAAAATGACAGCTTTTCCCAGGCTACTGTATGTATTGCAAGCTCTCCCTATCCGTCTTCCACCCCGATACCTCACAAATATCCAAAGACTATTCAGCTCCTTCATTTGGGGAGGTAGGCATTCTAGAATTAATAGTAAGATAATGACATCCCCCCGAATACATGGTGGTCTGGGGGTCCCCAATTTAGAATTGTACAGATCTGCCATTTATATCCAAAGGATCCTCGACTGGAGGATACATGGGTCTCAAAAGCGGTGGGTTCACCTGGAAGAATATTTGTATAAAGACCAAAATCTCAGCTCTGTTTGCTGGTCCCCCCGTTTTGAAAACACAATCCACAACATAGACAATCCAATAACTAGAGAGACCTTATTACAGTGGTGGAAAACGAATAAAACTAACCCTTACCTATCATCCAACCCCTCCCCACTCACATCCCTGACACATAATTCTGAATTCTCTCTGGCTGACCTGAGGACTGACCCCTCTAACCCTAACCAACACTCCGACATTGCGATACATCACCTTTCAGAGAACGAACACTTACTCCCACATACCACTCTTCAGGAGCGGAACTTCGCTTGGGCCTCCAACTGGTTTAACTATAGAAGACTTCACAATTATATTACAACTCATAAATCCAATAATAACATGCTTAGACCTATGACTAAACTAGAAACGTTGATTACATCTCCTACCCCTTTAAGGCATACCCTATCTAAAATTTATTCTATTTTAACTCAACCTCCTCCGGGGTACTTACCTGGAGCTATTGAATCATGGGAAAGGGAGTTAGGAGTCATTATTCTCCCCCAAGTAGCATCATCTATATTTATAAATACTATGTCATCCTCCTCATCGGCTGCCCTTCTAGAGATGAACTATAAAATCCTTCATAATTGGTATCTCACACCTAGACGTTTATACAAATTATACCCTACAACTGGGAATAAATGCTGGCGATGTGGACACGCGGGGAGTGGTATGGGCCACATGTGGTGGTGGTGCAACAGCATCACTTGGTTTTGGAGAACCCTTCTGGGTGAGATTGAAAAATTTTTCCAGTTCATACTCCCTTTCGATCCCCTAATATTTCTTCTAAACAAACACATCAAACTCCCCTCCAAATCCCATGTCATTTTACTTCGCATATTCTCAAATGGCGCTAAAGCACTTATTGCAAAGAACTGGAAATCCATAGACCCTCCCAATATCATAATGTGGAAAAATAAAGTTAGCGACCTTATAGAACTAGAAGAATATAAAGCTTTTAGATTGGACACTAGGGATCATTATATTATTGCACAAAATATGTGGACACAATATTTAGCCTCAGAAAACTCTCTTTAATCACTCATCCACTAATGAGTTCCCCCTTACCCTCCCATACTTCCCTGCATAGATAGAGAATTTTCATTAATTGACGGTACATCCTTTCAGATATTCTTATGTAATATTGATTTGAAACCCTGAAATGACACGGTAGACTGTTGTTTTTCTTTTTGCATATGTTTTTTATTTTCTCAATACTGTTGCCTTGAGAGACTGTTATTTTAATTTGACATTCTGATTGTTTTTCTTTGTCAATGACAATTGTATTTTGTATTCCTTAACGGATTTTGTATTTTTGAAATTATACCAATAAAAAACAACTTGGAATAAAACCTTATGTCTGCACTAGGGATCAGCAAATTCTTCTACCACCTGCTGCGACCATTCTTGGGCAGGAGGAATATGAGGTTGAAGCAATTCTGGATTCCAGATACTATAAGGGGGTATTACAATATCTGGTTAGGTGGAAAAATTATTCGCCTGATGAGGATACCTGGGAGCCCATCTCCAATTTGAATGCTCCTCGCCTTTTGTCACAGTTTCATCGGAGACATCCCGACAGACCTCGTCCTGCCGCTGTGGGACAGCTTCCTTGAGCGGGGGGTCATGTCAGGAATTTGCTCTGTTTCTTTAAGGGATTGTGAAGCACCTATTCCTGATTGATTGCTCCTCCTATAAAACAGCCTAACACATAGCATTCAGTGCTTGGTATTGTGTTCAGTTATCTCTGTGTACTCCCACAAATACAAGCTCTGGATTACAAATACGCTAACTAAGCTTTACTTCTTCCTTTTTCTTCTAACAGGAGGATCAATCTTCTAGTATTCACTTACCGGAACCTTAACTCTCATTCCTCCAAGAAACCTCTGCCTACAACCATACTCAGTGGGGTAATTTAAATATAACAACCTGTTTCATTTAGTCGCTTCTCCTGCCGGAGCTGCATCACCTTTCTCGGCAGCCCGACTCAGCCGCTGACGTCACACTCTCTCTTCCGACTCGGAACTCAGCCCTCACTGACTGCCTGTCTGTGTAACCGCCAGATGCCGGACTCCATTCTCCTACAGACTAGGCAAACAGGTATTTCCATCTCTACCATCATAATATGTTATTCCTAAACTTACAGCAATAGAGCATCCAGTTTCTATGTCATATTAATGTTAAGCAAGTCTCTCTGAACCTCAAACAAAACCGAGCAGTGTGTGAATTTATGTTTCGTTACCTAAAACTTATGCTGAGCCAGAGTCTGATTTAAAGAGACATTACCTACTATATAATTGTCTAATCTGTGCTTCATTCACTGAAGGTCTCTGTATAACATCTTCCTTAAGAGTACCTAGTTACAGCCTAAAAGGGACATATTTGAGACAGTTTAACCACTCCAGGAAAATAGTCTATTTAACTAATGATATTCAGTGTGTGTTTTGAATTAGAAACAGACTGTTTATCCCTGTTAAATTAAAGCACTGTATTTAGAGCATCTGCTTGTCAGTAGTTGATTCAATTAATTCAGTGTGACAACAAACCAATTATCTACAGTTGAGTTCCATATATACATTCACTTAATTTGAATATCCTTATAAGGGCTGACTTGCAAGTATGGGAGGCCTTCTTAAAAAATTTAATGTCATCCGTCTTTGGCGTTCACCCCTGCATCTAGCCAATCATTGCACTTATTTACAGATGCGGCTGGGTCCAAAGGCTATGGGGCTTATTTTCAAGGGCTATGGTCGGCAGGTCCTTGGCCCTCAGACTGGAAAGAGAGGGGTTTGAACCTCACCCTATTAGAACTTTTTCCTATAGTGTTAGCAGTTGAATTATGGGAGACATACTTTGAAAACAAGACTATGGTTTTCTGGACGGACAACCTCAGTGTTGTTCATGCGGTAAACAATCTATCAGCAACATCAGCTGTGGTGATGTGCCTGCTGAGACGCCTGGTGTTGTGCTGCTTAGAGCTTAACATTCAATTTCAAGCTCAGCATGTCCCTGGGGTTAATTACGTACTTGCTGATGCTCTGTCGTGGCTCGATTGGGTGACTTTCAGACGTCTGGCACCTAATGCTGCTCCAAAAGGTTTACCCTGTCCTGCTTCTCTTTGGCAGCTTCTAAGTCCCAGATATCCATGCTCCCTTTAGTTCGTGCTTCGCTAGCTCCATCAACCTGGCGCTCTTATGTTAGCTTGTGGGACAAATGGGAACAATTTTGTCAAGATCGGAATTTGGAGGCGGTGGAGGCATCACAGGTTACATTGTGTGACTGGCTGGTGAGTCTTAGACAGTCGGGGGCTCGTCACGGTGCTATTCATTCTCGGCTAGCGGCATTGTCATTTTTCTTTCGTACCATGGGCATGCATGACCCAACTAGTTCATTTTTTGTACGTCAGGTGGTGAAAGGTTGGGGGAGATCGCAACCCCAGCATAAAGACCCTAGAGAGCCCATTACCTTAGCCCGGCTTGAGCGGCTGGTCGAGGCATTACAGCAGGTTTGCACCACGCAGCCTTCGTCCTTGCTTATTCAGCAGCTCTTAGGGTTGGTGAATTAGTATCCCCCTCAAAAACACAGGTTGACAAGGGCTTGTTGGCTGCACATTTGCAGTTTTCAGCGGATTCTCTATTGCTGTACCTGCCCCATTCAAAAACAGATCAGCAGGGCAGAGGGGTGTGGATTTCCATGCCCAAGACACTAGGGTCATGTTGCCCAGTCACGGCCCTGACTCAATTCTGGGAATGTAGGCCCGCAACAAACCCTGGGTCTCTGTTAATGCATGCTAATGGCAACGCGCTATCCATCTACCAGTTCCGCAAGGTCTTAGCGAAGGTGGCGGTGGTAGCAGGTTTGGATGTAACTAAAATAGCTTCCCACTCCTTTCGCATAGGGGCCGCAACTAACGCTGCGCTGACAGGCTCCTCGGCGGAAGCTATTTGACATTTGGGTAGATGGCGTTCTAATAGGTACAGGGGTTATGTTCGCCCAGTTGTTTAATGTTAAGTTGAGTTGCCTGTTTTGTGTTCTTTACACTGTTTGTCATTACAGGTGTATCAAGCGGTGCTAAGAGATTGTGGATCGTGGGGCACTCATATGTGCATTGGGCTTGCATCCGTTGCTTATCCCTTCCCGGTGGCCAATCCCTGGGGTTTCCTTCTTATAAGGCATCAGTTAGATGGTTGGGGGAACGGGGTATGTGTTGGCCTAGGTTAGCCCCCCTTATATCTGAGGCCCTGGTACGCTGGGGTAAGCCTCACATTTTGATTATCCATCTTGGGGGTAATGATGTGGGTGCCATTCCAGTGTTTGAACTGATAAAGATCATGCAGGCCGGAATTGCATGAATAAGGACCAGAATCCCAAACGTTAAGATTGGGTGGTCCAATATTATTCCCAGACTGGAATGGCGACACATGGCTAGTCACAGTGCAGCCTATAGGGTGCAAAAAAAGATAAATGCCTAGGTCTAGGTAAGACGTCATGGGGGTGGGAGGATTCGTTGTTAGGCAAGATTCCATCACGGCCGACAAGCTTCAGTACTATAGGAGTGATAGGGTTCACCTAGAGAACGTAGCCCTAAATATCTTTATTACTGATATTTGGAATTCTATAGTAACCCGCCTATAAGCAGGTTGTGGTTGATTAGGGTGGCGGTAAGGGTAGCATTTTCATGCTATCTTGTGGCGGGATGTAGCGGCCCTGAGGTAGAGGCCCTGTTCTGTAGGAAATGGCGAAAAGGGGTGAGCGATGACCGATCTGAAAGTGAGAGGGGTGGACGTCCCCAAGTGCATGTGGGGTGCCCCTCCTTCCCCTTGCGGGTGGGTCACAAAAGCTTGACACCCCTCAGTAGCGTTTCCTTGAGCAGAGAGCCTCTCTGCTGCAGTTTCCTTTTTCGGGCCATTTACCTCCAGCAGCGCTGGGTTATGTTTTTAGTGATAAGTTCTTGCCACCATCTTGCCTGTCGGTTAAGTTTTTTTCTGAAGTTATTCAGTTAATAAATGTTTTGACCCGTGACAGTTTCTGTGTCTTATTTATTCCTTATGGTTAAGTTATTTAAATGTCAAAGTTAAGATAAGTTCCTCTCTGCTGGTAACAACTGATAGGCATTTAATCCCTTAAGACAGTGGAGGGACCAGCATGGGACTGAAACAAGCTAAGGGTTAATGCTGGAAGGAGTGAGATAGGAGAAGAGGGCAGTCTGGGGTCTAGTTGCAAAAATGTTGCTAGTGTAGGGAGGAGCTCCCCTTCTTACCTTAAAAGTGTGCAGCACAGATTCCTGGCCCTAGTCTTCCTGGATCCTGGAGCAAAGACGTTTTCCCTCCCACCCTCCCCTGGTTGACAAGATGGTGGCCCCTTGTTAGTTAATGGATAGGGCAAGGGCCTAGGCATGCCTAGTCAGGCTAGCCTTAGTTAGTCCATAACTGTCTAGTTATAGCTTCCATTTCAGGATTTTCCAGTTCGAGCGGCTGGGATACAGAAAACCTCACTGGGGAAGTGTTTTTTGGCACCTTGACTGTGGGAGGTAGCGGCCCTGTTCCGTAGGAAATGGCGAAAAGGGGTGAGCGATGATCGATCTGAAAGTGAGAGGGGTGGACGTCCCCAAGTGCACGTGGGGTGCCCCTCCTTCCCCTTGTGGGTGGGTCACAAGAGCTTGACACCCCTCAGTAGCGTTTCCTTGAGCAGAGAGCCTCTCTGCTGCAGTTTCCGTTTTTTGGCCGTTTACCTCCAGCAGCGCTGGGTTATGTTTTTAGTGATAAGTTCTTGCCACCATCTTGCCTATCGGTTCAGTTTTTTCTGAAGTTATTCAGTTAATAAATGTTTTGACCCATGACGGTCAAACATTTTACCCACACTCAGGCCTAGATTTAGAGTTCGGCGGTAAAAGGGCTGTTAACGCCACGCGTGTTTTATGTCTAACGCACGGCATTGTTTGACTCCGGTATTTAGAGTTAAAATAAGACCATCTAACGATGCTCCTAACGCGTGTATGTCACACGCGTAATACTGGCCGCGTAAGACAGTCTCCCATAGAGATCAATGGGAAAGCAAAAAAATATCTTTTTTCACCTAACACTCGATCTCGCGAGAATACGCACAGCTCAGTCATATGACGCATACCACATCATGCACAACAATAACACGCCGCAAATGTCACAACAACAATCAATCAACAAATCACACAAGCATTACACATTCACAAGCGGGGGATGTTTTAATAAAATTTTTATACGGGGAATACGCATATACTTTAAGATGCGGAAAATCGCAAAATAACAACAAGGATTAAAAATGATATACATACACTAGAAAAAAGATCGTATTCAATATCACTATATATTAGGACAAACATACATATACAACACTTCACTAATAACACACCATCGCAAATTCACATTTAAAATGAATACTATTGGACAATGTTAGAGAAAACGACCACTATGACATCATCGCATTCTGCACATTCCACAAATACCAACTCAAAATGAGCATGCGCAAATTCACACACCTAATACACATTGCAATAATATTAATTGCTAATAAAGCACACCTGAACACTATTTACAACGCAAATAGGTACATCATTAAACATTTACACAGGGTATATAAGCACCACACAAGCATGGCTTCTTTGACTGTGTTGCTGTTGGGTCTTTGGAGATTGGAGGTTTAAGAATAGAGAGTTTGCGAATTTTTGAGAGTTAGTGTTAGCGTGAGAGAGTCAGTTGGTAGTGTTAGCGTGAGAGAGTGAGTGAGTTAGTGGTAGTTAGTGGGAGTGGGAGAGAGTCTGTTAGTGGGAGCGTGAGTGAGTTAGTGGGAGTTATTAGTGAGAGTTGTTAGTGTGAGCGTCAGTTAGTGGTAGTTAGTGAGCGTTAGTGGGAGTGTTTGTTAGTGAGAATTAGAAGTAGTGTGAGTTAGCGAGCGAGTGATTTTTCTGTACACTTAACACATTTACACGCAAACACATTCAATACATACATACACTTATCAATAACACTACATACACTCCATACCCCCTACCCCCTCATACTACACTCCATACCCCATTCCTTGTAGTCCCATTCCCTTTCATCCCATTTACTCTTATCCCATACCCCATACCCATCCCATACCCATCCCCTAGTTACATTTAGTTTACATATCCTCCTTTTAGTCTTATTCTTTTCGTTTATTTAAAGACTCCTTACCCTCTTTGTTTTTTACATCCCTCTCACACTTTAAGCACCTTTTTTGTCTTTTTAGTTCTTTATTTTGACCCCCTTTAATTTCATCACACTCACTTTTTGTTTGATTATTTGGGGTTTAGTTTAGGGAAGAGATGGAGGCCAGGCAGGGGACAGGTAGAGGGGGGAGTAGAGGGAGGGGGAGAGGAACAGGGCAGGAAGGGGGGCAGGAAGCGGGGGTGGAAGCGGTGGGTGGACCCAGCCACTTGGTTCAAGATGACCAAGTGGCTGGGCCCAGTGGCGGTCAGAGTAGGGCTTCACAGTCCGGGAAACAGAGGGCATCATCACAGGGGAAGGCCAAGGCGACCAGGGAGGCGAGGTTTTCGATGGAGGAGAAGGAGGCCCTCGTAGAGGCCTATATGGCCAGGCATAGGATGCTGCAGCACCAAAAGACCACCCCGACTGACAGGAGGAGGCTCTGGAACGAGATTAGGAATGCAGTCAATGCAGTGGGTGGCCGGAACCGCGATATGGATTCTATCAAACATCGGTACCGGGACTGTAAACTTGAACTGAAAAAAAAGTTAAGCCTGGAGGCCCGACATGCCGCAGGGACCGGTGGCGGCCCTGCCATTGAAATGGACTACTGCCGATGGGAGGAAATGTTGCGTCCCAGCATCTCCGAGGTGGAAGTAGTCGGTATCGGAGGAATCGATACCGGGAACCTGCCACTCTCATCTGACGGTAAGCTTATTGAACAATAATTTCACATACAAATGTATTTCAAGGGACACTATACGCAAACATTTACTTTCATGATTGAGGTAGCGAATACAATTTGTCAAAACATTCAAATGTACTTATATTACCTCATTTGATTCATTCTTGAGATATATTTTAATGAAGAAATAGCCATGCACACGGTGAAACAATCACAGGAGGCAGCTATATTCAGCTAACAATCAGCATCTTATAAGCATATTTAGATATGCTTTTCAGCAAAGAATATCCAGAGAATGAAGCGAATTAGATAAGAAAAGTACATTCGAAAGTTGATACAAAATGTATGCTTCTAAATCATGAAAGATAAAACATTGGGTTTCATGTGTTAAGTATCCGATTAATGCTATAACGTTGTTTACACGCATTCAATTACTTTGCGGTTACATCAGTATCTAGGCTATAGGTTAGGTGTGCATTTAAACAGACTGAAAACAAACGCAAAAACATTCACATTGACCAGATATCACAAACACGGTTTATGAAAAAGATGAAATCGTATTGATTGTTTGTTAGATTTCAAAGTGGATTAATGATTCTGCATTTGTAATTGTATCGTAAGCTAAGTCATTTAAAGCTTTATTTGCAAATATGCTAATATATACTTTTTTTTTTTTTCTTTTTTTTTTTTATATACAGAGTCTGGGGACGAGGCAGCACAGCCTCCTGCATCTCCCCGGGATGAGAGTGGTGGTGAGGAATTTCCACTTCGGAGGGAAGAGGCCCCCCGTGACGAACAGCGCACGGGAGATGATCAAGAGGCCCCGGAAGCACAGGAGGAACCCGCGGAACCCGAGGTCCCTCAAAGACCCGCACTCCGCCGTGCACGGGCACCCCGCCGTGCACGGGTTCAACATGCACAACAAGAGGAGATAGCGGAGGTGCGGGTTCTACTGGAGTACATAGACCAGATGCGTACCTCCCGGATAGAAAATATAGAAGGACGACACAGAATACTTGATGGCCAAAATCAGATTATTCAAGGCCAAAATGAAATCATAAACATACTGAATAGAATAGAAGAAGGCCAAACAAGAATATTTAATCTTCATCAACAAATGTTCACATTTTTCCGGGAGGCGCATGCTGGTCTACCTCCTGTTGCTGTGCCTCTTGTTGCTGGGCCTCTTGCTGCTGGGCCATCTCCTCCTGCCGGCCCATCTCATCCTCCTCAGCCATCTACTCCTCCTACTCAGCCATCTACTCCTCCTCCTCCTCAGCCATCTACTCATCCTCCTCCTCAGCCATCTTCTCCTCCTCATCCATCTTCTCCTCCCCAGCCATCTACTCCTCACCTTGGTCGTCCCAGTACTCTTCCTTCCACTCCTCACACAACAGCTCCAAGGAGGACTCTTCGGAGTCGGCAGTTGCCTCTCCCAGAGCCTCAGCCCCGTGGGAAGAGGGGAAGGAAGAGGAAGTAAGTATTTTTTTCATCTTCACTGCTTTTTTTAATTTAATGTGTAATGGATAGGTATGTGATGATGTGGTTTTCATACACTTGTGGACCACACTCTGTATATAATCGACTTCTATGGGGCCGGGTCCATGGAGGCAGATTGTTTGCAGAGTGTGGGTTATAAGTGTGTGAAAACCACATCATCACATACCTATCCTTGTTCATGATATTGATTGGTTTCTGTGATGTGATGTCCAAACTGTTTCCCCAATCGCTAACTCAATTACCATAACAATTTTCCATGATGGCATATTACTGTTTGAATGCCAATAACACAGCTTAAAGGGACAGTCAGAAAATTATTGATTACAAAGAAAACACTGTATTACGCATTATAAAGTTTGAAACAACAAAACATGGAGAAATACATGTGTGACTTATGTGCTTACCCTTGTATCTATGACTATGAAAAATGACCACTTATTTGTTGTTCTGACATAACAACATTTTAGATATCAATGATCAATACATGGTCAATAATATGCTGTATGAGCCCAAGGTTTTACATATACAAATGCTATCAAAATGCCCTCTAGTGCTCAAATTGTATAATGATTACAAGCACTCTTCAAGATGGAAGAAATGAGCACACCAACCTCATAAGTTTAGATAGCAAATTTAAATAAACCCAGACAAATGTTCAATTGTTGAGAAACATTTGATATCCTTGATATTACAGAATTGACTTTTAGAATAATGACAAACATTATATATTTTCTAAACTGTCCCTTTAACAACATTACATATGCTAACACATATTTTAAACTTGTTGGTATATCTACATGTACTTTGTCAAATTAAAAAAAATTGAAATCACATTTATATTGACGTGTTAAATAAAGTCTATTTTCTTTAAGAGACATTATTGTGTTAATATTTTATTGTAAAGACATTTTTATTTAACAATGAATATGGTTTAAAGTCCTTTTAGGAGGGGGGGGGGAGAAAATATGCTAACAATAATATATTTGAAGATTAAACTATGTGGATCTCATACATGATACAAAAAACAACATTTGCATTCAAGGGACAGTATCCTATATTTTTAACATAACTGTATGTAATAGACACTACTACAAACAACAAGATTAACATATACTGATATCAATCTTAAAAAGCTTCAAACAATTGAAAATAAAATAGGGTTAGCTATATTGAAAATATAGACGAAACCCCCATTACAACCGTAAAACAACACAATACACCATCATTAACATATGAAAAGACCCTTTACACAAACTGGAGAAAGCTGGAGAATGTACTCACATGAAACTCAGAGGCTTTGCGAGGAGTAAGAAAATTACTTACATTTTCTTAGAACAGAAGAAAAAATAAACGTATTGGTTAAACAATGGACTATCTAACTAGAGACAAAATCCAAGCTTTTGATTTATAATGTGAGTGTCTAATGAACCTTTAATAAAATATACAACGAAATTACATTTAGAAGAAGTCGGCATCATATATTTAGCATATGATAAAGATAAATGCATATTGATTAATTTATTCAAACACAATAGCGCTTATTTATTAATTAGATATATTCAACATTAAACACAACATTAATTTTTTAAGAAAAAGGAACATATTGTTGACAAACATATTAAACATGGACTGTAGAGATTTGCACTTGCCTAGAAATATCCTATGCATGAAAACATTTTTCTTTAGTTCGTTGATTCAACCAGACATACAGCAAAAGAGAATGTGGTGGTCTTTATCAGCTACGGGTCAACAATGTAACATGATGCAAATAATACATATTCGCAAGCTTTTTAAAATTGGATGCAGTCACAAACGTTTTTAACGTGCACAAATATTGCGGGACTACGTAATCCAATCAGACGTTTTTTTAACTTTACATGTGCCGTCTTAACATCGCGCTTCCTTGATCACGTAAGAACGCCATCCAATGAAAGGCACATTATTGATCACGTAAGAACGCCCAAAATAAAAGGCGCATCCTTGATCGCGTCAAAACGCAATCCAATAAAAGGCATATTCCTGATCACGTAAGAACGTCAGTCAATACAAGGAATCATTGGACAGCCTGGCAGGTGACGTCTTAAGCAACATGGCGCATCCGAGATCGCTGAAAAACCGCTGACAATACAAGGACTCAGTGACAGCTTGGCATATCACTAAGAAACGTATTTATATTTTAGGAACTAGTATGTGTGTAGATTGCTATCTAGGAATGACAACAAATCCTGATTCATCTTTTCGGACTTGACTGTACCTTGAACTATAGCTATGGTGTATATCTTTAACATTTAAAAGATACACATGAGAAATACATATGCCATTGATGTTTTAAGATATGTTTGGATTGTTGTTGAATAACAATAGTTATACATGTATTGATTAAACGTGTCATTTATTCAGGTTTAATTATTGTCAGCCTACCTATAGCCATATATGGGAGGAGATGTATTTTGTTAACATATTAGTTAACTAATATTCATCATCTAAATTATTTGCATTACACACAGAGATTTATTTGGTTACACCTTTACACTAATATAGATTTGAAAA
The DNA here is from genome assembly GCF_027579735.1 of Bombina bombina. Lineage (NCBI taxonomy): Eukaryota > Metazoa > Chordata > Amphibia > Anura > Bombinatoridae > Bombina > Bombina bombina. The sequence continues at coordinate 472,273,295 of NC_069501.1, forward strand.
TGAAATACAGGTGCTGTCAACATTACAATAAGATTGTTTATTAATAAAATTATATGTCTTTGTTCTTGTAAAAAGGACAAAAACGCTTTACAAATGGAAAAACATTCATTAACAATTGTGATCAACATCACTTAAAGGGACATTATTTTGTTTTTAAAAAGAGCATACACATAGTCAATACTATTTCAATAAAATGAAGACTTTACAGGGATTATATCATTTTATCAATACTCAGATCATTTGGTAAAGGTGCATCAATTCATGCAGACTTTCTAAATACACACATGGATCTGAACATTTAAATATACATATATACACAAATACCAATCTATATATACATATATAAAGAAATTACTCTGCTAATCATAATCAGGCAATGATAGAGCTAAGAGAAAATAATATAAAGACAAATAATAAGATTACATTGGAGATGTTAATCTTAAAGTCATTTACTATTGTCTTACATATATGATTTCAGTATAACAAATATATTTGGTAGGTCCCTTTAAGGATCAACAACATAAACTAGAGCTTTCAAAAAATAACAGGAAGAATGAGGACAATTATTTGTGAAATAAAATGTATTTTATTAGTATGTAAGAAAACATACACAACGTTTATAAATAATCTTGTAAAAATAAGGAATCTATGAGCCATATGACAAGGTAACACAGTGCATCACAGTCCATGAAGAGAGTTGCCAAGGGCCACCATAGCCCCATTGGAGACACATGACAAGGTAACACAGTGCATCACAGTCCATGAAGAGAGTTGCCAAGGGCCAGCATAGCCCCATTGGAGACACATGGCAAGGTAACACAGTGCATCACAGTCCATGAAGAGAGTTGCCAAGGGCCAGCATAGCCCCATTGGAGACACATGACAAGGTAACACAGTGCATCACAGTCCATGAAGAGCGTTGCCAAGGGCCAGCATAGCCCCATTGGAGACACATGACAAGGTAACACAGTGCATCACAGTCCATGAAGAGAGTTGCCAAGGGCCAGCATAGCCCCATTGGAGACACATGACAAGGTAACACAGTGCATCACAGTCCATGAAGAGAGTTGCCAAGGGCCAGCATAGCCCCATTGGAGACACATGGCAAGGTAACACAGTGCATCACAGTCCATGAAGAGAGTTGCCAAGGGCCAGCATAGCCCCATTGGAGACACATGACAAGGTAACACAGTGCATCACAGTCCATGAAGAGAGTTGCCAAGGGCCAGCATAGCCCCATTGGAGACACATGACAAGGTAACACAGTGCATCACAGTCCATGAAGAGAGTTGCCAAGGGCCAGCATAGCCCCATTGGAGACACATGGCAAGGTAACACAGTGCATCACAGTCCATGAAGAGAGTTGCCAAGGGCCAGCATAGCCCCATTGGAGACACATGACAAGGTAACACAGTGCATCACAGTCCATGAAGAGAGTTGCCAAGGGCCAGCATAGCCCCATTGGAGACATATGACAAGGTAAAAGAGTGCAACAGGCACAACAATAAACAGAAAAAAAGGCCAAATGGCAACACTAACAATAAAAATTCAACATGTGGACGGAGGATTCTTATCTGCCACCATGGAGCATATCCAGATCCTCCACTTACTGGTCATCCTCTTCATTGTCCTGTGCATGTCCAGCTCCAGATTCAGGCCTTGAACGTAATTGCATAATTTCACGCAGAGTCAAGTCCTGAACCCGGAGCTGGGCCTGCATGGTGTCGTTCATCCCTCTCAGGACAGCTGCGTTCCTCAACACGGCCTGCTCTACTCTTGCTATCCCTTCTAGCATGAGCCATGCTGAGTCACAGCCTAAAATAAAATAAAATTAAAGATTAAGGATAATTACACAACAGACTAAAAATTTTAATACATACATTGTCATCATAAAGACAAATAATTATTTACATTAATTAGTTTACATTTATTCTTTACACATGAATTAGGTTATTCAGACAGACAGAAATCATTAAAGGGACATGTTACTCAAACATGTTGTCCCCTTTAATTGGTTTTAGATGATCCACTTATACAGCTTGAGTGTATCAAATCTTGTTAAAGGATTTACATTGTACTTACATCAGAAATTTAAAAATTTAATTTAGACTGTGGTAGGCACACCTATCCTTAAACATTTTTGCATTGAGGACAAGCTGTGTAAACATAGCAACCAGAAGAAATTACATTCCCACTGGGTTAGACAAGAGATAATGTATCCACATTTGTACATAAAATTTTGGATCCAAGTAGTGGTGATTGGTATATGTAGTGATATCCAATTAAAGGGACACTGAACCTAAATATTTAATGGACTCATTCAGATAGAGCATGACATGACAAATCTTTATAAATTACACATATTCATTATATGTTTTAATTCTCAAGCTATATTTTGAAAGCAAGAATGTTGCTTTTTATGGAAGCAAATATTTGTTTATCAACTTTGTTTGTGCATGCTGGTTGATGGATACATTCATCCAACAATAAAGAAATGATGGCCAGATTTATTTTATTGTTTAAACTAATTATAGTAATTACTTTTTTTACAAAAATATATCAAGAGAATGACGAATAATTAATAAGAGTATGAAATTATAAATTTGATTAACATTGCATGCTGGATTTGATTCACAATTTAACTTCACTGTACCTTTAAGTATCTTATAAAGTGTATTTAGAATGATACTTACAGCTGTGCCTGGGAAGGACAATCTGACACCCAGGACAATGAAGGTTGAGACAGGGGGGAGGGATGGGATTGGCTTGGGGAGGGATGTGAATGGCTTGGGGAGGGGTGAGCTGCCGCTCCGGGGTAGGCCGTACAGCTGGGGAGTGGGGAGTTTGGGTCTGGGCAGCTGTACGGGCCAGAATACGGGGAGAGCGGCGAAGGGGGGTGTATGGGCGTTTTTTGGGAGGGACAGGATATGAAATATGGGAAGGGCTGGCAGTGGTCTGGGCATGGTCATGAGTTTGGTCATGGGAAGGGCTCTGGGTCTGTGCAGGGGTGTGGCCATGGTCATGGGTGTGTGCATGGGGAGGGGTCTGTGACTGGGCAGGGGCGGAAACCAGATGACCAGAAGTGGTGGATCCATCCGAAAATGTAAAGAAAATATATTAACATCTCATACATCCTGACATCAAATCAACGCATTTCAAATTGATTATGTTTTCAATATACTTCGAAGTGTGTTTGAATTTTTAAAAAATTCTGAAATGAGGATATGGTATGTATATAGGCACTCAGATGAATATCAATGACTGTCTGTACAATTTGAACCTTATTATTGTTTTTTGGCATGGAATATGCATGTGACATAATGATGGCATGAATTAGAAATATTTCAAAATAAATATACAAGCAGAATTTCATGCTGCCTGATATAGAAAGGGGGCAGTAGTGTATTTGAACAGACAAATAATATTCCTTTTTAAAGGGCAAAAGCTGTAGACTTTTAAGGTCTTCAATAAAATGATTTCCAAAAAAAAAACATGTTGGAAACATGATAGATATATTTCACATACCATCAGACTCCAAGGCAGCCTCTTCCTCCTCCGTCCCACATGTGACAGCAATCTCTGTAAAACATAACATGTTGTGTACACGTTAAGATCAGATATTATAACATATGTTACTGTTGCTCAAATACGCACATCAATGTTGCATTAAAGATATACACACACAAAGTTATGATTTACATCATTTTGATGGAGCATACAAATGACAATAGATTTGTTATTGTCAATGAATATTAATTTTAATGTATTGTTTGTATTAATGTTAAATTCATAAAAGCATAGTACATAGAACATTTAAGATTTCTCATGTGTGTATAACTTGATGACTGTTGTCAAAAAATCTAATGGAAACAAACATATGTTATACATCTTATGAATAACAAATGTGTAGACTAATAAAGTAGAAATTATTAATCGTTCAATATGAAAAATAAATTAATATATAATCAGAAGATAAATATTTTGAATTTTTATAATGTTATGCTTCATCAGAATCATGATCATAATATTGATTAGCAATACACCTTCAATTACATATAAATGAGTCAATGGACTTACCAGGAGACCGCAAAGGCGTCTCTATGTCACTGCTGGATTCCTGTGGGCTCACCACACCAACTCTCTCTATGAATGATATAGATATATATTATTAAACACATTTTGGATATCACTAAATCACATCTGTCTAGAATTTTAACATGAATCAACTTTAAAATGTGAAGAATAGAGCAGTCATTACACAAGAAAATGCTTGATTGAATCAAGGGGATTCTGTAAAAATATCTGTATTGAACATATGTTTAATGTCAGACTACATTAGACATCAAAGTCATCTCAGATGCTGCTATTGCATATCTAAATATACCCAATGATCAATGTTCTTAACCCTTTAAGGACACGCCTTTCACTTTGCTCAATTGTTTTATGACGGAATAATTCCGTCATATGTCCTTAAGAAGTTACAAGAATACACACAAACCACATATTGAGTAGCATCTGTTGACAAATCTAAACAAACACATGTGTCACATCGAGCCATTTTTGCAATGTACAGTAATCTTGTTTAGGACACAACACATATTTATCACAATACAAAACAAAATTGATTATTACAAATATGTAATCATGGTGCTGTTAGAGTATGCAGATATCTATAAAGTAACTCCAACAGAGAATGTGATTTATATATCAATAGTTTTTAATAAAAAGAATGTAAAGATGAATGAATCTATTTTGTCTTAAAGGGACACTGACATGATTAATTTAAATAATTGATTTCTATGTTCAAACTGTAAAAAATGATTTAACATTGACTCCTATTATAATTAGAATGTTGCTCGATATTAATCTTAAAGGCAGATAAGGAATATTGGATTCAATAAATATTGTTTGTTGAAGGTATCCACCAATCATCAATAAAAACCCAGGTTGGTCAACCAAAATTTAGATGCACATCAACGTACTTTCTTTATTTTACAATACATTTAGCAATAGAATATGTCACATATGATGATAGTATTATATTTTTGTGTTTATTAATATTGCATACTGTATCTGAATGACAATATTAATAATTGTAGCTCAGTATCCCTTTAATGTAAAATTAAATTGATTCCACAATGTTGTTGTTAATGAATTATCTACTCCATATGTTGATGTCATGAATGGTATTGAGCATGCAATTAAAATGTAATATGTTATTTAAGGATATCCGAATAATTATTTAATTTTCATCTATTAAATAGACATTACATCTAAATATTGAACAATGTGTATTTAGTATGTAATGTTCAGTCCATGTTTCTAAGACAAATGTCAATTAAAAAGAGACATACCATACTGTGACAAGTCCTGGCTTGAGGATCCAGCAGCCACATCCATATCTGTAATATATTAAATGAGGATTGCATATCATTAATACTAATCATGCCATGTTTAAAAAATTTACATTAATAACAAATCAATTGAAAAATATTAATCCTTTGGTAGTCCCATGAGTTAATAGTTTCCTCAATTAAATTAATTAAAAATATATCCTGGACTCTTATTTTCAATCAGTTGTGTTGTTTACTGTATCTTTAAGAATATCTGCTTGTTATTACATAATCATCAATTGATGGCCATATGTTATAATTGTTTTGTATTATTGGTTTTTTATTAGCTATAATATTGAAAATAAGAATACTGTATTCTTCACTAATCTAAGAATTCCCATTTAATTTTTAACAACATGTATAAAGCAATGCCACTTTCCGCAAACCCATGTTAACGTGGATGAGAAATGCCATTTTCGCGATCATTGCGCAATGATTCCAAGCGGAATTACGCATCCGTCATTTCACCAATATGTATAAAGCAATGCCACTTTCCGCAAACCCATGTTAACGTGGATGAGAAATGCCATTTTCGCGATCATTGCGCAATGATTCCAAGCGGAATTACGCATCCGTCATTTCACCAATATGTATAAAGCAATGCCACTTTCCGCAAACCCATGTTAACGTGGATGAGAAATTACATTTCCGCTCTGTGACGCATATTCTGTAGAGCGCAAGAAACATCATTCCTATTTCATGTGTCAATAATCTAAAATCAGATATCTAAACATCATATGTAGTGTATGTTGTGAGATCTGTATAGGTTTAGTATCTGACTATATGCACATTTTCTAAAAGTCTAATAAAATATTAACATATTATATGAAGTTGGATAATTACCTGGTTCAGATTCTCTATCATCTCCTCCCAGGCCACCGGACGGAGAAGCATCTGCCCTGTCCCCCGCGTCAGGACTTTCAGATCCCACAGCTGGGAGGGAAGAAGAGGAGGCCGAGGATGGCGAGGATCTAAATCTTTTGGGGACCCGGAGATTGAGGAGCTCGCATAAAGTCACCTCATAAGGGAGTAGGTACAGTTTCCGCGGGGCCTCTCTTTTGCCACCTCTTTTACGGGCTTGTACCCAGTCCCTTATGAGGTTTACTTTTTTCGATAAACGCAACCTCATATCTCCGAATCTCCTCATGATCTGATCCTGGGTCCTCTGGACGTCACACACCAATCTAACCGCATTGGTGATAGACTCCCAGAGGGCCTTCTTAACGTGCGCATCTGTCAACCTCCTCTTGTTCCCAAACAGCTGGGGATAAAAGTCCTTGACGGCGTGGACCAGTGCAGCGCTCTCCTCCTTGGTGAACCTGGGAACTGACATGCCTGCTGGGTTGTCTTCTCAAATATATATATATATATAAAAATATATCTAGTACGCCTGCAGGCATTAGAGAACTGACAAAGATGGCAACGTGTAATGGACTTTTATATGGTGAAGTAAACATGAGATGCACCATGGGACAAGTTATCTGTACATCTGATTGGATAAAAGTTTGAAATATTGTTAGAATGTGTGTGAGACCATCCTGACTCAAGTTGTGTTTGTGTGATGAACTCTGATTGGCCGTTCCTTAATGTTTCATATCTTAGTAACTTCCTTACACATACCTCATGGTGGTGCTGTAACTTCATTTTTCATGTATACTTATTTGTAACTCATGGGCCTGTCATGCGGATATGTGTGACGCAGATTTAATATCCGTGATACGTTAAATATTAATGATTAAATACTCTTTAAAATCTAATACTGTCACATTATTAATGTTGTCGACATTTCTCGGTTTAATAACGGTCTGTTTCTTTAATACAAATACACATTTCATATTGTATGTCTTTATTGTTCTTTAAATACATTTATTGTGAAGTATTGACATTGCTCTATTAAATGCATTTCATAATGCACATTGATTGTGTGCTATTGCGTGACATTAGACTCTAATGTTTAAAGATGCTAATCTGGTGTTTCAAGATGCGTTTCCCACGCAATATTTATTAATGTTAAAATTCAGGTTAGAATGTCAGTAACTTGGATAATCTGTTTATAAATATTAAACTACAGCTTTGTTATTCGCAAATAAACCTCGAGCTTGTATTTGTCTGAAGTGCTCATATATGTTATTGTGCAATGGCGTCTTTAGTTTTAAAGAGACATTACAAACAATTGTATCAAATGATCTGTAGAGATAGAAGATTGTTTAGACTTTAAAATGTAAATCAATTTCTCTTAGTATTTAGATATCCTCAACATAAGAAATTTAAATGCACATGGTTGAGCCAATCACATAAGGCATCTCTGTGCATCCACCAATCTTCATCTACTGAGCCGATCTCGATATGCTTTTCAAGCAAAGTATGTGAAGATATCAAGATAAGTAAATACACTCTTTAAATCTCTTAAAGGGACACTGTCCCAACAAATTTAGCATTGGTGATTGAGCATGAAATGTTAATCAACTTTATTCTTTAATCAGATTATCAAATTTTAACAGTTATCTTGTTATGTTTCTTTGCAAATCAATAATGATATTTTATATTACGGACAATTGTTTTATAAAAACATGGGTTGTCCTTGACGATTGTTGCATCAATTATTCCAAACAATCAAGTTCTGTCCAGAGTACTGAAGCAAATAAATTAGCTATTTACTGCCTTAATTTTAAAGTAATGATAGCAACATCACAATGAGCATTCATAATATGAGACAAGTTTTAAAGTTGATTCCAATAGAATACTCATTCAGAATGTATAAATCATTAATTTTTTAACTGTCTACCTTTAAGTATATTTTGAGTTCATGTCCCTTTAAATAAACATTTCACAATAATGGTTAAAATATCATAAACCTAGGCACCTTCCTTTTGCTAAATGAGTCTAACATATGAGTAAAGCAAATTAAGATTAAATTCTAGATTGTTTTACACACTGACTGAAATATATTTATTGAATGATGTCTTTTTTAGCCTTCAGTGTAGAGGGACATTAAGCTATATGTTATGTATGCATTTTGTATAATATTCTTATATTTGAACAACTTAATATGTTTTGTTATTCAATCATTATATTGTAATTATATATATTCTTGGATTAAATACATCTCTACATAGGCTATTTTGATGCTGATTGTTGTTTGCATATAGATGCCTTATATCATTGACTAAGATATGTGCATTTTTTTTTTTAGAAAACAAGTATATTTAAAGACTGAATGTAATTCTATAGTACTTTCTAAATATGTTTAAATTCTTGTATGATATTTTTTACAATCTATACAAAATATACTTTGTGATTGTCCCTTTAAGGACCCAAACATTTGGTATTTTTATTTAACATTGACAAAATAAACAAAAGGGGAATTTACATTCTATATAGATATTTGATGTCGAACCCAAGAGGTAAGATTGTAATAAATACATAATATTACTAAGTATAGTTAAATGACTCCACTAGAAAATTACATAGATTAACCTGGCATCCAATTACTAATTTTTAAAAATTATCAAGTTAAATGACCTACCATTCATAAATGTAATAATTTAAATAATTTCTATTAATTTTTTTAGATACCTAAGGAAGATACATGATCTTATACAATTATTTTTACATTCAACAACACTGTCACTTTCATGTAATTGAACCACTTCACCTTATTATATGTTAAACAAAAAATTATTTTACTACATATCCTAAATAATTGTAATATATACATTTTCAATATAAAAGCATTGAAGAATCTGACTCCCCAATTAATGTTATAAAATATATATTTATATTCTCGGAAGCATTTTATTTTCTAATATTAAAGCATTATTTTATCTTATGCATGTGCTTGTCAAATAGCCAACTACCAGTCATGGGAGTCCAAGTTTGATTTATTTACAGATTATATTGATATTTAGTAGAATCTGTTCAAAATAATGTATTTAATAATAAAATGTTTAGTATTAACATGTCAAAATATAATTAATCAAAAAAAATTAAATATTCCTGGAAGTCATCAGATGCCAATCTGAAAAGAAAAATAATAAAAATGGAACAAAGTTAATACACACGTTGTCAAATATTCATAAAATACATTTAAAATCATATGGTGTCTATGCTCTAACTTTGATCAACATTTTTTAAAGATAATCATTAAATTGATTTAAAATTCATGAAATACATACACCATTATATTGTTGATTAAAAATTCAATTTAAATATCCAAATTTCAAATTATACATAATAATGTATATCACATTTCAACAATATATGTATGCTGAACATAAATCTAATATTTCATGTCCATTCAAATACCTCTATATCAACTATAATATGTATTCCTTTTTCTGATTGTGATCCCTAAATATCTAATGATGAAATAAGTATGACTAATGTATGTAAGCTAACAATAATCAACATTCTTCATGTGATTCTTAACTAGCATGCACCAACCTGGATAATGCATGGTCTTTGAAAGTCAATTCAGGGGTAAACAGTTGATCTTCAATAGGTGTCTTATTCATCAGTTCATTAAATAGAGGACTGGGAAATACCATCTACAAAATAGAAAATCATCTAAGTGTCTCCAATAGGATGTCTCCACAGCCTTATTCTATCAAATAGTTTGCACTTACCATGTGAACATGTCTTTGTATGGTTTTCAAGGTCAGCAGAATTGAAAGATAATGCCAGACATGATCCCATTGGTATACTTCAATTTCAATCTTGGCTTTTTCCCCACTGTCAGTCTGGGCAATCTTGACTGTCAGGCTTCAAATTGTTCCCTTTCAGTCTTTAGATTAAGTCATCTCCCTAATGTAATAAATTTAATTAAAAAAAAATCATACAAGTGTGTGAATCAGTTCAGTACCCCTCTCCCACCCCCCATTTCATAATAAATATCTGTCACTAGCTTACTAAGCCTGTGTATGAACCTGTGTTATTTTCTAGCAAGTGTGAAGATGAGTCATATTGAGCATAAAAAACCTCTGTGTGACATTGAACCATAGTCATTCTAGAGTATCCCTTTCTGATTATGTACATTTTAAGTAATGTGTAAACAAAAATCTATTTATTAAAATGTATGCCATATGATGTTTTTGTGTACAAATCATGCCAGCAACAGTCCAAACATTTCTACTTACCATCTGATGTCCTCTTTAAAAACCAGGTGGCAAAGACTCGCTATAGGACCCAATGCCCAGAGCATCACCTATATTATGAAAATTTAAATTTATTCTAACATTTGATCAATACTAACATGTTTGCACAATTCTCTACTTGTCATTTCCCTAGAGTTCACATCTATTGAAAATACTACACAGTCTAACTTCTATTCTTTACCGTCTAAAGTGGCGGTTGATGACGTCTGCTCTGACATCAAGTCCCTCGTCCTGGAATTCCCCCTCTAGAACAGGATCATCCTCCTCATCTCTGAGGAGGTCTCTGTCCACCGGGACGGCCTGCAGCATCCCAGCCCGCTGTGCAATATTATGCAGGACGCTACAGGCTACAACGATCTTCGCCACCTTCTTTGGGTTGTACTGGAGTGCTCCTCCAGAACGGTCCAGGCACCTGAACCTCATCTTCAGGAGCCCGAACATCCGTTCAACCACTGCCCTGGTTCTCTTATGAGCCCTATTGTAGCGCTCCTCAGACACATCAGTCGGGCTACGCAAGGGGGTAATGAGCCAAGGCCGGCTCATATACCCAGAATCACCTATAAATTTTGAACAGAACATAATTCAAACAGAATACTTAAACTAGTATATTGTTGTATAATTTTTTTTTAGTTAAAAACCATAATCCATATTAAAACTTTTCAGAAACATACCAATAAAAAAATTTCTATATTATTTTGTATCTTCCCATTTCAGCTAAGACATGCTACATATGCGTATTGTTCTGAAAACAAACCTTGTGTAAAATGCTAAATACATGGTTACATTGCATTCTCTATCTGAACACTTAAGGTAAGACATGCTACATATCTGCATTTAAATAAAACTAGACATTAGCAGAAAGAGACAATGACAGGGTTAAATTGCATGAGATAATAGCTTCCCATTTCAGCTAAGACATGCTACATATGCGTATTGTTCTGAAAACAAACCTTGTGTAAAATGCTAAATACATGGTTACATTGCATTCTCTATCTGAACACTTAAGGTAAGACATGCTACATATCTGCATTTAAATAAAAATAGACATTAGCAGAAAGAGACAATGACAGGGTTAAATTGCATGAGATAATAGCTTCCCATTTCAGCTAAGACATGCTACATATGCGTATTGTTCTGAAAACAAACCTTGTGTAAAATGCTAAATACATGGTTACATTGCATTCTCTATCTGAACACTTAAGGTAAGACATGCTACATATCTGCATTTAAATAAAAATAGACATTAGCGTCGGTAAATAACAAATGGTTAAATTTAATCCTATAGCTGAACATGACGCTAACAGTTAAAAAATACAGGGCCAATTGTCAACATTATTAACCATGTTGAGCACAAATACTCACCAACGAGATAACCAGGGGGCATTTGTCTTTCCTCAAACTGGCTCCACAGGGACGACAGAGAGAGGATGCGGGCATCATGACAAGCCCCTCCAAAATTCGCAAACACATGCATAATCCTCATCCGTGCGTCACAAACATACTGCACGTTGAGGCTATGAAAATGTTTGCGATTTCTGAAGGGCAAGTCATCAATTGGAGCACGCAGCGCAATGTGGGTACAATCTATGGCTCCCAAGACATTGGGCAATTGAGCAATATCAAAGAATTCCCGCTTCAGGCGCCTCCAATCACCATCATTCTGTGGGAATCCTATGTATTGCTTACTGATACGTACCATGGCGTTCAGAAAGTTATCAAACACCCCAGAGAATGTACCTTGAGCCAGGCCATGCATGTACAGTTCTCCGGATTGAAAACTCCCGGAGGCCAGGACGTATAGACAGCTTAGCATCTTACTCATGGGGGGAACAGCAGTCCTTATTTGTATACGTGGCTCCAAATGAGGTTTAAGAAGCTCGTAAAGGCCAATGAGCTGTTCGCGATCGAGCCGATACTTATCAAAAACCTCAAAGTCACTCATGTTTTCCAAGGTGGGTCTCACCCTGTAGACACGAGGACCTCGAACCAGACGACCCCTTCGTCTCGGTCTGAGCCGCCGAGGCTGCCTGATTCGACCAACAGCTAGTTCGCCAATAGCAGCACCAGCAGTGTCTACCATGTCATCGTCATCCATCTTTCAAAACAGCGTAACAAGGTATGCACTTGATCTGATGTGGATCACAAGTGATGCATTGGCCATGTTGTTTGGGGGATTTATAGTACAATTAGTCCAATGGTATTGAGTTTGTAATGATTGCTAATTGTATTCACTTGTTTGTATGTGAGCGGCGCGAATGCTTTCACAGTGGGCGTTTATTTGTTGTTTGCTGAAATGTTAGTTTCAAACAATGATTCTCAATGTGAAAGTGTAAAATATCACACATACAGTGCATGTTTGTAATGTTTGATCATATGCGTAATCAATATTTCTTAAACGCGATCTTCTAGTAACAAGCACACGTCCAGGCTAACATGAATGAAAGTGCATAGTTGTGTATAATGTGCATCGACTGTGATCGATCAATGTTGCTGCAACATTGTTTGTAAACGATAAAGTAACATCTGTAGTATTGTATATATAAGTGATTTCAGAGCTGTCAATATTGTATGCGTCCCTTTAAAATCGCAATAATAATTCCGAACTTCCCGTCTGCCATCTGTAGTATTGTATATATAAGTGATTGCCGAGCTGTCAATATTGTATGCGTCCCTTTAAAATCGCAATAATAATTCCGAACTTCCTGTCTGCCATCTGTAGTATTGTATATATAAGTGATTGCCGAGATGTGAATATTGTATGCGTCCCTTTAAAATCGCAATAATAATTCCGAACTTCCCGTCTGCCATCTGTAGTATTGTGTATATAAGTGATTGCCGAGCTGTCAATATTGTATGCGTCCCTTTAAAATCGCAATAATAATTCCGAACTTCCCGTCTGCCATCTGTAGTATTGTATATATAAGTGATTGCCGAGCAGTCAATATTGTATGCGTCCCATTCAAATCTCAATAATACTGAATAACTTCCGGCTGTCATCTGTAGTATTGTGTATATAAGTGATTGCCGAGATGTAAATATTGTATGCGTCCCTTTAAAATCGCACTAATACTGAATAACTTCCGGCTGCCATCTGTAGTATTGTATATATAAGTGATTGCCGAGATGTCAATATTGTATGCGTCCCATTCAAATCGCCATAAAAAATCAGAACTTCCGGCTGTCATCTGTAGTATTGTATATATAAGTGATTTTAGATCTGACAATATTGTATGCGTGCCATAAAAATGGCACGAATACTGAATAACTTCCGGCTGCCATCTGTAGTATTGTATATATAAGTGATTTCAGAGCTGTCAATATTGTATGCGTCCCTTTCAAATCGCACTAATACTGAATAACTTCCCGTCTGCCATCTGTAGTATTGTATATATAAGTGATTGCCGAGCTGTAAATATTGTATGCGTCCCTTTCAAATCGCAGTAATACTGAATAACTTCCGGCTGTCATCTGTAGTATTGTATATATAAGTGATTGCCGAGCTGTAAATATTGTATGCGTCCCTTTCAAATCGCAATAATAATTCCGAACTTCCCATCTGCCATCTGTAGTATTGTGTATATAAGTGATTGCCGAGCTGTCAATATTGTATGCGTCCCATTCAAATCGCACTAATACTGAATAACTTCCGGCTGTCATCTGTAGTATTGTATATATAAGTGATTTGCGATCTGACAATATTTCTTAATTGTCCCATTGAAATCTCCCTAATAATGCTGTTCCAAACAGTTGTTTACGTATATGTTGTATTGTAGTATTGAGTGTTAAAGTTCCTAAAGGGGCGGTACAGTGGTGAATCTGTGATGTGTATGGTTGAATCTTGTAATGACGTCATGATATTATTAACCTGCCTATGTAGTTGTGAAATCCTCATTGTGTTGTTGTATTTGACTACATTGTTATTGTGTGCTGAATAAAATCTAAATGTGTGCTTTGTGGTTGCGTGATGGGTGATGCGTGTTATGTGCATGTACGTATATATTGTGATTGTGTCCCACATATGCTGACTTCTATATAGCGGTGTGGCATTGTTGTTCCTTCCCATAAAGTGACATCTGTAATCTGGTGTAATGATGTTCTTGTTGTACGTAATTCCTAATGGTTTCTGGTGATGGAATCATGATGTTAAAAGTACAGTAAAATCCATATGTTGTGTTTTGTGATTCCTCTAGAAAATGTAATGTGTTTTTCCCCCATCATTTGAATGCACATGTATGAGTGAATGTTAAAAGTAATGTATGTGCATCCATGAGTGATCATGTGTTAAGCCTATGTAGATATGCTGTTGCTGCAAGCATATGAGTTGAATAACTGAAATGCAATAATAAAGGTAAATGAGAGGTGTTTCCCATTGTGTAGTGTTTGTGAATCCAGAAATGTGTCTAGAATTTTATTTTAATTTTAAATGTAATTTTATTGAAATAATAATGTGTTACTAGTGATGTGGATTTGTAGTTGATGTAATCTAAAAGTGTGAAACAAATTTATGGTGTTGTGAATATTTAATAATTAAAAACCATAAGTCCACCATAGGGAAATAGTCATTTCTTAATCTATTTATCATCGCTAGGTCTAACGCATAAAATCATGTATTTTCTAGCGCTGGTATTTGGAGTTTTTCAGTCTACGCTATTTGCGTGCGTTAGGGAAATGAGGGTTTCGCGTGCACGAGCACGTCTTCCCAATAGAAGTCAATGGAGGCTCTAAAGATTTCTAATTTTTTTTTCTAAGACTGGTTTTCCTCGTAAAGTGAGTGACGTCATGAGCTTGTGTGAAAAAGTAACTAAATCGTGTTGTTTTTGTAATAAATAAAAATTTTGTGTATGTCATGTGGTGTATATTGTTTGTATGCATCGATGAGTGTATGTTTGTGATAATGTTATTAGTTAGATGTAGGTATATGAGGGTCTTTTCCCGTGTGTCAATGTAAGTCAATGGGAAAATGGATTTTTGTGGATTTATTTCAAACACCCGAGATCTCGCAACTTTAATCCTTTGTATTTTAACGAAAACAAAATAAATATGAAAAATAAAGATAGTGTAGTGTTTGTATGAGTGTAAGTGTACTTTGTGTAATATTTGTTTTGTGATTCGTGGATGTTTTTTTTGTCGGTATATGTTTACTACTGGGTCTGAGGTGGCGGTAGAAAGGTGAGCGTTAGGTGTATTTTGAGTCGCGGTAAATAAACTCTAAATACCGGAGTGCGTAAGAAACCAGCGTTAGGAGCCTCTAACGCTGGTTTTCACGGTTAACGCCGAACTCTAAATCTAGGCCTCAGTTTCTGTGTCTTATTTATTCCTTATGGTTAAGTTATTTAAATGTCAAAGTTATGATAAGTTCCTCTCTGCTGGTAAAAACTGATAGGCATTTAATCCCTTAAGACAGTGGAGAACACATAAAAGGCAATCCGGCAGACAAAATATCAATAGTTAATTATGTAAGTAATTGTGTACTGTGATACAGTGGTGGCTACTGGGTTATTCAAGTGGGGGTTCACAATACATAAATTGTGAAAATTAAATTTACATTAAGATTACCACGTAAGTGAACCAGTCAGAACTGTGAAAGTTTAATTTCTCCTGCAAATTTATGAGGGAGGATAAGCTCTGGGAACACAGATTCAGGCTCAATTAGAATCTTTTCTAACCATAAAGTCAGCTGCTCTGCTTCGGTGAGGAGCAAGGTCCTGCAGGAGAAGGCACATTGCTTCCCTGTACTGCCCTAACCTGCTCCACCTGGTTAGTTAGGATCCTCATATTTGTCTGCAATCCCAAACAGAATGATTTAGCAGTCAGGGGCCACCACAGTAGTATATATATACAGGGAGTGCAGAATTATTAGGCAAATGAGTATCACATCATCCTCTTTATGCATGTTGTCTTACTCCAAGCTGTATAGGCTCGAAAGCCTACTACCAATTAAGCATATTAGGTGATGTGCATCTCTGTAATGAGAAGGGGTGTGGTCTAATGACATCAACACACTATATCAGGTGTGCATAATTATTAGGCAACTTCCTTTCCTTTGGCAAAATGGGTCAAAAGAAGGACTTGACAGGCTCAGAAAAGTCAAAAATAGTGAGATATCTTGCAGAGGGATGCAGCACTCTTAAAATTGCAAAGCTTCTGAAGCGTGATCATCGAACAATCAAGCGTTTCATTCAAAATAGTCAACAGGGTCGCAAGAAGCGTGTGGAAAAACCAAGGCGCAAAATAACTGCCCATGAACTGAGAACAGTCAAGCGTGCAGCTGCCAAGATGCCACTTGCCACCAGTTTGGCCATATTTCAGAGCTGCAACATCACTGGAGTGCCCAAAAGCACAAGGTGTGCAATACTCAGAGACATGGCCAAGGTAAGAAAGGCTGAAAGACGACCACCACTGAACAAGACACACAAGCTGAAACATCAAGACTGGGCCAAGAAATATCTCAAGACTGATTTTTCTAAGGTTTTATGGACTGATGAAATGAGAGTGAGTCTTGATGGGCCAGATGGATGGGCCCGTGGCTGGATTGGTAAAGGGCAGAGAGCTCCAGTCCGACTCAGACGCCAGCAAGGTGGAGGTGGAGTACTGGTTTGGGCTGGTATCATCAAAGATGAGCTTGTGGGGCCTTTTCGGGTTGAGGATGGAGTCAAGCTCAACTCCCAGTCCTACTGCCAGTTTCTGGAAGACACCTTCTTCAAGCAGTGGTACAGGAAGAAGTCTGCATCCTTCAAGAAAAACATGATTTTCATGCAGGACAATGCTCCATCACACACGTCCAAGTACTCCACAGCGTGGCTGGCAAGAAAGGGTATAAAAGAAGAAAATCTAATGACATGGCCTCCTTGTTCACCTGATCTGAACCCCATTGAGAACCTGTGGTCCATCATCAAATGTGAGATTTACAAGGAGGGAAAACAGTACACCTCTCTGAACAGTGTCTGGGAGGCTGTGGTTGCTGCTGCACGCAATGTTGATGGTGAACAGATCAAAACACTGACAGAATCCATGGATGGCAGGCTTTTGAGTGTCCTTGCAAAGAAAGGTGGCTATATTGGTCACTGATTTGTTTTTGTTTTGTTTTTGAATGTCAGAAATGTATATTTGTGAATGTTGAGATGTTATATTGGTTTCACTGGTAAAAATAAATAATTGAAATGGGTATATATTTGTTTTTTGTTAAGTTGCCTAATAATTATGCACAGTAATAGTCACCTGCACACACAGATATCCCCCTAAAATAGCTATAACTAAAAACAAACTAAAAACTACTTCCAAAACTATTCAGCTTTGATATTAATGAGTTTTTTGGGTTCTTTGAGAACATGGTTGTTGTTCAATAATAAAATTAATCCTCAAAAATACAACTTGCCTAATAATTCTGCACTCCCTGTATATATATATATATATATATATATATATATATATATATATATATATATATATAGGGTAATTTTGCACTCCCAGGATTCAACTCAATTATGCATCGGCCAGGGTGCTAAGTCAAACATAATGTAGTTTTCCAGGAAGAGACTGCACTCACTGGCCTTGTATAAAAAGTAACTTGAACGTTGCGGTGGTGACGCAGATGCAAATTGAGCTTTATTAAGAGGTTATTATACAGGCAAAATAGCCTCAATTTATGTCAAAGACAAAGTGGTGCAGACCCTTAGAAAAATGTGATATGGAATAGCAGAGAGAGGGCCTCAGGAATATAATCCTGATTGATAAAGACAGGGAATTCAGCACTCTTTTGAAGGAAAAAATAATAAGCTCACAGGTACAGGATTAGTCAAATTTGCAATTTTAATCGTGAGACAGTGTATGTATATCAAAAAAGTTGAAACCTTATGTCAATAAATTAAATATAATGAACCTGACCGGTGAGGGGTACATGCAGATGCTGCCGTATTAGTAGTCTATACAATATATACGTTAATCACAAGGAACAGTGTTCTGAGTCTAGGCCTACTACACCCTGCTGCTCACAGAACCCCTTCAGCAAAATACATAGAGGTATATCCTGGGTAGGTTAATATGCGGGATCTAAGAGGTCAGAGCAGATTGCTTGTGTAAAACGTTAGACTGAGTGTCATTCACAAAATGGAATGCAGTAAAGGAGAAGAGAAGCTCCGGTGCTTGCTCACTCAGCATCTGAACAGGATGTTTACTTCCTCAGTGGCACAGATGTTTTTTTTTTAATATTTATTAAAACTTTTTATTTTTGTTGAGGTGAAAATGGCATCTACAATCAGTCACATCAGACAGGTTACAATATACGTATGTCATAAAAAAGGAAAAATAATGCGGAACATCATATAAAGACATCAACACAAAAAAGACCAACATGACGTGTTAATCCAGGCACCTCAGTTTTTTGTAGTGTCTTCCAAAACAAACAGGTCCGTTCAAGGGACCAGAGACTGTAATGAACTAGTGAAGAAATGCTAATGGGGTTAATAGTAGAGTCTAGTTTCAGTAGGTATGAAGTTGAGGCAAGCTTTGGATTATAGATACAATATCAGAATATAAAGTATAAGGAGGGCACTGAAATTAATCTGAATCATCGTCAGCCACCGTCAGACACAGTAAACTGATAAATATGTTGTGCCCAAAAGAAGCCTCAGCTGGCAGTATACGCATAGATAGAACATTTGTAATAATATAAAAAGCATTAGTCTAGACAATTTTCAGGTATTCCCGGAAATCATAATAAGATTATTATTTATAAGTAATAAAAAATATACACATGAACACGACAGTATTTCTGGTGTTAATGCCAGAAGAACCTATTTACATATGAATGGTAGAAACGTTAAGTGAGGTTCCTCAGACTGGGCAGAGAGTTCCAGGATATGACCATGGACCAAGTATTCAATGCATGTACACCCTAATTAGCTGAGGGCTAAAGAAAGAGGGGACTCATGTTATAAGAAAAATGCATATACTATTACATAAAGACTGTAGGAACTTAAGTAGGAATGTTACACGTATGGAATCTATATAATTTCAGAACATATGTCTTCATAAATATAGAATCACCCCACTTATTATATACAAGATATTAGACCTGTGACCATGACTCAACCACTTGTAGAAGTTAAAGGCCATCAGACTAATTACTGGTTAGATGAGTTGTAGTGTATAACCATGGGCTAAATATACATTGCTGTTAAGCTAATAGGAGACTAAGACACATGTGTAGGTGGTTATACTGTAGGGTCACTTTTGGCCTATCAAATAGGATACCTTACCATGTAATAAAAGTTTTCACATGCTATAGATTTCAACCGTTTTGAAACGATTATAAGGCTACAATAGCTGATGTGTAATAACCCACTTGGGTATAGTGTGTGTTACATGTTGTTTTAGTAAATGATATGTGCAGATAGTAGTCTATAAACACAACACCACCTATACAAACACATAGTCAAAGAATATCAAGGTAACGTTTCCTATTAAGTAAGAATAAACTAAATCAAGCATTCTAACATAAATAAACATATAAATAGGAGCTATATAAACAGTGTTAGATACTCCAAGGCCATACATATATGAAGCACTGAAGAACAAACCCTCAGAGTCACAGTAATAAAGGTATTCCCCCAGATGTGTGTCCCATTGTAAACTTCCCATACTCAGTGCTGCATAGATCAGAGAGTCCCACCGCAACAATACTTGCAGGCACTCTGGTACCAGGGCTATGTGTGACTACCCTATTCCAGTCTGGACAACTAAAAAGATGGTGGAAATTTGACAGATCGGAACAGTATAGATCGCACAGGGATCGGCAAGGTAAGTCTGTGTGACCAGCCAGGTGACAGTTCCTCCGAGTAGAGAACGGATATCGGACATCAGGCACTGAGTACCGCAATCTTCTTCCGGGCAGTAGCGCAGCAGTAAAAATCTGTTTTTATCCAAGGAGAGGTGTCCCAACGTGAACAGCACGGGTTAGATATGTAGACTCTCCCTTATTACCATCTCGGCTCGCGCGTCATCCACGGCCTCCAAAGAGCCAGCAGCAGCTCCCCGGATGGGAACTAAGGTAGGCAGGGAGGTCCCACAAGGATCCAGTCGCTGGGTAGGACTCACAGGGGTATCAGGAGTCAAAAGAGGCTCATTATCATCCCTTTCTGCACTCAGGGGTCTGGTGATCGATATGAGCCGGTCCATTCTTCTCAACAGATTGAGGTCATATTCTTCAAAGTGGGCTAATATAGCCATGTGGGAATCCTCCATGTTAACACCACCTCGTAGCTAGGCCGCACCTTGTAGATCAGACAATAAACTAAGGAAGCGCTCCCAAATCTTGCTCCAACTTGTATAGCAGGGTTTTAGTTAAAGGTATATTATGTCTCTACCCTTTATGGGCTGTCAAGTCAAAAGGGACCCCAAAAATCTATAATAAAGCCAGGAGCTACTGTTCTGTGCGTCTAGTCACCTCAGCAGTTAGCTCCGCCCCCCACAGATGTTCTTTTTCACATGGTAAAGCATGTAATTCCAGCTCCTCAAATATGCCTGTCAAAGTATCCATACCCGATTTTTTATTAGCAGCTTTCTTTCTTAAATAAGCTAATCTTTAACAAATATGCATGCATCAATCCAAAAAAGAAAATCTAAGTCACTGCAGTAAAACCAGAGCTTCTCCTTTACTGCATTCTAGGAATACCGTTCAGTAGTGTAAAGTGTAATAGCTCTTATCAGCAGATCACTTCCCTCTTTAGACGGTAAAGTGACGGTAACCACTGAACGGTATTCCTGGAATGCAGTAAAGGAGAAGCTCCGGTGCTTGCTGTGATTTAGCTGCTGTCTAAATGCTGAATAATGCTTGTCATGTTGATAAGCAGAATTCAGCACATGGGAAAACTACACAAGCACAGCGGCTACAGAAATCAGGCCAAATACACAGCAATAAAGACAACAGTGCTGTGCAATATTAGTCACTTACCCTGGGCATTCTGATTGGGCACTTGTAGTCTCCTCTCCCACTTCCCCAGAGGCGCAATTTAAAAAAATGCACAACTTCTCCCTCACACTTTCATCACGTACATGCATGCGGGAGGAGGAGCCTTGTTGGCTCTACAGTGATGGCTGGCTTTCACTCACACAGAAAATATGTGCGATTAAGGCACATAGAAATTAGTGCAAAGTGCTTGAGGCCTATACTTCTATCTATAGCACGTGGGGTGCGATAGATAGAAGTGAAAACGGCAATTATTTTTTTTTTTTTTTTTTTTATAAAACTGTACTGGAACCTTTTTGGCTGAATATATAGAATTTTTCCAATAGGAGGCTATTGGAAAAATTCTATTTATTCAGCCAAAAAGTTTTTGTTGTTTTTTTCCTCTCAGGGGGTTCTCTCAGGGGGCTCACGTGCGACTGTGATCCTATAGAGGAGCCTCCACTGCTGTGATATGCGAAAAACCAGGATGCTAAATTTGAAATCATATCTGCTATCAAAAATGGGTGACTATTATGTGATCTCATAGACAGCTTTGAAAATTATCAGCTACTACCGCTAAAACACTGTACTTACTAAAAGAGGGGAGAGATAAGATATATGGAAACACTACTCCTCTGTCATACAACATGGCGTGTTAAACCAAAGAAAATAGGTGTATGTACTTATGGGAATAAGCTACTAGCTAGACTACAAAAGCCTATACTAATTATGAAATGAATATTAAAAAGGACACCGTGAAAATAATCCTTACAGTGTGCCTACATGCAATACAAAGTATGTGAGACATAGTGGAATGTTACATATAACTAAGGCGAAAAACCTATGTCAAAGAATCCCCCAAATCCTAATCTTCGAATGAGAACACCCAAAGTGCTGCAACATAGTTACATAACCTTTACAATTGACTGTGTTCAAAGTCTGAAGTTTGTGAATCCAGTATGTTGTACGCTATCGTAGTTTTTAATCTATTATTGGAACTATTAGGCAGAATCCAGTCAATGACTTTGATTTTTAGTCCCGTAGAATTAGCATTATGAAAGTGTCTGAAATGATCAGGTACACTATGGGTCTCAATTTTGTTTTTGATATTACAGCAATGTTTACTAAATCTAGTTTTAATAAGCCTTTTGGTTCTTCCAATATAGAAACAATTACAAATGCACACTAGAAGATATACTACAAAAGTAGATATGTACGAATATTTGTGTTTAACTTTATATTCTTTAGTATTATCTATATTATTTAAAGTATCACCCTTTACGATATGACTGCACATATTGCAGTTACTACTTCCACACGACAGGTCCCATTGGCTCTACTTAGCCAATGTGAAGTCTCAAGTTTTTTATATCTTGGTATGTGAGGGATGTGAAGGGAGTATCACCTATTGAATGCAATGGTTTTCCTCATGGGAGATCTATTTTATAGGTTCTCTGTTATCGGTCGTAAAGATTCCTACCTCCTTTTTCAGATCGACGATATACTCTCATATTCCATTACTCTACTGATAACCGTTTCAGTACTGGTTTGGCTATCTGCTATATGTAAATGGGTGTCTTTTGGTAAGTATGTTTTCATTACTTAAAGGGATACTGAACCAAATTTTTTTATTTTATGATTCAGATACAGCATGCAATTTTAAGCAACTTTCTAATTTACTTCTATTATCAATTTTTCTTTATTCTCTTGCTATATTTATTTGAAAAAGAAGGCATCTAAGCTAAGGAGCCAGCAAATGTTTGGTTCGGTACCATGGACAGCACTTGTTTATTGGTGCTGTCCAATCAGCAAGGACAACCCAGTTTGTTCACCAAAAATGGGCCGGCATCTAAACATACATTCTTGCTTTTTTCAAATAAACATACCAAGAGAATGAAGAAAATTTGATAATAGGAGTAAATTCGAAAGTTGCTTAAAATTGTATGCTCTATCTGAATCACGAAAGAAAAATTTTGGGTTCAGTGTCCCTTTAAGGCACTGTCAGCTATGGTTTGGCACTTTATGTATTTATATAAAGTTCTAAATATATGTATTGTACTTATATTTGCCATGATTCAGGTTTCAGTATATTTCCTTTTGCAGACTGTCAGTTTCATATCTGGGAAATGCAATTTTTAGGAAAATGTATTTCTTACCTGGAGTATAGTCCTTTTTCAATTCACAGGTGGAATTAGGCTCGTGAGGTCGCAAAATGCCAACGTATATGCGTAATTTTTGGTGCAAGATTGTTTTGGCGCAAAGTTACATTCTATGACGCAAATTCGTCATTTCCGACGCTGAGTCCTTTCACAAGGTTGCGTCTTCAATGACGCAAGTGTGTCATTTTCGGATGTTGTTAGCGCCAAACATTTTTCTCTGTTTGTGCGTCATACTTGGCTCCAAATATTTTCATTATTTTAAACCCCATTCCTATATACCTCTTGCCTTTTTTCTCTATCAGAGGGCTATGCTGTTTGCATTTTGTTCCCATTCCTGAAACTGCTGTATATGGAAATTGATCACTTTGCTTTATATGTTGTTTTTTCTCTTACATTTGCAAGATGTCTCAATCTGATCCTGTCTCAGAAATCACTGTTGGAACCCTGCTTACTGATAACAGTTCTACCAAAACATACGGCTAGATTTAGAGTTTTGTCGGTAACGACCCGAAAAGCTAACGCTGGCTTTTTTCTGGCCGCACCATAAAAATAACTCTGGTATTGAGAGTCCACATAAAGGCTGCGTTAGGCTCCAAAAAAGGAGCGTAGAGCATATTTAACGCAACTTCAACTCTCGATACCAGAGTTGCTTACGCAAGCGGCCAGCCTCAAAAACGTGCTCGTGCACGATTCCCCCATAGGAAACAATGGGGCTGTTTGAGCTGAAAAAAAACCTAACACCTGCAAAAAAGCCGCGTTCAGCTCCTAACGCAGCACCATTGTTTCCTATGGGGAAACACTTCCTACGTCTGCACCTAACACTCAAACATGTACCCCGAGTCTAAACACCCCTAACCTTACACTTATTAACCCCTAATCTGCCGCCCCCGCTATCGCTGACCCCTGCATATTATTATTAACCCCTAATCTGCCGCTTCGTAAACCGCCGCTACTTACATTATCCCTATGTACCCCTAATCTGCTGCCCTAACATCGCCGACCCCTATATTATATTTATTAACCCCTAATCTGCCCCCCACAACGTCGCCTCCACCTGCCTACACTTATTAACCCCTAATCTGCCGAGCGGACCACACCGCTATTATTATAAAGTTATTAATCCCTAATCCGCCTCACTAACCCTATAATAAATAGTATTAACCCCTAATCTGCCCTCCCTAACATCGCCGACACCTAACTTCAATTATTAACCCCTAATCTGCCGACTTGAGCTCACTGCTATTCTAATAAATGTATTAACCCCTAAAGCTAAGTCTAACCCTAACACTAACACCCCCCTAAATTAAATATAATTTTAATCTAACGAAATTAATTAACTCTTATTAAATAAATTATTCCTATTTAAAGCTAAATACTTACCTTAAAAATAAATTCTAATATAGCTACAATATAAATTATAATTATATTATAGCTATTTTAGGATTAATATTTATTTTACAGGTAACTTTGTATTTATTTTAACCAGGTACAATAGCTATTAAATAGTTAAGAACTATTTAATAGCTAAAATAGTTAAAATAATTACAAATTTACCTGTAAAATAAATCCTAACCTAAGTTACAATTAAACCTAACACTACACTATCAATAAATTAATTAAATAAAATACCTACAATTACCTACAATTAAACCTAACACTACACTATCAATAAATTAATTAAATAAAATACCTACAATTACCTACAATTAAACCTAACACTACACTATCAATAAATTAATTAAATACAATACCTACAAATAACTACAATTAAATAAACTAACTAAAGTACAAAAAATAAAAAAGAACTAAGTTACAAAAAATAAAAAAATATTTACAAACATAAGAAAAATATTACAACAATTTTAAACTAATTACACCTACTCTCAGCCCCCTAATAAAATAACAAAGCCCCCCAAAATAAAAAATGCCCTACCCTATTCTAGATTACTAAAGTTCAAAGCTCTTTTACCTTACCAGCCCTGTACAGGGCCCTTTGCGGGGCATGCGCCAAGAAGTTCAGCTCTTTTGCCTGTAAAAAAAAACATACAATACCCCCCCCAACATTACAACCCACCACCCACATACCCCTAATCTAACCCAAACCCCCCTTAAATAAACCTAACACTAAGCCCCTGAAGATCTCCCTACCTTGTCTTCACCTCACCGGGTTCAGCGATCGGTCCAGAAGAGGGTCCGAAGTCTTGATCCAAGCGGAGCAAGAAGAGGTCCTCCATCCGGTAGAAGTCTTCATCCAAGCGGGGCAGAAGAGGTCTTCCATCCGATTGAAGTCTTCATCCAAGCGGGATCTTCTATCGTCATCCATCCGGAGCGGAGTGGCAGGATCCTGAAGACCTCCGACGCGGAACATCCATCCTGGCCGACGACTGAACGACGAATGACGGTTCCTTTAAATGACGTCATCCAAGATGGCGTCCCTCGAATTCCGATTGGCTGATAGGATTCTATCAGCCAATCGGAATTAAGGTAGGAATATTCTGATTGGCTGATGGAATCAGCCAATCAGAGTATTCCTACCTTAATTCCGATTGGCTGATAGAATCCTATCAGCCAATCGGAATTCGAGGGACTCCATCTTGGATGACGTCATTTAAAGGAACCGTCATGCGTCGTTCAGTCGTTGGCCAGGATGGATGTTCCGCGTCGGAGGTCTTCATGATCCTGCCGCTCCGGATTGATGACGATAGAAGATCCCGCTTGGATGAAGACTTCAATCGGATGGAAGACCTCTTCTGCCCCGCTTGGATGAAGACTTCTACCGGATGGAGGACCTCTTCTTGCTCCGCTTGGATCAAGACTTCGGACCCTCTTCTGGACCGATTGCTGAACCCGGTGAGGTAAAGACAAGGTAGGGAGATCTTCAGGGGCTTAGTGTTAGGTTTATGTAAGGGGGGTTTGGGTTAGATTAGGGGTATGTGGGTGGTGGGTTGTAATGTTGGGGGGGGGTATTGTATGTTTTTTTTTACAGGCAAAAGAGCTGAACTTCTTGGGGCATGCCCCGCAAAGGGCCCTGTTCAGGGCTGGTAAGGTAAAAGAGCTTTGAACTTTAGTAATCTAGAATAGGGTAGGGCATTTTTTTATTTTAGGGGGCTTTGTTATTTTATTAGGGGGCTTAGAGTAGGTGTAATTAGTTTAAAATTGTTGTAATATTTTTCTTATGTTTGTAAATATTTTTTTATTTTTTGTAACTTAGTTCTTTTTTATTTTTTGTACTTTAGTTAGTTTATTTCATTGTAGTTATTTGTAGGTATTGTATTTGATTAATTTATTGATAGTGTAGTGTTAGGTTTAATTGTAGGTAATTGTAGGTATTTTATTTAATTAATTTATTGATAGTGTAGTGTTAGGTTTAATTGTAACTTAGATTAGGATTTATTTTACAGGTAAATTTGTAATTATTTTAACTATTTTAGCTATTAAATCGTTCTTAACTATTTAATAGCTATTGTACCTGGTTAAAATAAATACAAAGTTACCTGTAAAATAAATATTAATCCTAAAATAGCTATAATATAATTATAATTTATATTGTAGCTATATTAGAATTTATTTTTAAGGTAAGTATTTAGCTTTAAATAGGAATAATTTATTTAATAAGAGTTAATTAATTTCGTTAGATTAAAATTATATTTAACTTAGGGGGGTGTTAGTGTTAGACTTAGCTTTAGGGGTTAATACATTTATTAGAATAGCGGTGAGCTCCAGTCGGCAGATTAGGGGTTAATAATTGAAGTTAGGTGTCGGCGATGTTAGGGAGGGCAGATTAGGGGTTAATACTATTTATTATAGGGTTAGTGAGGCGGATTAGGGGTTAATAACTTTATAATAATAGCGGTGCGGTCCGCTCGGCAGATTAGGGGTTAATAAGTGTAGGCAGGTGGAGGCGACGTTGAGGGGGGGCAGATTAGGGGTTAATAAATATAATATAGGGGTCGGCGGTGTTAGGGGCAGCAGATTAGGGGTACATAGCTATAATGTAGGTGGCGGCGCTTTGCGGTCGGCAGATTAGGGGTTAATTATTGTAGGTAGCTGGCTGCGACGTTGTGGGGGGCAGGTTAGGGGTTAATAAATATAATATAGGGGTCGGCGGTGTTAGGGGCAGCAGATTAGGGGTACATAAGTATAACGTAGGTGGCGGTCGGCAGATTAGGGGTTAAAAATTTTTAATCGAGTGGTGGCGATGTGGGGGGGCCTCGGTTTAGGGGTACATAGGTAGTTTATGGGTGTTAGTGTACTTTAGAGTACAGTAGTTAAGAGCTTTATGAACCGGCGTTAGCCCAGAAAGCTCTTAACTACTGACTTTTTTCTGCGGCTGGAGTTTTGTCGTTAGATTTCTAACGCTCACTTCAGCCACGACTCTAAATACCGGAGTTATAAAAATCCCATTGAAAAGATAGGATACGCAATTGACGTAAGTGGATCTGCGGTATGGAAAAGTCGCGGCTGAAAAGTGAGCGTTAGACCCTTTTTTGAGTGACTCCAAATACCGGAGGTAGCCTAAAACCAGCGTTAGGAGCCTCTAACGCTGGTTTTCACGGCTACCGCCAAACTCCAAATCTAGGCCTAAGTAAATTGGTTGTAATCTTGTGGAGATTATATCTCCAGCTGTGGTTTGTAATAAGTTGTCATGATAAACTTTTACATGCAGAGAATGTGTCCATCAGTAATAGTACATTGCCTGTTGTTGTTCCTTTAACATCTAATGTACAAGATATACCCGTGAATTTATAAGAATGTATTGCTGATTCTATTCAGAAGGCTTTGTCTGCCATTCCGCCTTCTAATAAATGTAAAGGTCTTTTAAAACCTCATAAAGTTGATGAAATTTCAAATGACCGACAACATTATCCTTCTCTGATGAGGATCGATCTGATTCAGAAGATCCTTCCTCAGATATTGACACTGACAAATCTACTTATTTATTTAAAATGGAGTACATTCGTTCTTTGTTAAAGAAGTGTTGATTGTATTGGATATTGAGGAGACTAGTCCTCTTGAAATAAAAACTAGTAAACGTTTAAATTCTGTTTATAAACCTCCTGTGGTTATTCCAGAGGTTTTTCCAGTTCCTGATGCTATTTCTGATATGATTTCTAAGGAATGGAATAGGCCTGGTACTTCTTTTATTCCTTCTTTAAAGGTTTTTTTTTAAAAAAAGAATTGTATCCTTTGCCAGTAGTTACATTGGAGTTTTGGGAAAAGATGGGGCTATCTCTACTCTTGCTTAGCGTACTACTATTCCTATGAAAGATAGTACTTCTTTTTTAAGATCCTTTAGATAGGAAACTTGAATCTTCTCTAAAGAATGCCTATTTATATTTGGGTCATCTTCTCAGGCATGCATTTTCTTTGGCTGATGTTGCATCTGCATCAACTTTTTGGTTGGAAAATTAGCGCAACAAGAATTGGATTATGATTTGTCTAGCATTATTTGCTTGCTTCAACATGCTAATCATTTTATTTGTGATGCCATTTTTTTCATCAAATTTGATGTTAAATCTAAGTCTAATTTAGCTAGAAGAGCTTTTTGGCTTAAATCTTGGAATATTGACATGACTTCTAAGTCCAGATTGCTATCTCTTTCTTTCCAAGGTAATAAGTTATCTGGTTCTCAGTTAAATTTGATTATCTCCACTATCACTGGGGGAAGGGAGTTTTTTGCCTTAGGATAAGACTTAAGGGTAAATCTAAAGCTTCTAACCATTTCCTTTCGACTAAATAAGGAACAGAAACCTATTCCTTCCCCCAAGGAATCTGTTTCCAATCGGAAATTTTCTTCAAGTTGGATTAAATCCAAGCCTTTTAAGGAACCAAAGCCAGCCCCTAAGTCCGAAGGGCATTATATGTCCACCATAGACTTACAGGGTGCATATCTTCATATTCTGATTCATCCAGTTAATTTTCAGTTTCTGAGATTCTCTTTTCTAGACAAGCTTTACCAATTTGTTGCTCTTCCTTTTGGCATAGCGACAGCTCTAAGAATATTTTCTAAGGTTCTTGGTGCCCTACTCTCTGTAATCAGAGAGTGGGATATTGCGGTGTTTCCTTGTTTGGACGATTTCTTGGTATTAGCTCAGTCTTTATATTCTGCAGAATCTTACACAAATCAACTAGTGTTGTATCTTCGAAAAAACATGGTTGGAGGATCAATTTACTAAATAGTTCTTTGATTCCTCAGACAAGGGTCACCTTTTTAGGTTTCCAGATAGATTCAGTGTCCATGACTCTGTCTCTAACAGACAAGAGACCTTTTGAATTGGTTGTAGCCTGTCGGACCTTCCGTCTCAGTCATTCCCTTCATTAGCTATGTGCATGGAAGTTTTAGGTCACATGACTGCAGCATCGGACGCGATCCCCTTTTGCTCGTTTTCATATGAGACCTCTCCAGCTTTGTGTGCTGAATCAATGGTGCAGGGTTTTTTCAAGGATATCACAATTTATATCCTTAAATCCCAGTGTTCGACTATCTCTGACTTGGTGGTTAAGTCACCATCATATAGTTCTAGGGGCCTCTTTTGTTCGTCCAACCTGGACTGTGATCTCAACAGATGCAAGTATTTCAAGTTGGGGAGTTGTTTGGGGATCTCTGACAGTGCAAGGCAAGATTACCAATCAATATTTTCAGACAGACAATATCACAAATGTGGCATTTGTCAATCATCAGGATGGGACTCATAGTCCTTAATCTATGAAAGAAGTATCCGGGATACTTGCTTGGGCCGATTCCAGCTCCTGTCTAATTTCTGTGCTTCATATCCCAGGTATAGACAACTGGGAAGGGGATTATTTCAGCTGTCAGACTTTACATCCGGGGGAGTAGTCCCTCCATCCAGATGTGTTTTCTCAGGTTGTTCAGATGTGGGGTCTTTCAGAAATAGATCTGATGGCTTCTCATCTAAACAAGAAGCTTCCCATGTACCTGTCCAGGTCCAGGGATCCTCAGGCAGAAGCAGTGGATGCGTTGACACTTCCTTGGTGTTATTAACCTGCTTATATTTTTCCCGCCTTTAGTCTTTCTTCCAAAAGTGATATTTAAAATAATCATGGAGCAATTGTTTGTGCTGCTGGTGGCTCCAGCATAGCCTCACAGGTTATGGTATGCGGATCTTGTTAGGATATCCAGTTGCCAACCATGGCCACTTCCATTAAGGCCGGATCTTCTGTTTCAAGGTCCGTTTTTTCCATCAGGATTTCAAATCTTTAAATCTGAAGGTATGGGAATTGAACGCTTAGTGCTTAGTCATAGAGGTTTCTCTGACTTTGTGATTAATACTATTTTGCAGGCTCGTAAATCTGTTTCTAGAAAGATTTATTATTGAGTTTGGAAGACTTACATTTCATGGTGTTTCTCTCATAAATTCTCTTGGCATTCTTTTATAATTTCTAGAATTATACAGTTTCTTCAGGATAGTTTGGATAAGGGTTTGTCTGCAAGTTCCTTGAAGAGACAAATCTCTACTCTTTCTGTTTTATTTCACAGGAAGATTGCTAAGCTTTCTGATATTCACTGTTTTGTTCAGGCTTTGGTTCATATCAAGCCTGCCATAAAATCAATCTCTCCTTCTTGGAGTTTTAATTTGATTTTAAAGGCTTTACAGGCTCTGCCTATGTATTCTTTAGACATTTAAATACTTTCTTGGAAAGTGTTGTTTCTTTTGGCCATCTCTTCTGCTAGAAGAGTTTCTGAATTATTTGCTCTCTCTTGTGAATCTCCTTTCTGATTTTTCATCAGGATAAGGCAGTTTTGCTGACTTCATTTAAATTCTTATCTAAGGTTGTGAATTCTAACAACATTAATAGAGAAATTGTTGTCCTTTCTTTGTGTCCTAATCCTAAGAATTCTTTGGAGAGATCCTTACATTCTTTGGATGTGGTGAGAGCTCTAAAATATTATGTTGAAGCTACTTAAGATTTCAGGAAGACTTCTAGTCTATTTGTTATCCTTTCTGGTTCCAGGAAAGGTCCAAAGGCTTCTGCCGTTTCTTTGGCATCGTGGTTAAAGCTTTTGACTCATCACGCTTATTTGGAGTCGGATCAGGCCCGCTTCAGAGAATTACAGCTCATTCTACTAGGTCAGTTTCCACTTCGTGGGCTTTTAAGAATGAAGCTTCAGTTGATCAGATTTGCAAAGCAGCAACTTGGTCTTCTTTGCATACATTTACTAAATTCTACCATTTTTATGTATTTGCTTCTTCGAAGCAGTTTTTGGTAGGAAAGTTCTTCAGGCAGCTGTTTCAGTTTGATTCTTCTGCTTATGATTTAAGTTTTTCCTTTCATTTATGAGAATAAACTTATATTTGGGTTGTGGATTAATTTTTTTCAGCGACATGGCTGTTTTTATTTTATCCCTCCCTCTCTAGTGACTTTTGCGTGGAGTTCCACTTCTTGGGTATTGCTATCCCATACGTCACTAGCTCATGGACTCTTGCCAATTACATGAAAGAAAACATAATTTATGTAAGAACTTACCTGATAAATGTATTTCTTTTGTTTTGGCAAGAGTCCATGAGGCCCACCCTTTTTTGTGGTGGTTATGATTTTTTGTATAAAGCACAATTATTCCAAATTCCTTTGTTGATGCTTTTTACTCCTTTCTTTTTCACCCCACTATTTGGCTATTCATTAAACTGAATTGTGGGTGTGGTGAGGGGTGTATTTATAGGCATTTTGAGGTTTGGGAAACTTTGCCCCTCCTGGTAGGATTGTATATCCCATAAGTCACTAGCTCATGGACACTTGCCAATATGAAAGAAATTAATTTATCAGGTAAGTTCTTACATAAATTATGTTTTTTTCTCTCCTCGCCTCTTTTTTTATTCCTCTGCGCTCACTCCCTTCCCTTTCCAAACTCAATCCCAACACTATCACATATACCCATTCCCTTTCCAGAGAATTTTTTTATGTATATTTCTGGACACTAATGTTTTCACTTCCCCAATTGCTTCCATGTTGTATTATGCTTTATACAATGTGTTTAGAATTATTTGACAGTCTATTGCAATTCACCACAAACTTTTTTATGCCTCCAAGAAACTTTATTTTCCCACATTAATGTTACAATGACTAAAGAGTGAAGACCATCCAAGCTGCAAGGCTCATAATACTTGGACATAGGACTCATAGCCGCTCCGGTTCCTAACACACAGAGAAAACCCAGCACTCACTTACAAGCTCTCAGCTAAGATTTAAAAGCAAAAATGGAAAGGTTAGTCACCGCATCTGGCCAAATGGGACAAGCTCAGGTACCACGTCAAGGTCCTCTCCAATACCTGAGACCCTAAAACAGCCACACAATGCAAGCTTTCAAATCCAAACAAACTGAAAACAAGGGAAGGGTGCACAGGAATATGTAACCACCCTAGACATATACAAAACACGGAAGGGAACTGCACTCTCATACCGGACCGGGTACACATCCCATGACCCTGCAACATGCTCAGCCCTGGGTGCCACTGGCACTCACAGGAAGCTGTGCTGTCCCCTGAGCCACAAGCAGTTAACCCCAGACAGGTCTGGGTGCAAGAACCATAGGGAAAATTACAAAACAAATTAATACAACACACAGAGAAAACCCAGCACTCACTTACAAGCTCTCAGCTAAGATTTAAAAGCAAAAATGGAAAGGTTAGTCACCGCATCTGGCCAAATGGGACACGCTCAGGTACCACGTCAAGGTCCTCTCCAATACCTGAGACCCTAAAACAGCCACACAATGCAAGCTTTCAAATCCAAACAAACTGAAAACAAGGGAAGGGTGCACAGGAATATGTAACCACCCTAGACATATACAAAACACAGAAGGGAACTTCACTCTCATACCGGACCGGGTACACATCCCATGACCCTGCAACATGCTCAGCCCTGGGTGCCACTGGCACTCACAGGAAGCTGTGCTGTCCCCAGAGCCACAAGCAGTTAACCCCAGACAGGTCTGGGTGCAAGAACCATAGGGAAAATTACAAAACAAATTAATACAACACACAGAGAAAACCCAACACTCACTTACAAGCTCTCAGCTAAGATTTAAAAGCAAAAATGGAAAAGTTAGTCACCGCATCTGGCCAAATGGGACAAGCTCAGGTACCACGTCAAGGTCCTCTCCAATACCTGAGACCCTAAAACAGCCACACAATGCAAGCTTTCAAATCCAAACAAACTGAAAACAAGGGAAGGGTGCACAGGAATATGTAACCACCCTAGACATATACAAAACACGGAAGGGAACTGCACTCTCATACCGGACCGGGTACACATCCCATGACCCTGCAACATGCTCAGCCCTGGGTGCCACTGGCACTCACAGGAAGCTGTGCTGTCCCCAGAGCCACAAGCAGTTAACCCCAGACAGGTCTGGGTGCAAGAACCATAGGGAAAATTACAAAACAAATTAATACAACACACAGAGAAAACCCAGCACTCACTTACAAGCTCTCAGCTAAGATTTAAAAGCAAAAATGGAAAGGTTAGTCACCGCATCTGGCCAAATGGGACAAGCTCAGGTACCACGTCAAGGTCCTCTCCAATACCTGAGACCCTAAAACAGCCACACAATGCAAGCTTTCAAATCCAAACAAACTGAAAACAAGGGAAGGGTGCACAGGAATATGTAACCACCCTAGACATATACAAAACACGGAAGGGAACTGCACTCTCATACCGGACCGGGTACACATCCCATGACCCTGTAACATGCTCAGCCCTGGGTGCCACTGGCACTCACAGGAAGCTGTGCTGTCCCCAGAGCCACAAGCAGTTAACCCCAGACAGGTCTGGGTGCAAGAACCATAGGGAAAATTACAAAACAAATTAATACAACACACAGAGAAAACCCAGCACTCACTTACAAGCTCTCAGCTAAGATTTAAAAGCAAAAATGGAAAGGTTAGGTATGAGAGTGCAGTTCCCTTCCGTGTTTTGTATATATATATATATATATATATATATATATATATATATATATATATATATATATATATAAATATATATATATATATAATTAAGATGCTAAAACACAAAAATGTCATTTAAACTAAGAATAATAAAAAAAGCAAAGGACATCCCTAATATGCAAAGATGGAACATATATTAAGTATAATCATGTGTTACAAATACGTAGAGTTGTAATGAATACTAAGTACACTAAGCGCAATGTTTGGACCTAATATAATTTATAAAATGGATAATATTAAAAGGAGAGGTCTTATTAATAAATTAATGTAACATATAATTATTAATAAAAGGGTCTATTATGCACCTTAATATACATTCATGATAATAAAACATATACAGAGGACGCACATAAAGTGTCAAGATACAACATATGCTAATATATAGAGACACAGAGATATAATGTATGCTGAGTATTATATGGTGTGTTTATTGTTAATAGTATAATATAGTGAAATATAGATATTAAGTATCATTATATTGCTCATTCACTCTCAGATACTGTGAATCATTATACAGAGCTAATAAGTACAACATTTCTGTATCACTATATAATGCAGTTATTGTATGAGCCACAGGTAAGCCAGATGTGATGATGTCACAATACCACAGAGCCTGAGTAACGATGACACAATACCACAGAGCCTGAGTGATGATGTCACAATGCTTTATTGACATCACACATTGTATTATCCCTGCTGCAGACACTCAGAGCTCTCAGTTTCAGTGCGAGTAGATTTGAGCGAGTATGGATTGCTTATTCTTTGTGATATTTTTCTTGTTGGTTTCATACCAACCAGTTTTGGCAGCACCTGTGAGCGCCCTGCAAGGTAATTACACATTTTTTTCCCTTATTTACTAATGACTTTAGTTTGTAGCATGGGGGGGAGATGTAAATAAGGATACTCAAGGATTTATTGTATTGGTTTTTATTTGATTTCCCTAGTTTCATTATTTTTATGATTCTTTATAATCTTGAAAGCTATTTAAGTGACCACATTATAATGCTTCCTGTATGCACTACATAATGCACAGGATTTTCTTTTTTATATCATTGTTTTATATTATTACAGCCATTTTGTGTGCAAGTAATTAAATACCTCCAGCCCATGGCTCAATATCAGACCTTGACAAACTCACAAGGTCTCCAGTAATAATATGTCCCATGCAGACCTGCTAGTGACCACTGAACTGATAAAATGGCACAAACATATGAGCAACAGCACTATGTGTATTGTGTTGTTTTATACCAAGTGACAATGTCACACACACAGTGGTCATGTAACAGCTACATGCTACACACATTGTCTGCTAATTTCTTTATTACTGTCTCACAGTCATAAATGCTTAAAAAATAATCACTTGTGTTTTCATTGCACATACAGGGTTGCCTTTGCGCCAAGGTGAAGATACAACAGAAAGTTCTGTGGTTGTCTTCAAAATAACCGAAATCTCAGTTCCACACCAGCCATTTTCTCTTCATCTATCCTTCATAGAACACACCCAGTTAATGGCCATCAGTGGCTTCGGGATCCTACTGATAGCAATATTTGTAGTGTGTGCACTTTATAAGCGAATTAGTGAGTGCATAAAGAAAAAACCCTCTGATGTAGAAAATCCAGTAGAGAGTGACAAAGGCTCCAAAAAAGTAAAGGGTGAAAGAAAGATCCGTAAGAAAAAGAGAAAGAAGGAAAAGAAAGAGAAACGCAGAGAGGAGGAAAGTGTATCAGAGACAGACTCAGAAAAGATGGCAGGGTCTGAAAAACAAATAAAAGAGAAAGTGGATAAAGCTGTACAGAAGGTGGAGACAGAAGATAAAGCTGTACAGACAGAAGATACAGAGCAGTGAGATCCAGAGGAAAGGACAAGATGGTGGAAACGCCTCACATTTCTCTGGGATGCAGATAATAATGTTATAAATAAAGTAATACGGATCAGATATAATGTTGTCTATTGTAATTAATTATTCCAATAAAAATAGTTACCTATATCTCAAAAAAACAATAAACTTCCAGGCCGCATCTAGGAAGGACCATTCTTGGGACTCTTCTATGTTGCCCCTGTTGGGCAAGTAGTTCCTTTTGCTGTAAGTTACAACAGTGACTCCTGTGTCTTCTAGAAGTGTGGCTGCCAGAATAAACAGCAAAACTTCCATGATTATACTTCAAGCAGAAAACAGAAATAAATAAATTAAAGTTTGTCTGTGTACCTTTATACACCTCCTTTGTTATCAGAAACTGTGTTTCAGTGTTTACTAATCCTCTACTGTTTCCTATGTTGTTCAACTTGTGAGGCCAGAAGTTCTGAATCAGCAATTGCCACCCGGGCATGGTTGTAGACATAAATATAAGACAAAAAAGTGTGATAAATATGGGATGTTGATTGGATTTGGCCCAATATGGATGTAAAAAAAACTTAAATTGATCAAAATACAGTACAGAGTATTAAAGTTTCCATAATTTTAATAGGGTTGAGATTTTCTTAAATTACATATGTCAAGTTTGCATGTATTTATAACACCCAAAATGCATATTGAAGCTTTGATAAATGGGGCCGTACTGTTTCGAGGACATTTCCAGTGAGTAATTTAGGCATACCCCATACAAACTGGATTACTATGCATGGGTTATCAATCATGATTTTGTTTATATTTGTAACATTGGTTTCCAATGTAGAGTTAGATATATACAAATTCATTTAATTGAGTCGCTACTGAAAATAAAAAGGTTTGGGAAATAATTTTTCACATAAGTTCCATTTTGGTGACTTCATCATACTTGACCTATTATTATTAATTGACAGCTCACTGAGTGCATGTGACTAAATAATGATGGCATTGTATAGCTCGTTATTATGACCAGCCCCCCGGGAGTTTCAGACTTCTGCTGCTATAACACTGGTACCTATATTACATTACCAATAGTGTTATTGCACATTAAACATTACTATAATTCAACGTTAACCTAAACCTAACCCTAAATGTTACTGTACTGTAACCCCCCAAGTGCAGTTTAACCCTAACACCCTAAGTCTCATTGCCCCCATTAAACTAAACATAACCTTGAAAGAGGCAGTAAGCAGGGGAGTGAGTATATTTATAAATTAAAAGAATAAAAACCCTGATTCTTTGGGGTAGATTTATCAAATGTCGTCATACGCTGTCGGCATTTATCATTGCTTAAGCATTTCTTGTGAAATGCTGCCCCCTGCACATTCACGGCCAATCGGCCGCTAGCAGGGGGTGTCAATCATCCCGATCGTATCCAATAAGGATGATTGCAGTCCGCCACCTCAGAGGTCTTATGACCGCTGCTTCTTAACTTATGTTTCCAGTGAGCATGAAGCCTCGCGCGGAAACAGCAGCATCCGCTGCTTCATAAATCTACCCCTTTGACTGTAATCATAGGAAACGCACTGTGGTTTTTAAACACAAGTCCATGATTATTAGTCTCTGTGCCCTGGGAAGTGAAACATGTTATAGTGGAGTGTTGTATAGAGGCTGTTTTTTATTTGTTTGATTGTATGGTTTTTATATTTTTAATTTTTATTGAGGGCACAAGGAATATACAAACATAAAATGCAGGGTACTGGCAAGATTACTAATGTTAATGACAAGTTAAAGAGCTTGCAATGTACATAAAAAACAAATATCACCCCCTTCATTTTCTCCCCTCAGTTTAACAGTATAGACCACTCTTGGATCTTGTATACAAATACAGAATGTTGCAGGGGTTTGACTAAGTAAACAAAAGAAAATAAAACATTTGCATCATAAAGAGTCATAATATTCTGCTAAATGTCCTAGACAGCCGGTAACTGATGCAAAAGACAAATTTGGTTATACATATAATAGGTGTCACAAAACTCTGCATTTTAAGTTGACTAGAAAAATACAGTAGAGAAACATCAACTGCTTACAATTTTCATGCTAACACACTTTAGTGAATAGAGAAAGGTTGGCATTCATGCATGGGTATAGTTGTACAATGGAATATCTTTTGTTGTTCCGGAAGTGGAAAAGACATTGCTTTGTTTATAGGGCCCTCTGCTGGGCAATAAGTGAACTAATGAAAAATAATTTCAAATGCTAAGAGGCTAACTATTTGCTCTCCTTTAAAGGGCATGTATGCCCTCTTGTTTAAATATTGAACAGGTTACATTATACAGGGCAATGTACAAAACCAGATGATGTTATAAGGGCATACTGTAAAGTTAACATATGCAGTGATTTATATTACTTAAACTTCATGGAACTATGAATAACACCTCTGGTATGTATATTATATTCATGGGGATACCTACCATATTAGAGAAAACATTCTGTCCACCAGGGACCTGCGGTGAGGTCAGAGGCTGGTGAGGCACTAGATATGATATGCCGGAGAAACACATATACTGCGGGCCGCAAGTACCCCCAACAGGGCAGGTTTTAATTATAACTGAACCAGTGCATACCTCAATATGCAGTTGCACAGCACAGTTTGCACTTAATAACAGGTGGAAGGCTGGAAGCAAAAAGAAATAATTACTTAAAATTACCGTAATTATAACTGCGTCCTCCAGGGCAGTGGCAGCAGCTCCTCTTACTCTCTGAGTCCTAGGCAGCTCGGCTGAGTCGAGACTCGGCAGTGGCAACGCAACTGGCACCCACTCCGTCTCCTGCAACAATTTAATGCAAAATAGGAAATTGGTTATGTATAGTATTGAGAGCATATTTGTCAGATACTATCTAACATGCCACTTGCTAGAAATAAAAGCTTAGCTAACTGCGCTTTATAGTAAAATATGAGATTTTTTTTGTTGCACAAGGAGATAAAGTGGTACTTATTTATTTATTTTTGCTTCCAGCCTTCCACCTTCCAATCTGCGTATGCAAACAGCTATTAATAGAGACCATATATAAGAATATCTCATATTGTGTGAGATATTCTAAAATTTAAATTATGGTCTCTATTAATAGCTGTTAGCATTAGCAGATTGCTTAATAAAATTATATTAAGTAAGTAAATCAGACACCAATTTTGTTGCTATAGCACTTTTTAATGTAATCTCATTATTATTATTATCATTTATTTGTATAGCGCCGCCAAATTTTGTAGCGCTGGGTACAGTGATAGGGGTATACAATGAAAAAGGTTTGTGATAAAATACAAAACATAACAAAACGAAACAAATCTAGTACAGGAGGAAAAGGGCCCTGCTCCGGAGAGCTCACAGTCTATAGGTTTAGGGTGCAGAGACATAAGGTTGGGGTAGCTTGTTACATTGGTTGTATTTGCAGCAGTGAGTCAGGCAGTTCATGTACATGTATTAGTTTGGTTTGGATGCAGGATGGAGGAGAGATGGTAAGCCTCTCTGAATAGGTGAGTTTTCAAGGATCGTCTGAAGCTATACAAGGTTGGAGACAGTCTAATGGAGCAGGGTAGAGAGTTCCAGAGGGCAGGATCAGCACGTGCAAAGTCTTGGAGGTGGGAGTGGGACGTAGAGATAACAGGAATGTAGAGGCGTAGGTCAGAGGTTGATCGAAGAGGACAGGATGGGGAATATTTCACGATGAGAGAGGAAATATAGTTGGGAGTTAGACTGTTGAGTGCTTTGTAGGTTAGGGCTAATACTTTAAATTGTATTCTGGAGTTTATGGGGAGCCAGTGTAGAGACTGGCAGAGCGGAGCAGCTGATGTAGATCGTCGACTTAGGTGGATGAGTCTAGCAGAAGCATTCATAATAGATTGGAGGGAGGAGAGGCGGGGTTTTGGAAGGCCATTTAGAAGTAGATTGCAATAATCAATGCGTGACAAAATGAGGGAACGAATAAATATTTTTGTAGTTTTTTGAGTAAGGAAGGGACGAATTCTGTAAATGTTGCGTAGGTGTGAACAGCAGGATTTGGTAAGCGCTTGTATATGTGGGTTGAATGTGAGTTCTGAGTCTAGTGTGACCCCAAGGCAGCGGACCTGGGGTGAGGTGTTGAGAATAGAGTCTCCAACCATCAGAGAAATGTCAGGTGTCGGATGTCTCGAAGAGAGGGGAATAAGAAGCTATTATAGTCTATGGGCATTCCATTTTGTCATTCACCCTTGTCATTCCATAGAAAGCAGCTATAATGTGATGTAATCTCACTTTCAGAATATGCTACTGCACCTGGGGAACATATCTGGTAAATATCTAGTTTATATGTCTCATATTTTCGTTGCTATAGCACTAAATGCAATCCTATTATAGTCTATGGGCATTCCATTTTGTCATTCACCCTTGTCATTCTATAGAAAGCAGCTATAATCTGAAGTAATCTCACTTTCAGAATATGTTACTGTACCTGGGGAACATATCTGGTAAATATCTAGTTTATATGTCTCATATTTTCGTTGCTATAGCACTTTTAAATGTAATCCCATTATAGTCTATGGGCATTCCATTTTGTCATTCACCCTTGCCATTCCATAGAAAACAGCTATAATCTGATGTAATCTCACTTTCAGAATATGTTACTGTACCTGGGGAACATATTTGGTAAATATCTATTTGATATGTCTCATAGTTTTGTTGCTATAGCACTAAATGCAATCCTATTATAGTCTATGGGCATTCCATTTTGTCATTCACCCTTGTCATTCCATAGAAAACAGCTATAATGTGACATAATCTCACTTTCAGAATATGCTACTTTACCTGGGGAACATATCTGGCAAATATCTATTTGATATGTCTCATATTTTAGTTTCTATAGCACTTTTAAATGTAATCCCATTATAGTCTATGGCCATTCCATCTTGTCATTTACCCTTGTCATTCCATAGAAAGCAGCTATAATCTAACATAATCTCACTTTCAGAATATGCTACTGTACCTGGGGAACATATATGGTAAATATCTATTTGATATGTTTCGTATTTTTTTTCCTATAGCACTTTTAAATGTAATCCTATTATAGTCTATGGGCATTCCATTTTGTCATTCCATAGAAAGCAGCTATAATCTCAGGTAATCTCACTTTCAGAATATGCTACTGTACCTGGGGAACATATCTGGTAAATATCTAGTTGATATAGTTGATAGTTTTGTTGCTTCAACGCTTTTCATTTTACATCCCAATAAAGTCTATGGGCATTCCATTTTGTCATTCACCCTTGTCATTCATTTTAGTACATCCCTTTTTAAAAGGGTTAAAATCCTTTGAGACACCGCAAATAATTCCACAATACTGCCCACAAAGTGCCAGTCAGTAATTGACAGTGTTGCTCACGTAAACATAGCTTTCTCAAGCAAACATGCCCAGCCACCTAACTCTCCACTCAGAAACTGTCCTCCCTCCCAACGATATTCTTCACTTAACTAAATGGAAATGACAGACAAACTATATTTTGGCAGTAGCCTTTTATA
Organism: Bombina bombina; assembly: GCF_027579735.1. Lineage (NCBI taxonomy): Eukaryota > Metazoa > Chordata > Amphibia > Anura > Bombinatoridae > Bombina > Bombina bombina. The sequence goes on from NC_069501.1 coordinate 472,315,290, forward strand.
ACCTTTTATAACATTTGGTATCAGCGAGCAAGTAAAGCCAGAAAATCCAAAGCAGCAGTAATGGAGTTTTTTTTACAAATAACAGCACCCCCTGGTGCTGGATGTAGGACACTTGATTTTGAGTCAGAAAGCAGCAGACCTTCAGTGCTGAGCAATATGGGCCCCATTACATATGCATATAAGTTACGCTCGTATATTTCACCCGTCGCTCGCAATTTTTACTCCCATAGGCTAACATGGGACCTCGTCGTAAATCAGTATCCAATATCCAGCGCTAGGCCTTACGTGGCAAAAATGGAGAAATCTTACTTAATTTTTACCTCGCCATAAAAGGCAGCCGTAGCAGGCCTTGCGCTGAGTATGGGAGCACCGTAACTCCCGAAAATGCCTTGAAAAATAAACTAACACCTAACGCATGCACAATGTCTATCTACCTGTCAACCGCAATTCCCCACCGCAATAACTAATAAAGTCTATTAACCCCTAAACCGCCATAGCCCACACCGCAATAAACCTATTCTAGTATTAACCCCTAAACCGCCACAGCCCACACCGCAATAAACCTATTCTAGTATTAACCCCTAAACCGCCAGAGCCCACATAGCCTATTAAATCTAATAACCCCTAATCTGCCGCCGCCAACGTTGCCGCCACTATAATAAAGTTATTAACCCCTAAACCTAAGTTTAGGGGTTAATAACTTTAAATAAATCTAAATAATATTACTATTATTAACTAAATTATTCCTATTTAAAACTAAATACTTACCTATAAAATAAACCCTGATAGCTACAATATAATTAATAATTACATTGTAGCTATTTTAGGATTTATTTTTATTTTACAGGCAACTTTGTATTTATTTTAACTAGGTACAATAGCTATTAAATAGTTAATAACTATTTAATAGCTACCTAGTTAAAATAATTACAAATTTACCTGTAAAATAAAACCTAACCTAAGTTACAATTACACCTAACACTACACTATCATTAAATTAATTAAATAAATTGACTACAATTACCTAAAATTAAATACAATTAAATAAAATAAACTATAGTACAAAAAAACAAACACTAAATTACAGAAAATAAAAAAAATTACAAGACGCTTAAACTAATTACACCTAATCTAAGCCCCCTAATAAAATAAAAAGCCCCCCAAAATAATACAATTCCCTAACCTATACTAAATTACAAATAGCCCTTAAAAGGGCTTTTTGCGGGACATTGCCCCAAAGTAATCAACTCTTTTACCTGTAAAAAAAGAAATACAACCCCCCCAACATTAAAACCCACCACCCACACACCCAACCTTACTCTAAAACCCACCCAATCCCCCCTTAAAAAAACCTAACACTACCCCCTTGAAGATCACCCTACCTTGAGCCGTCTTCACCCAGCCGGGCAGAAGTCTTCATCTGATCCGGACACAAGTGGTCCTCCAGCCGGGCAGAAGTCTTCATCCGATCCGGGCAGAAGTCTTCATCCAAGCGGCATCTTCTATCTTCTTCCATCCGACGAGGAGCAGCTCCATCTTGAAGACATCCAATGCGGAGCATCCTTCCTGGCCGACGGACTAACAATGAATGAAGGTTCCTTTAAATGACGTCATCCAAGATGGCGTCCCTTGAATTCCGATTGGCTGATAGAATTCTATCAGCCAATCGGAATTAAGGTAGGAAAAATCCTATTGGCTGATGCAATCAGCCAATCGGATTGAAGTTCAATCCTATTGGCTGATCCAATTAGCCAATAGGACTGAGCTTGCATTCTATTGGCTGATTGGAACAGCAAATAGAATGCAAGCTCAATCCTATTGGCTGATTGGATCAGCCAATCGGATTGCACTTCAATCCGATTGGCTGATTGCATCAGCCAATAGGATTTTTCCAACCCTAATTCCGATTGGCTGATAGAATTCTATCAGCCAATCGGAATTCAAGGGACGCCATCTTGGATGGCGTCATTTAAAGGAACCTTCATTTGTCTTTAGTCCGTCGGCCAGGAAGGACGCTCCGCATCGGATGTCTTCAAGATGGAGCCGCTCCTCGTCGGATGGAAGAAGATAGAAGATGCCGCATGGATGAAGACTTCTGCCCGGATGGAGGACTTCTTCTGCCTGGATCGGATGAAGACTTCTGCCCGGCTGGAGGACCATTTGTGCCCGGATCGGATGAAGACTTCTGCCCGGCTGGGTGAAGACGGCTCAAGGTAGCGTGATCTTCAAGGGGGTAGTGTTAGTTTTTTTTAAGGGGGGATTGGGTGGGTTTTAGAGTTGGGGGGGAGGTTGGGTGTGTGGATGGTGGGTTTTAATGTTGGGGGGATTGTATTTCTTTTTTTACAGGTAACGTCACTTCCTACTCTCATCACATCTTCCCCCTTTTCAAAGGACAAAGCATACTTTTTTTTTTTCATTTGAATATAACAAATAACAAGGTATACAAAGTATACAACAACAAATTTGTATAGTATATAACAAATAACAAGTTACAGAAAATATAAACAACATGAATTACATCCTGACTTGAACATCAGGGTAGACTACCCTAGTCCACAGTGACCATGGGATTATTCTGCCCATACTTCCGGTCACTGTTTTAACTAAAGTTAATCCCGATATTGGGCCGGAAGTTTCACCACTCTTCTGCTTGATGTAACTCTACATGAACTGTCCTCTGATACAGAAGAAGGTGATTGAGAGTCCACTGGAGGCAAAGACATATCCCTGCTGTGATCTTGCTGAGGGGAAGGCACCCCTTTTAAAACAGGGGATCCCACCGGCGGTGGTACTGAGGCATCCAGTTCCAAACTCTCAGGTACAGGCTGAAGATGTTTTCATTTACGGCGTGTAACTGTCCCTCCATCAGTAAGGACTACATAAGACCTTGGTTCTGGAGAGCGTCCAATTACTGTAGCAGGCGTCTTCCATTTCTTCTCATCATCCAGTTTAATTCTGACACTTTGCCCCGCATTCAGCTCCTGCAAGGGCCTCACAGAATGTCTCCTGTCGTAGAAGAATCAATAGCCCCTTTTTGCCTCTTCATCCCTCTTAAGGACTTCTGCCCGAGGAATAGTGCTAGTTGGCTGGAAGACACCCACAGAGGGTAAGGTGGTGCAAATCTGGCATCCTAGCATCAGCTGTGCCGGGCTAAACCCCGTGGCTTGAATGGGTGTCGCCCTATAGGACAAGAGGGCCAGGTACGGCTCAGATTGCTTTAAAATTAATTTTGTTGTTTGAACTGCCCTTTCAGCCATTCCGTTGGCCTGTGGGTAATGTGGACTTGACATGGAATGTATAAAATCATATTCCCTGCTGAAAGAACTGAACTCTGTGCAAGCGAACTGCATTCCGTTATCACTCACCAGCTCCATTGGTATGCCCCACCAGGCGAACAAGCTCTTAAGACGAGTAATAATGACTTGACTTGTGATTTCATTCAAAGGTGCAATTTCCAAATACCTGGAATAGTAGTCGATTACGACTAAGAACTTTTTCCCGTGCAGTTCGCACAAATCAGCAGCTATTTTCTGCCACGGGCCTGCAGGCAGCGGAGTAGAAATCAAGGGCTCTCTTCTCTGAGTAGGCTGGCGTTCCCGGCAAAAGGCACATTTAGACACATGGCTTGCAATGTCGGAACTGATTCCAGGCCACCATACAGCCGTAGCTGCCCTTTCTCTGCACTTTGTAATGCCTAAGTGGCCATCGTGAATCCTGTTTAACATCTCCTGCCGCATGCTAACAGGAATAACAATGCGGTCCTGGAACAGCACCAACCCATCCAGCTCTGTGAGCTGCAACCTTTCTGACTGGTAAGAACTTAAAGACATCCAGGCTGCCCAACTCTCGGGTCAACCTTCTTTTATAACTTCTTGAAGGTCTGTATCTAAATATGTCTCTTTCTTTATTTGTTCTAGCTTCCCTGAAGAAATGGATTTGGAGGCCAGAACTGAATCTACATACACTTTCACATCTGATTCTGTTGAAGACTCTTCAGCAGCAGCCAGCTGGAGCCTGGATAGTGTATCCGCCACAACCAGTTGTTTCCCTGGCACATGCACTGCCTGAACGTTGAATCTGAGCAGCCTCATCAGAAGTCTCTGGCATCTTAAGGGTGTTTTGTCAATAGCATAGGAATTGATGAGGGACTAGCGGTTTATGATCAGTCTCCTAAATTTCTCTAAACCCACTAGGTAACACTGAAAGCGCTCACAGGCCCAAACTGCAGCCAGGCACTCTTTCTCAATTTGGGCATATTTTAACTCAGCAGCCGTCAGTGTACGGGAACAGTAGGCGATGGGCTGTAATTTGTTTTCATTCAGCTGCAGGACGGCGGCCCCTAACCCATAACTGCTTGCATCAGCACTAACTACAGTTTTTTTGGAAGGGTCGTAGAATCCCACCACTGGGGCAGATCCCAGCAGGGACTTGACCTGCATAAAAGATTCTTCCTGTGAAGGTCCCCAGACCCAGGCAACATCTTTGTTTAGCAACTCTGTGATAGGGTGTAGTATTGTGGAAAAATCTGGAAGGAACCTGCCCACATAATTTACAAGGCCCAATATTTGTCTCAGCTCATGTACATCAGAAGGATTTTTCATCCGGTCTGGCTTGATGCCATCCCCATTGATGATATGTCCAAAGTAACATAACTCAGCTTTCCCAAAATGGCATTTCTCTTTGTTTAGCTTCAGCCCGGACTCTCTGATAGTCTGCAGCACACAGCTCAATCACTGATCATCTTCCTCCAATGTAGACCCATAAACTAAGATGTTGTCCATAACGACTGCGGTGCCCACGTGGTCTCTTAGGAGAGAACTCATTTCTCTTTGGAAGATTTCAGGAGCAGAGGATATCCCGAAGGGGAGTCTGCAAAAACAAAATCGACCTACTGGTGTAATGAAGGTAGTCAGTTTGCGGCACTTTGGATCTAGTGGTATCTGCCAGAAGCCGCTAGAAGCATCCAATGTAGAGAAGAACTTCGCCCCCGCCAATTTCGGAGCTATGTCTTCAAGTGTTGGCAGCACATATCTCTCTCTCTTCGCCGCCTCATTCAGCCTTTTCAAGTCTACGCAGATGCGTACCTTCCCGTTTTTCTTTGCAATGGGCACAATGGGGGCACACCAGTCAGTTGCTTCAACAACCTCTTCAATAACCCCCATATTCTTCATACGCTGAAGCTCCTTCTCCACTTGAGGCATGAGTGGGAACGGAATTCTGCGGGGAGTGGTAATACTGTATGGGACTGCATCATCTTTAAGTGATATACGGACTGAGTTACAATTCAGTAGGCCCAATTCACCAAACATATCTTCTGAGATCTCATTCACTCTGGCTACTAGGCCCAAACCACAGGCTGCTTTTCTGCTCAATAAGTTGTTAACACACTGACCTCTAATCACATGCACCCACATGGGGAATTTCCTTTGCTTGTACTCGCAGCTGGCAAGAAATTTCCCCGCACAATCAATGCTGCCACCAGGATTATGGACTTTTGTTGTAACTTTCACCAGCTGGGGCTATTGAGGCAGTTTTTTGAACGCTGCAAGAGACATTACACTGATGTCTGCTCCTGTGTCAATCTTAAAGGCAACTTTGGCTCCCATTACAGTAAGGGTAACCCTCCAATCATCTTTTGAACCCGGCCGTTCAACAACAGACAACACATAGGACACTTTTTGACCCTCCTGGTCGCTATCCACCTGTATCTCCTTAATATATTCAGTCTTACACACCACTTCAAAATGGCCCATCCTGTTACATTTTCTACATATTTTGTCTTTAGCAGGGCATATGACACTCTGATCATGGGTACGGTTACATCACGTGCAGCGAGCCTGCTGCGCCCATCCACTTCTGGGCCTATCTGTTGCCCTAGGTCTACCGCTCACAATGTGCCTTTCACTAGCAGCTCTCCTGAACTGCTGCACTTCATCCACAATACATCCTAATAGCCCCAACTAATGTTAAATCAGACTCTAACTGTAGCTTCAGTGAGACTTCAGCATCTGCAATTCCAATAACTATTCTGTCTCTGATTTGCTCTTCTTTAGCAACACCAAACTCACAGAATTCAGCTAGTTCATACAGGCTGCGCACAAATGACTCCACAGATTCTCCCACACGCTGGGCATGTTTGTGAAAACAAGCCCTCTCATGAATCACATTTCTTTTGGGCACAAAGTGGGCACTGAGTTTATTCATAACTATTTCAAAGTCAAATTCTTCCCCTTCTTGGAAAGTAAAGGCATTGAACACTGGCTCCACATCTTTCCCCATAGAGTATAAAAGAGAATTAACTTGTACTTCACCACTCTCCTTGTCCAGCTTGGAAGCAATTCTGAAGCGTTGAAATCGCTGACGCCATGTGGGCCAAGCTGCAGGCTGATAGAAATCAAAAGACTCAGGTGGGGTAAACTTTGACATCGTCATCGATCAGAAAACAGAAGTGCAGGCAAGAACTTCTGACACAATGTCATGAGATGCAGGATACATGCAGGACACAGCAAAGATGGTACAACTCTATTTTATTGCAGAGCATGGAAACACACATCTGGTAGCATTGATCTCACTAACCAACTGCGACACAGACAAATGGTCCTAAGCCCCGCCCCCAATCTGGTGACGTCACTTCCTACTCTCATCACAGGATAGTCTAGTCAAAATTAAGCTTTCATGATACAGATAGAGCATGCAATTTTAAGAAACTTTCTAATTTACTCCTACTATCCTTTTTTCTTTGTTTACTTGCTCTCTTTATTTGAAAAAGCAAAAATGTAAGATTAGGAGCCAGCCCATTTTGGTTCAGTGCCTGGGTAGCGCTTGCTGATTGTTGGCTACATTTAGAAACCAATCAGCAAGTGCTACCCTGATGCTAAACCAAATATATCAGGGTTTCCTAAGATAACATTCTTGCTTTTTCAAATAAAGATACCAAGAGAACAAAGTAAAATTGATAATAGGAGTAAATTAGAAAGTTGCTTAAAAATTGCCTGCTCTGGGGGGGGGGGGGGGGGGGCAGAGTTAGCTGCCATACTAAGCAGACATACTGTGTGTGAGCTCCGTGCATCAAAAAACTATAAAAGCTGAATTTAGGCACTAAAGATACCCTTTTTTGGATATATAATCTTCCTGGAGTATGTTTGTTGTCTGGAGGGGCATTGGGCTTCAGGAAGAGAGACGGTTAAGAATAAGAAGCTCTGCAACAGGTGGCAAGATATTCAGAGGCAACGTCTACACCACAGCATAAAGATCTTGAGGCACCCAGTGTACTATAAATCATAGATCATGGAGGAGATGTACTTTTATTTCCAAGCAAAGATGGAGGAACTTGAACAGAAGCTTTGCAATAGGATCGATAAACTGATCCTAATTCTGCAGCCCACGAGGGAACCAACTGCTTACTTTCCGCCAAAGATGGCGATGCATGAAAAGCCTGCTGACTTGGAGATTGACCTGGGGCAGAGGGAAATCTTGGAGCCGGATATAGACGCTGGACAAACGCAAAACAAGTCTACTCTTCCTAAAGCGATATCTCAGTTCAGTTCCTCCCTGCGTGAAGATGTGAGCAGAAGGTTTTGTCTCTCCCACTTTAGTGGGATCACGTGCGTATACCTCCTGATGGAAACCTGGAATGAAGCTTGGGTGATGGCGCCTGGGAGTGCAGCCGACTCCCATGTGTGTAACGACGATATATGAAGAACAAGTATAGAGTGAGTGCACCTGGTGAGTCTTAATATTGAGAAATTGGTTTATATAACCACGCTCTAAACCCTACAAGTGTGACAGTCGTTCCTTCAAACGACTGTCGAAGAATGAAGTGCGATATAACCAAGGTGAGGGGAGCTAAAAGTATGGTTTGTAGTATTTGTATGTTACTGTGTAACCTAAATAAGAATTTATGCTTGTACGTTTAGATTAAAGAAATAATATATTTATTTTAAAACACTTTAAAACATTTTAAACATGTGAAAAATAAAAGTAAAGAGCTCTATTACTTTAAGGCATTTAAAACAATATACAATGTATAATTTGTAATAACAATACTGGAGGATTGGAAACAGTTGCTCTAATATTGTACTCTTTTTGCTTGCTTTTGTGGACTAAGAAGTCTCTATTTAAGCTTAAAAAGTTTTGTGTTATTGTTATTCTAGTACTCACGATTTTGTCTTGAATGTTAAAAGACTTTTTAGAGGGGGCGGAGCCAGCTGGGCATCTGAGCGGTCGCACTTAGAAGGAGCTCTCCTCACATATTATCTTTAATTGTTAACTAGACCGCTCAAAGTTTCCCGAGAATCTTTAAAACATCTTATTCATGCCTAGGAGTTCAGTACTACAAAAAACGGAGGTGAAAAGGGGATCTAAAAACGTCCATACACGGAGCCTTTCTCTATCGCCCATAATCTACAGACATACCAGCTAAGGGGCAGCCATCTTGCGAGCCGGATGGCGCTCAACATAGTAAGAGAACGGATTGAAGGGTAGGTAGGTCCTATTTATTGGTTAACATAGAACCTCTAATTAACCAATCAGGACCTACCTACCCCTTTTTAAATAGGACCGCGAACACTCCCAGAGGCATCTTGATAAAGGCATCCGCCGAAACGCGTAGATCTGCCCACCTGAGTGTGCACCCTCTTTGACATTATATGCCCACACTGTGGGATAAGAACTTTCTTCTCCTCAACGGATTAAACTCTACTTAGCGCTTGAAATAAATAAGCGCAAAAAAAGCAACACATAACACCGGACTACAGACTGAACTGCCTCTTAGAGACTCCTGCAAACCCTGAGCACCTACCAGCAAAATCAAAAGGGTAAACAGTCTCAGAGACCAACGGCTATCTCTAACTAGACTCCTGCTAAAGATCGAGGAATTTTTAAACGCTCCAAGCCTCTTAGAGACTCCTGCAAACCCTGAACACCATACCAGCAAAACAAACAGGGTAAACAGTCTCAGAGACCAACGGATATTCCAAATTGAACTCCTGCTAAACATCGAGGAATTTTCAAGCATCACAACAACGAGGAAAAACGGCTAAGAATTTTTCTTTAGCACATCCAAAGGAGGTCTACATAGTATCACCCTCCTAAAAGACTTTGTAACTCCTAACAAAGGAAACAAAAACAAATCTACAACTTGTTCCTATTAGTCTTCAAAGCCAAAAAAAGCAAGATTGTCAAAATTAAAGGCTGTATTCACTCCAAACGTATATAGCCTCCTCAACGGGTTCTTCATGACCCCATAAAGCTAAAAAGTCTTTTAACATTCAAGACAAAATCGTGAGTACTAGAATAACAATAACACAAAACTTTTTAAGCTTAAAAAGAGACTTCTTAGACCACAAAAGCAAGCAAAAAGAATACAATATTAGAGCAACTGTTTCCAATCCTCCAGTATTGTTATTACAAATTATACATTGTTTTAAATTCCTTAAAGTAATAGAGCTCTTTACTTTTATTTTTCACATGTTTAAAATGTTTTAAAGTGTTTTAAAATAAATATATTATTTCTTTAATCTAAACGTACAAGCATAAATTCTTATTTAGGTTACACAGTAACATACAAATACTACAAACCATACTTTTAGCTCCCCTCACCTTGGTTATATCGCATGTAACGACGATATGTTACACAACTCGCAGACAGCATTCTTTTGTATTCTGTCTTGGCATAGAGGCGAGGGTTAAGTTCTAGGGACACATTTGCTGAAGGTGCTGCTCAGTTGGATTTGTCTCCTTTGCGCCTAAAAATTAAACTCTACTTGCGACTTACCAGAACTTCAGCAGTCACACATCCAAAGACTGTTACCTATAGCTGAGGTATTGTTGCCTCTTAGCTTTGATCTCTTACAATTACCATAATCTATCCCAGTGTATGTTTTTTGACACTTAGGTTGTACCTCCATTTATCAGGTTTGGTAAATGCTATATATATGTGAACGTTACTGTTACTTTTTTTTTTTAATGCTGGGCTTCACTAGTACTATATGATTAGATACCTGTATCATTACTACTGTGTTCATTTTTAATGCCCACTAAGGTAAATGAAATAATGTGATTGGTTGTTATGTTTTTAATTTAAAGGCCACTGCTTTTGGTGCTGCACTGAGTGACCATGCTGGCTGATAAAATGTACAGCTTCCTTCATATTGGTCTAAACATTGGTTATACTTTACCCCTCCCCATACAGTAACCCCACACACATCAGTTATACTTTACTCCAAACTGTATGGGGTAAAGTATCACTGATGTGTGTCGTGGGGGTTATTACTATATGGGGTAAAGTATCACTGATGTGTGTCGTGGGGGTTATTACTATATGGGGTAAAGTATCACTGATGTGTGTCGTGGGGGTTATTACTATATGGGGTAAAGTATCACTGATGTGTGTCGTGGGGGTTATTACTGTATGGGGTAAAGTATCACTGATGTGTGTCGTGGGGGTTATTACTATATGGGGTAAAGTATCACTGATGTGTGTACTAGTGGGGGTTATTACTATATGAGGTAAAGTATCACTGATGTGTGTAGTGGGGGGTTACTGTATGGGGTACAGTATAACTAATGTGTGTAGTGGGGGTTACTGTATGGGGAAGGGTAAAGTATCACTGATGTGTGTAGTGGGGGTTATTACTATATGGGGTAAAGTATCACTGATGTGTGTAGTGGGGGTTATTTCTATATGGGGTAAAGTATCACTGATGTGATACTTTACCCCATATAGTCTGATTTGCTAGGCAGCATAACCACTTTTTTATTTGCTAGGCAGCACACCCACTTTCTGATTTGCTGATTTCTGATTTGCTAGGCAGCACACCCACTGTCTGATTTGCTAGGCAGCACACCCACTGTATGATTTGCTAGGCAGCACACCCACTGTATGATTTGCTAGGCAGCACACCCAATGTCTGATTTGCTAGGCAGCACACCCACTGTCTGATTTGCTAGGCAGCACAACCACTGTCTGATTTGCTAGGCAGCACACCCACTGTCCGATTTGCTAGGCAGCACAACCACTGTCTGATTTGCTAGGCAGCACAACCACTGTCTGATTTGCTAGGCAGCACAACCACTGTCTGATTTGCTAGGCAGCACAACCACTGTCCGATTTGCTAGGCAGCACAACCACTGTCTGATTTGCTAGGCAGCACAACCACTGTCTGATTTGCTAGGCAGCACAACCACTGTCTGATTTGCTAGGCAGCACACCCACTGTCCGATTTGCTAGGCAGCACAACCACTGTCTGATTTGCTAGGCAGCACAACCACTGTCTGATTTGCTAGGCAGCACAACCACTGTCTGATTTGCTAGGCAGCACAACCACTGTCTGGTTTGTTATGCAGCACAACCACTGTTCGATTTGCTATGCTGCACTACCACTATTAGATTTGCTATGTTGCGCTACCACTGATTGATTTGAATTTAGCCACCAATCAGCAAGCTCTACCAAGGTGCTGAACCAAAAAATGGGCCAGGTCCTAAGCTTACATTCCTGCTTTTTAAATACAGATACCAAGAGAATGAAGTAAAATTGATAATAGGAGTAAATTAGAAAGTTGCTTAAAATGTCATGCTCTAAAACATTTGGGTTTTATATCCCTTTAACTAGCAATGGGATGGCATGTAATGGGGGGGCAGCAAAATGTATCCTCGCCTGTGTGGCCAAAAATCCTAGCACCGGCCCTTTCCACGTTAAAATTGTTATCTATAAAAGAGGTGCTACTTATTTAACCTGTTTTTGTCCAGGACTCAGTACTATTCATTACTTCTAGGATATGCCTCTGTATTAGATATACAAAACCTGATGTATGAGGATTGGCATGTTGCCATTACTTTGTGAGATTTTTTTTATGTCTGTCATTGCTACCTCAATAAAAAAGATTTGACAAAAAAAAATTGCCTGCTATATCTGAATAATGAAAGTTAAATTTTGACTAAACTATCCCTTTAACTGTTCTAAGTATGGGTGGAGACTGGTACGGGTGTGAGTAGAAATGTTATAGCTTTTGATTAACTCATTGGCTAAAAGCCCAGACATCGTGTGACGGTGTTGTATCAGAAATGGTGCCCCTGTAGAATTCCGGGTCCTCTGCAAGAATTGGAACTCCGCCCCCCCCCCCCCACGCAGCTACTCCCATTCTCCTCCCTCCTCATGCATTTCCATAATCCATATCCCATCTTGAAAGCTGAGTCTCCATGCTCGTGCATGAGAAACATCCCCTCCCCCGCCATTCTGCTATCGTCACAGATTCTTCTAAAATACATATTTGCTGCATTTTTTTATATGTTTTAAAGAAACAGTTTGTAATATCATGAAATAAAGATTACTAACAATAATGTTAATAATTCTTTCCTATTTATTTTGTCCTCTGGATATCCTTTGTGGAAAATACTTCATTGAAATACTCCATTACATATACTGCTGCAATTTATTTTTTAAAGGATTAAACAATCAGTTTGTAATATCATCAAATAAAGATTACTAACAATAATGTTAATAATTCTTTCCTATTTATTTTGTCCTCTGGATATCCTTTGTGGAAAATACTTCATTGAAATACTCCATTACATATACTGCTGCAATTTTTTAAAGGATTAAACAATCAGTTTGTAACATCATCAAATAAAGATTACTAACAATAATGTGCATGATTCTTTCCTATTTATTTTGTTCGCTGGATATCATTTGTTGAAAATACTTCATTGAAATACTCCAATACATATCCTGCTGCATTTTTTGTTTAAATGTTTAAAGGAACAGTTTGTAATATCATTAAATAAAGATTAATAACAATAATATTCATGATCGGTTCCTATTTGTTTTGTTCTCTGGATATCCTTTGTTGAAAATACTTCATTGAAATACTCCAATACATATACTGCTGTAATTTTTTTTTTTTTTAAATGACTAAACAGTTTGTAATATCATCAAATAAAGATTAATAAAAATATTGTTCATGATTTTTTCATGTCTTTCATTCTCTGGATATCTTTTTTTTTTAAAAAAAAACTTCATTGAAATACTCCAATACATATACTGCTACAATTTTTTTTAAAATGATTAAACAATCTGTTTGTAATATCATGAAATAAAGATCAATAAAAATTATCTTTATGATTTTTTTCATTTCTTTCATTCTCTGGACATCCTTTGTTGAAAAAACGTAATTGAAATACTCCAATACATATACTGCTGCATGTTTTTTTTGTTAAATGATTAAACAATCAGTTTGTAATATCATCAAATAAAGATTAATAAAAATTATGTTTATGATTTTTTCATGTCTTTCATTCTCTGAATATCCTTTGTTGAATATACTTCATTGAAATACTACAATACATATACTGCTGCATTTTTTTAAAGGATTAAACAATCAGTTTGTAATATCATCAAATAAAGATTAATAACAATAATGTTCATGATTCTTTCCTACTTATTTTGTTTCCCTGGATATCCTTTGTTGAAAATACTTCATTGAAATACTCCAATACATATCCTGCTGCATTTTTGTAATATCATCAAATAAAGATTAATAACAATACTGTTCATGATTCATTCCTATTTATTTTGTTCTCTGGATATCCTTTGTTGAAAATACTTCATTGAAATACTGTAATACATATACTGCTGCAATTTGTTTTGTTAAATAATTAAAAAATCAGTTTGTAACATCATCAAATAAAGATTAATAACAATAATGTTCATGATTCGTTCCTACTTATTTTGTTCTCTGGATATCATTTGTTGAAAATACTTAATTGAAATACTCCAATACATATCCTGCTGCATTTTTTGTTTAAATGTTTAAAGGAACAGTTTGTAATATCATTAAATAAAGATTAATAACAATAATGTTCATGATCGGTTCCTATTTGTTTTGTTCTCTGGATATCCTTTGTTTAAAATACTTAATTGAAATACTCCAATACATATACTGCTGTAATTTATTTTTTTTAAATGACTAAACAGTTTGTAATATCATCAAATAAAGATTAATAAAAATATTGTTCATGATTTTTTCATGTCTTTCATTCTCTGGATATCCTTTTTTTTTAAAAAAAAAATTCATTGAAATACTCCAATACATATACTGCTACAATTTTTTTAAAAATGATTAAACAATCATTTTGTAATATCATCAAATAAAGATTAATAACAATAATGTGCATGTTTCTTTCCTATTTATTTTGTTCTCTGGATATCCTTTGTTGAAAATACTTCAATGAAATACTACATTACATATACTGCTACAATTTTTTTTTTTAAATGATTAAACAATCAGTTTGTAATATCATGAAATAAAGATCAATAAAATTATCTTTATGATTTTTTCCATTTCTTTCATTCTCTGGACATCCTTTGTTGAAAAAACGTAATTGAAATACTCCAATACATATACTGATGCATGTTTTTTTGTTGTTAAATGATTAAACAATCAGTTTGTAATATCATCAAATAAAGATTAATAAAAATTATGTTTATGATTTTTTCATGTCTTTCATTCTATGAATATCCTTTGTTGAACATACTTCATTGAAATACTACAATACATATACTGCTGCATTTTTTTAAAGGATTAAACAATCAGTTTGTAATATCATCAAATAAAGATTAATAACAATAATGTTCATGATTCTTTCCTACTTATTTTGTTCTCTGGATATCCTTTGTTGAAAATACTTCATTGAAATACTCCAATACATATCCAGCTGCATTTTTGTAATATCATCAAATAAAGATTAATAACAATAATGTTCATGATTCGTTCCTATTTATTTTGTTCTCTGGATATCCTTTGTTGAAAATACTTCATTGAAATACTCCAATACATATTGCAGCAGTATATGTATTGTAGTATTTTAATGAAGTATTTTCAACAAAGGATATCCAGAGAACAAAATAAATCAGAAAGAATCATGAACATTATTGTTAGTAATCTTTATTTGATGATATTACAAACTGATTGTTTAATCCTTTATAGCAGTATATGTATTGTAGTATTTCAATGAAGTATGTTCAACAAAGGATATTCAGAGAAGGAAAGACATGAAAAAATCATAAACATAATTTTTATTAATCTTTATTTGATGATATTACAAACTGTTTCTTTAAACATATAAAAAATGCAGCAGAATATGTATTTTCGAAGAGCATTAGGAATTCGAGATGTCTAATGAAATATTGAAGGGAGCAGGGAGCGTGTGACAAGCTGCATTAGATCAGCAGAAGAAGCTGGCCTGTGGCGATAGCAGAGTGGCGGGGGAGGGGATGTTTCTCATGCACGAGCATGGAGACTCAGCTTTGAAGACGGGATATGGATGTATGAGGAGGGAGGAGAATGGGAGTAGCTGCGGTGGGGGGCGGAGTCCCAAGTTGCTGAGGAGCCGAGGACCCGGAATTCCCAGGTGTACCATTTCATACAATAACGGCAGGCAGTGGCGTGCTGTAAGAGGTTATAAAAAAAAGCTGAAGTTCATCAGACGTTTCATAGCTAGTAGGACAAGATGATGATACTGGGGTATTGGGACATCAGAGGGGTGAGACACTAATATATTAAAGACAGTGGAACACTGGGTTATTTCAGAGCACATATGATAAATATATGCTGTAACTCTCTTTCTGCAGCTGGCACATGCAATCCGTTTGTTACTGGAATACACAGGCACCCCATATAAAGAGAAGCGTTATGTCACAGGAGAAGGTATGTGAAGTAGGGATTGCACGGTATGTATCACTGGGAAGAGTGCCTGCTTGGTTTATAGGGGGTTAATGTTCTAATATTATTTCAGCTGAATTTGCAAAGCTGTTGCTATTTTGGAGAAATCTTTGAGCTGTGTTTGTAGGGCTGGTTGTGAAAAAGCTGCTGTATTGCTGAGTTGTTTGCATTGCAACTTTCAACACAGTTAAACTTCAAGCCCAGAGCACCTCCTGTTTCTATAGAAAGATCCTGGAGGGATAAGAGAAGTCATTTGGGGAAAGGGGAGGTATAGAAATTGCCAGAAGAACTGTCATTTTTAAAAGGGTAGGGATATATATATATAATATATTCCCATGCTATCAACTTTATCTGGATTCTAAAATTTCTATATTTTAAAGTGTGTGTACGTTTTTTGCTTTTGTTTGTTTTTTATGTGTGGCTTTAATAGTAATGTAGAATCTGTATTGCAAATGTCAGTACCTTAAAGGGACAGTATACACTTATTTTCATATAACTGCATGTAATAGAAACTACTACAAAGAATAAGATGCACAGATACTGATATAAAAATCCAGTATAAAACTGTTTAAAAACTTACTTAGAAGCTGTCAGTTTGGCTCTGTTGAAAAGGTAGCTGGAAAAACCCACTGCAAGTGGCAAATAAGACACTCCCCCCTCCCCTTTCTTTTGTTTTTTACACAAACAGGAGCAAGCTGGAGAAGGTACTGACGGTATTCACATAAAACTTTGGGGCTTGGTAAGGAGTCTGAAAATCATAGCAATGTTATTTAAAAATAAGCAAAACTATACATTTATTTAAAAAAAAAAAACCTTTATGGGCTATATAAATAGATCATCTAAAAAACATTTATGCAAAGAAAAAATGAGTGTATAATGTCCCTTTAAGTTTTGCTGCTGCTGTGCTTAGTATAACAGTTTTAGATATTTGGTTTTGCTTCCAGATCAAACTCTTAATAATATGCTTAAAGGGATAGAATGGTCAAAATGTAAATGTGTTTCAGTTTAAATAGAAGCATTTTTGCATTGTACTAACATTAGCAAAACAAAGCTTCTACTGAAAGTTACTTTTTTTTCAGCAGAATGCACACATTCTGTAAGGGTCCATGCATTACGCCTTCTCAGCAGTGGGTTGTATGACACAAATTGTCTTTGCAGGTAGAATACACACAAATCTCTACGCTTGAATACTGCTAGACGGCCCTTACAGCATATGATTATGTGCATATGCTGCTGAAAAACAGTAACTGTTATTGGAAGCATTTTTGCTAATAGAAGAATATTTAAAATGAAAATGCAACCATGCCCATTTAAATTTGTATCTTTCTATCCCTTTAAAGATATTAAAGCAACATACTATACTTATAGTGCTTATGACACATGCACACAATCATACAAATATAGAGAAATTAGAAAAAAAGAGAAGGAAATTGTAAATATGTTGTTTTTTACTTTATCGGAATGAGTTTTGATTTCCATGTCCCTTTAAAGGCCATAATAACAGTGTGTGTGTGGTGGGGGGGATTACATGGGTTGATGTATTGTTCATGTAAACCCCCTACAAATATGGTTAAACACATAGGTAACGTACCACTCTGGAGCTGCAGAGAACTGCTGGTCTTGAGTGGAAACTGCCCCTAATCCACTCAGCAGCAGTAGTTGCATGACCCAGTTGTTTTACCTCTGAAAAAGTGGTTCTCTGTGGATCCTCGAGTGGTACTTATGTGTTTAAGCCCCTTTGTGGGGGCTAAACACATAGATTTGCGGGTTCGATAGTGATAAAATTACATGCACTAACAAATGAGTACATATAACTCTTTTCTCTATTATGAACCTTTAAAATGCATTGATTTGGAGCTACAGATTTTTCTAAGCACAGAAGGGGGAGACGGTTTGACAAGGTTAGGTTGAATAGTAATGTACAGAATATATATAAACATACTGATTGTGTACGATGACTGTAACATTTAATACAAAATCCATCTTTTATTTAGCTCCAGATTATGACAAGTCTCAGTGGCTGGAGGAGAAGGAGAAGTTGGGCTTGGACTTCCCCAATGTACGTGTGAGAATGATCTGACATATAGTGGATTGCTATTTGAACAATGGTGGGGGGGGGGATTTAAATTTGAACAATAACAAGGTAAAAATGCAGGGTATGGAAATTATTTTAATCTAGTTACTCCTTGTATCCTGTAGTTGCCATACCTGTTGGATGGGGATGTTAAACTGACTCAGAGTAACACGATACTTCGTTACATTGCACGCAAGCACGGATTGTGTAAGAACCTGCCTTTTAGTTTAGCAATTAACTATTAAACCTTGATTTCTCCTGTCCTGTCTTATAATATACACGCTATTCCCATGACTCACTGTGACCTCTTTTCAACTATAAGGGCATAACTCACTATTGCGCGAGTATGTCCAAAAAAGGAATGCATCTATGCCCTGGTTTCTCAACAGCCGGGCCGTGGCCCAGTACCGGGCCGTGATAGCCCTGCTGGTGGGCCCTGACCTGTCATGCCCCCACTGCACACTCTTACTCCACTGCACACAAGGGGCAGACTGACGCCAATCAAGGCCACAGGAAAACTGTCTCACACTGACCCAAATGTATTCAAATTTATGCAAATGAACATGGTAGCCTCCCTGCCCTAACCCAAACAAGCCCATCAACCTCCAGAGCCAGGAACCCCAACATTAAGGGCCAAAGAAAGGGCCCCCAACCTCCAGGGTCAAACCTCACACTCCATGGCCCTCACAGCGACAGACCCTCGGCAGGAGTATATATATATATATATATATATATATATATATATATATATTTATTTATAATCTACCGGGCCCTGGACATGTCCAGCTAAACTTTACCGGGCCTTGAGGTCACTTTGGTTGAGAACCACTGATCTATGCACTTATTCAATCTTGATAGGTCAGGGTAAGTAGATACAAAATACCCCAATCAACATTTAACCAGATACACGTTGAACATAAAAAGTATTAAAACCACACTCTTTTCACAAGGTACTCTAATAGCTGCCAAATAGATTTAGTCACTTTAAGAGATATTTTCATTTCTCATAAGATTTATGTATCGGTTCAGAGTGACTATAGCTGTAATATAAGGTGGTTACCTACCCCACTTATAGGGGTGTTTTTGATCGGAGTATAATGCTGAACAAGCCTTAAGCTTAGGCCATATTATTCGAGATCATTATTCCCACGATCATAGTATAACTTAAACAGCAGAGACAAGTCTGATATATCTGTACTAACTGATCTTTGAGTTTCACTTTACTAAAGGATTTAACTCTAATTGTAATATATATACAGGAGATGTGGTTTTTAATTTGAGTGAGGGCAGCAGGATTCCTGTAATACTTGCTGTCTTTTAATTTATAAAAATACGTTTTTTTTAATCTACTTCCCCGGACCTATCAAGATTGAATCAGTGCATAGAACCACTCCTTTTTTGGACGTACTCACGCAATAGTGAGTTATGCCCTTATAGTTGGAATTATGACTTATGCCTAAAGGGACACTGAACACAAATTTTTTCTTTTGTGATTCAGATAGAGCATGCAATTTTAAGCAACTTTCTAATTTACTCTTATCATTTTTTCTTCATTCTCTTGCTATCTTTATTTGAAAACGAAAGTTAGAACCCTGGACAGCACTTGTTTATTGGTGGATGAATTGATCCACCAATCAGCAAGAACAACCCAAGTTGTTCATCAAAAATGGGCCGGCATCTAAATTTACATTCTTGCTTTTCAAATAAAAATACAAAGAGAACGAAGAACATTTAATAATAGGAGTAAATTAGAAAGTTGCTTAAAATGCCATGCTCTATCTGAATCACAAAAGAAAAAAATGTGGGTTCAGTGTCCCTTTAAGCACTGCTCTTTAAAGTGACCTACACATATTTTTCTTGACAAGGTGCATAAGGAGTGATATAACTTTCAAATTCACTTTCTGTTCCTTTTTCGCTCTGAAATCATTGTGACCTCTATCTGCAAGTTCTTCCTTCAAAGTAAGTTTTTCTTGTAACTTTTTTTTTCCCTGCTCAAGCCCATCTTTAACCTTTTTTTTTTTTTTTTCCTTTCTCTCTGCAGCTGGTAAGTCATCAGAATGTCTGTTCCAAACAGCAGCCAGGGAACTCTCCAGACTCTTTCACTTTGTTCCCAATACGTCCTGCTCAGCCTTATAGGTGCTTCACTTCCTATCTGCTGATCGGAACATCTGGTTGGGTCCCAGATGCTGTATTTGGCTTCCTATGATATTTTAAATACTCTATTGTGCTTTAAATGGTCCTGTTGAATCTTTAGGTATTTCACCCCTGTTGTATTTAGCATTTTTTTGGCAGTTTACACCACCCTCTCTACCAATATTGAGTCTTAAATTGTTGTCTTGGGCCTACAGGGCCTTTTTGATTCTCACACTTCAAACCCCCCACTTTTTTCCTCTATGGTGTGCACCCCTTTTTGTGATCCTATCCCCTCCCCATTTTTATAAACTCTCAAGAATCCTTTATAACACATTTATATTTGGGGGAAATCCTAACCTTTTTATTTATGGTTCTCTATTGGAAAATAACTTTATTTTTGTCTACACCAGGAGAGGAGTCTGAAACGACAAAGAACAATGTTTCACTCTTAGAAAACCAAGCTATGGATTTTCGATTTGGTCTTGGCATGATTGCCTACAACCCCAAATTTGTGAGTAAAGCACAGGAGAGCATTTGTGAAATATGTGTCAGACTATTTGCCTGCTAATTTTATACCTTCCAGGAAGAACTGAAAGGACCATACCTGGAAAAGTTACCTGCGGCTTTGGCAAGATTTTCTAACTTTCTGGGGGACAGATCTTGGTTTGCAGGGGAGAAGGTACAATAAAAAAAAAAGACGACTGTATTCTAGTAGTAATGTGTACATATCACTTTTACGGATTTATCTTTTTGATCCTCTGCAGATCACATATGTGGATTTTGTGATGTATGATGTTCTGGATCAGCACAAAATGCTGGAACCGTCCTGTCTGCAAGCATTCCAGAATCTACAGAATTTCCTAGCACGGTTTGAGGTGATATGAAGTGTTTCTTATACAGAATTCCACAGAACTACTGTATTTGAGTAGTGTACTTCTAAACTATCTTTAGTAACTATGTACATTGATTACTTGCATGCAGAGATCACAAGTATCAGTTTAAAGCCATGCTTGATTGCAATTTGCATCACTACAGGTAGCAGCTCACAGTGATCTAAATTATCAGTCTGAACATAATCTTAAAATTCATTCAAGTTGTTGTTGGTGGTGGTGGTGTTTTTTTTTTTTTTTTTAGTATATTCATGACCCATTAAGGATTATGAAATTTGATTACATGAGCAGTAAAATATACTTATCAGTTGTATATGTTACCTCTTACAGATTACATGTAGGCATTGACTGATACAGTAGATAACAGATTTACACAGATTGGTTTTCAGTGACAACCCGTAATGTCCTGATGTCTTGGTTGGTCTGACAGCCAATGCTAACCAACTGGTATTTTAGGATGTGATCTTTTAACTCCGACCTATAGTGATACAATCATTACCTGTAAATTGAGTTGTAAGTAGCTTCAGTAATTTTGGCTATGATCTGTACTATAAAATACTAACTTTGCTGACGTCTGCCACTACTTGTTGGCTCAATCATTTCTGTACCTTCCATTTTTGTTTAAAGGGAAATTAAACTAGGCTTGTGAATATGGATCCTTCGTTAGCATCCGAATGCGGAAGTAAGCAATATTCGGATAATTTCAGAGCCAGATTGATTCTGGCACAAGATCAGCACGTTAAAGGGATACTAAACCCAATGTTTTTCTTTTATGATTCAGATAGAGCATGCAATTTTAAGCAACTTTCTAATATACTTCTATTATCAATTTGTCTTTGTTCACTTGCTATCTTATTTGAAAAAGAAGGCATCTAAGCTAAGGAGCCAGACACTTTTTTTTTTTGTTCAGAACCCTGGACAGCACTTGTTTAATGGTGGCTGACATTAAACAACCAATCGGCAAAAACAACCCAGGTTGTGAGCAAAAAATGGGCCGGCACCTAAACTTAGTCTTGCTTTTCAAATAAAGATAGCAAGAGAATGAAGAAAATGTGATAATAGGAGTAAATTAGAAAGTTGCTTAACATATAATGCTCTATATGAATCAGAAAGAAAAAAAATTGGGTTCAGTGTCCCTTTAAGATCTGTGCAGAATATCGTTTACTTCCACATTTGGATTCTAACAAAGGATCAGTATGCACAAGCCTACATTAAACTGCTGGGCACAACAGCAATAGCATGGTTATTACTTACTGTTTTTTCCTCCGGTGTGATCAGGGCTATTAAACCATTTTAACCCATTACTGGTGAGTAAAGCTCCTCGCCTTTATGCTGGGTGCTACCATCTTGGAGCTTGCATATTGATGCAAAAGCAGTGCCCATTCACAGATCCACTTTCTATGTTTGCAGTGGCATAATTCTCTCTATTTTATGTGTGCTTTGTGAATAAAAACTGCAAAAATTTAACTTGCTAATCTAAAGCACAGCTTTAAAAAAAGATGGCAACATCACTGGTCTTGCTGTCAAACACTTTTTAGTTACAGTGCACAAGAATGTATTTTCTAAGATGGCAACATCCAGTGTAAAAATGCTGAGCTTAACTAAAACGCACCTGTAAATGATTTATTGCGCACAATTATTTATATATATTACAGAAAGTCCAGCACTCTCTTACAAGCTCTCAGCTAAGATTAAAAGCAAAACTGGAAGAGTTAGTTAGTTGGGCCTTGCACCCAGGCTTGTCTGGAGTTAATTGCCTGTGACTCTGGAGACAGCACAGCTTCCTGAGAGTGCTATAGCCCCCAGGGTTGAGCATGTTGCAGGGTTATGGATGTGTACCCAGTCAAGTCTGAGAGTGCAGTCCCCTTCCGTCTTTTTTATATGTCTAGGGTGATTACTTAAGTCTGTGAACCCTGACTTGTTCCCAGTTTGTTTGATTGAAAGGTTTCATTTGTATGGCTGTATTAGGGACCCGGGTTTTGAAAGAGACCTTGACGTGGTACCTGGGCTTGTCCCATTTGGCCAGATGCGGTAACTAACTCTTCCAGTTTTGCTTTTAATCTTAGCTGAGCTTGTAAGAGAGTGCTGGACTTTCTGTGTGTTGTATTTTATTTTGTAATTTTCCCTATGGGCCTTGCACCCAGGCTTGTCTGAGGTTAACTGCCTGTGACTCTGGAGACAGCACAGCTTCCTGAGAGTGCTATAGCACCCAGGGCTGAGCATGTTGCAGGGTCATAGGATGTGTACCCAGTCCAGTCTGAGAGTGCAGTCCCCTTCCGAGCAATGCAATTCTACTATATGGTCCTTTTCAAATAAGAGCTGCAGGCACTGGATGAATGTAACCATTTAGTTGTGTACAGCAGTTTAATATCCCTTAAAAAGGACCTAGAAGCCCCCCACATTTTTACTTTGTCTCTGGGTGCCTTTATATTTATCTATTGTAGCCACTTTTTCGTGTTGCAGTATCTGTTGGTGCATTACAAATAAAGAGAAGTCAAAATGTAAACTCCTTATGATTTGGTTTGTGCATACAGTTTTGAAAAACATTCCACTTCTATTTAATTTACTGTTTTTCTTTTGGTATACTTTAAAATGTTGCTACTTTCCATAAGGATGTGCTGCGGCAGACGCAAAGTTTTTATGTGTTGAGCGCAACATGACGACAGTGTTTATACACAGTGCTTGGCTTTTTTTTTTTTTTTCTCAATTCAAACTTGTGCTGCAGGTTGTTGTACACTTTAATAGCTTCATATGTACTCTAATAAAACAGTAGGGTGTGTTTACCATTTACATAACTTCTAGTCCCTTACACAATCTTCTCTTCTGTTCCACAGGCTTTGCCTCCTATTGCTGCATATATTGCATCTCCTCGGTTTATGAAGACCCCCATTAACAACCGCATGGCAGCATGGGCCAATCATAAATAGGTTGACCCTTACAGAAAAAGCACCTAATGACCAAGAATTTAATTCTTTGTGCTCTGATGTTTCATTCCCTTCTCGTCAACCCACATAACATCCTGCTTAATAAATGATGTTCTACTGATTTAACTAAACTACTTGTCCAGTTGTCTTTCTCTGGAAGTGGTGGGGAAAGAACAAGGAATAGATTACTTTAAATGTTATTACAAATGGATTTTTTTTTTTATTGTGGATGTGTGTACATTTATTTGGTTACTAGTATAGGAAAGAACCTACTATCTCAGTGGAAAGAAGTGGATACAGTGCCGTTTACTGGGATTTGTTGGTAATGGCAAAAAGTATTAGTTTTCTTTGTTCTTACAGCTGATCAAGTGTCCTCTGAAACAAAGCAATGTAAAATGGGGCCAAACCTTAAAGGGACACTGAACCCAAATTTGTTCTTTCGTGATTCAGATAGAGCATGCAATTTTAAACAACTTTCTAATTTACTCCTATTATCAATTTTTCTTCGTTCTCTTGCTTTCTTTATTTGAAAAAGAAGACATCCAAGCTATTTTTTGGTTCAGAACCATGGAAAGCACTTGCTTATTTGTAGGTGAATTTACCCACCAATCAGCAAGAACAACACAGTTCAACAAAAATGGGCCGGCATCTAAACTTACATTCTTGCATTTCAAATAAAGATACCAAGAGAATTAAAAGAATTTGATAATAGCAGTAAATTAGAAAGTTGCTTAAAATTGCACGCTCTATCTGAATCACATTTGGGTACAGTGTCCCTTTAACCTCTTCTCAAAGGTGCGAATATGGGATGCCACCCCCTCAATGATAGCAAAGAACAAAGTATTCAAGCCTAGGATCATGTCTAAAAGGACCTTTTTATTTGTCCAAAGCCGTCATAGACAATAAGAATGTTTCAAGCTACTATTTGTCCCTTAGTCATGCCTCAATGTGATATGCCTGGCTCGTAGTACAGTCTAGCAACTAAACTTCTCTAATTCAGATAGGGCATGCAACTTTAAACCACTTTAATCCAATTTTATTTTTTATTTAAATTATTTTTATTGAATAAAACACAGGTACAATTAGTCAAGTGCATATACTGACACATCAAGCTACAGCGACATTGCATTTCATATTATGGATTGACAATATCCGTGGTGATACAATTGTTATCAGAAAGTACAAGAGGAACAACAACTTTTTCCACACAGTACAGCACTCATGTAATCTACACGCCTGAGCTCAGAACATTATTATAGCATGGACTTATCCATGCAATGAGGATTATATCAGAAATGATTATTATCTCATGTTGTACCTGCGTTTCCTAATTTTTTAATATTAATTCAATAACCCACATCCCAACATACCACACAACACATAGTAAAACAATAAAATAACATAAAACTCCTTAAACTAAACATAACATGTTATCTAAACCGAACAACACAGATGAGGCATCTATGCAGGTATATTATCAATCATATTGCCAATAGCTTATGTAGGAGATGACTTGCTGGTGTTTCAATTGTGGGACAAAAATTACAAATTAATATATGGTGAAGCTCTGGGATAAACTCAAAATGGTTCACTTGCGGGATAGTTACTAAGGATCCTATATAAAGATGATTATAATTATAAAGGGGATCATATTCCTCAGCAATGCATTATGTACGGAAAAGGATGGGGGCATTACAACTGTCACGTTTTCCCCATTTGATATAGGAACCGCTTCCCATGAGGGTAAAGCTTAGTTAGACAGAGAGTAGAGTGCTCGCTACATGTATTGCCAAAAAAAAAATAACGATAAATAAGTAAATATATCCCACTCGTGTGTGCAATTCCAGCACCCTATGGATGCATGGTGGAGAAGATTTAAAGCCTCTTTAATAAGATAAACAAGTTATAATGAAATACAAGAGACATATCAAGTTAATACGATTCTAGCTATTTTCTTCACCCCTTATTAGCCCTAATGTAGGGAGCTGAGGATTGAGTTGTAATTAAACACCTATACAGTGGTTAAGTGGGACTAATACTAAATTATGTGGTGCTTCATTTTGTATAGAACCAAGAAAACGTACACATTCCTGTTTATAAGTAAGCAAGTTCATTCATACCGCAGGGCTAACCGAAAAAGTCTATATATTTGCATATTTACAATGTTAGTGTGGGTTCAGAATATTAGTGAAGTACAAAAAAGGGTTTCATTTGCCAGAAACTGTTCAACTGAGTTGCAGACAATATGACAGCACAGAACCCAACACTTTTTCAAAGCAATATTTGTGAATCATCAAGATATTTTAACATAAACTTCTTATCTAAATGTGTGGCTAACAAATTGCTTTTACAGAATTTAGCAAGGATTTACATTGATGCGGCATAGCAGCAACCCCATTCAGGAAGACCATCGCAGATACGCAGCCAGTCAAATAGTTATGAGGCTAAAACGTAAATATGAAAAAAAAACAGGCAAGAATAACAATACTGACCAGCCAGTTTATATACATGTGTACTTGTACTGAGAACGAAACATCATACAAGTAGGGCTATACTAATCTGAATTAGTTTCCCCTTTTGCCGTATATTATCATCCCACTCCAGCCCTTGGTAGAACCAGCCTGTTTATCAGTCCATGGTGGACATCATGTCTGGAGTGCTGTCCGGTTGTAAGGTTGGGGCATAGCAAGGTGTTAGTAGCAGAGAGCGAACGATCCCCTGAATGTCCCCTCCAGCAGTCCATCAGGTATGCATGATAATAGAAAGAATCCAGCGCTTCAGGTATGTAAAGCTGTGACACAGCCGCTAATCGCACCCCTCCAAGCAGACCGAGTGTATGTAGAGACATCGCGTCTGTATATTCAGCCATCCCAGATGACAATTTTATTTTTTATCTAATTTGCTTTGTTTTTGTCAATCCAAATTAGAGAGAAATGCAAACATCGCTTTTTTTTTCTTATGCTCTTGCAGTTTCTAAACTGGCGACTCTAGAAATGTGTATTTACTCACATTTCTGGACATCGCCAGTTTATCAGACTTACAGGTTATGAACTGCTGGCGCGGTTTATGTGATTCCCCGATGTGCAAGGTGAATTTACAGGCGACGCAGGGTTTCAGCAGTTGCTCTGAGGCCTGCGCTGCATATGTAATCTCGCCCCTGGCAGTAAAGTCAAATTAAACTTTCATGACTTAGAGCATGTCATTTACCTCTATTATCTAATTTGCTTTGTTCTCTTGCTATCCCTTATTAAAAAATGTGGAGCAGCAATGAACTACAGGGAGCTAACTGGTAATTGGTGGCTGCACATATATTCCTCTTGTCATTAACCCACCCAATATGTTCAGCTAGCTCACAGTAGCTCATTGCTGCCCCTTCAATAAAGGATAGCAAGTGAATTAATAAAATTTGATAATAGAAGTAAATTGGAAAGTTGTTTTAAATACTATGTTATATCTGAATCACGAGGGGGGGGGGGGGGTCGGGTCGTAATTGGTTTCATGTCCATTAAAAAGAACAGGTATGCAGATAATATGTATGGAAGCAGATATCAGAAACGCCACTCCTACAGTTATATTAATTGCCGGATATTTTTTTAACATAACAGCTTAACACAAAACCCAACAGAAAATGTAATGCAAATAATAGTTAATTGGTCCCCAATCTTATACACAAATACAGGGAATATGATATCCTGCATTTTATATTGAACATGCTTATGTTAAGCAAATTATGTACCCTTTGTATCTCAAAATATATGTATGTTAGTTCCTAACTCCTCTCCTTTAAGGACTGGTACCTCATCAAGGGGTGAGGGCTACCGGCAGCTACAAAGGTATTTCTACCAAGTGTCCGTTATAAAAGCAAATATCTCTGAAGCGCATGTGAGCATGCATGAAACGCGTCAGTTCGTTGGGAATGCACCTGTAATCTGTATCACAGAATAAACTGTTGAGGGCCTGGCTTCTTTTTCTTCATTTTGTGTATAACAGCAAATATGTCAGATTTTTGTGGTGTAAATAATATTTCTCTAGTTCAAGGAACTCTGAATCTCCACACATAGACCATTTGAATGTCTTTACTTTCATTTTTTTCCCAATTAGAAAGCTATTGCTATTTTATCTCTTCTGAATGTGTTTTTTTTATTAAATAACCTAATAAGTGTGTCAAATGGGCTATATGTGCTAATTACAGGTATCCAAAACTATTGCATTTAAAAGGGCACCACTAACATATATGACCCATTGTGCTATTTACTCGACTGCATTTCAAGCATCTATTGCTTCTATGGACAAATAGGTGATGCAGTTTCGGGGGTGTATAATACCATCTGTGTAATAGTTTACAGTTAATTTCTAACACAGAAGCTGTAACAGAAAAGGCAGTTAATCTCACAGACATTAAAGTGAAGGTAAACTTTCATGAATCAGTGCCCTGTTTTTAAAAATACTATTAAAACCAGGGACACTTTCATTCATGAAAGTTTACATTGCACCGTAATTTTGAAAAATACTTACCTTTAGCTTTTGCAAAGCCGGATCTCCAATCCCCAGCCCGCTTCTTCCTGCTATATTTACACAGCAATGCCAAAACCGGCTTCCTCCAATCACGGTGTGGCCTCAGGAAATGTTTGCTCTGGGTTGGAAGCCATGATTGGAGGAATCCGGTTTCATAATTTGTGACGTATGTACAGAGGACCTGCGGGTGGGCAAAATGAGGCAAGATTTAGGTTTATACGTCTGGAGGTAATTACCCTGGTGGATTCTGAAGTAAAAACTTACATACTATTGAAAGATGGTCGACCAGGGTATTTGATGTGCTTAATTTTTTATATTAGGTGAGGGTTCTGATCATATTTTGAATGTGTTTGTGACTCAATATGTAACTATCTTTCTGTATTTAAAACAATTGTTAAACCAAATCAGAGTGACTCACTCTACTTTAAACATAAAGGGACAGATTACAAGTGGAGCTCTAAATTATTAGCGCTCCACTTTGTAATACCAGTGCATGATAATGTGTGCAGGTATTACAAGTTAATCGCAATGCGAATGTGAGCTTGTGTTCGCATTGCTAGGAAGCATTGCACTCACGAGAGCACGCTTCCATAGGCTCAGAACCTCGCAAAGCGTAAATGTACATAGTGCAGAGATGGGCAGCATTTTTTAATATATACATATATGACTATATACATATATATTTATGTGTGTATATACACAGATTAACACATAAATATATTTGTATCTAAGCATATACATATATATATGTACTGGGAACACACAGTTCCCTTAGGCCACAATGTAAAGTCACTTTTCAGTGCCATTGTTTTTCTAACACTCCACTCCCACCAACTTTAAAGCCCCAAAACTGCCTAGTTCTAGCAGTAGCAATAACCAGCCACTTGTAATGGCTGGTTAATTATTGAGCTTCCGCAAACGGGAAAATTTGGCTGTTTGCGGGAGCGAGATAATTTAGCACTCCACTTATAATCTAGCCCAAAATCAGTTATGATTCAGCCCATATTAGAAGTATTAAAGTGTAAGTAGAAGCAGTCAGTATTTGATACCTTGGAAGCTTGCAACTGGCTAAGACTTTCTATGCCTGCACGAATAAGAAATATATGTCCCAAAAATAACCAACACTGTACATCTGTTACCGGCAGCCAATGATGGTGTTAAATACTGCTCTGTATGTATGTGTTAAAGGGACATAAAAACCAAAAATGTTCTTTCATGATTTAGGTAGAACATACCATTTCCAGTTTAGTTTTATTCGAAAATTAGTTTAATTCTGTTGGTATCATTTGTTGGAGGAGCAGAAATGGTTTCTAATTGAACACATGGGTGAGCCAATGACAAATCGGAATATATATGCAGCCACCAATCAGTATCTAGAACCTAGGTTCTTTGCTGCTCCTGAGCTTACCTAGATAAACTTTTCAGCAAAGAATAACAAAAGAAGGAAGCAACATAAAACAATAGAAGTAAATTGGAAAGTTGTTTAACATTGTAAAATTTGATGATAAAAGTAAATTGGAAATTGCATGCCCTATCTGAATCATGAATGTTTAAATTTAAATGGACAGTCAAGTCAAAATTAAACAACTCATTTTTTTCAGGCAAAAATACTATATTTGTGATTCAACAATAATTCACAATTCTCCTCAATGTGAAAAAAATCTGTATGACATTTTTTAATACTCTGTGGAGCTGGTTTAGATATACCGGTATTTGGAGAGGTTAAACAAGATAAATATATAAATATTAGCATAATATACTGAAAGTATAAAAATAGCAAGAAGCAGAAAAGTTTGAAGGGATATGAAACCCAACATTTTTCTTTTATGTTTCAGATAGAATACACAATTTTAAAACTTTCCAATTTACTTATATTAGAACATTTTGCTTCATTTTGTTAGTATCCTTTATTGAAGGATCGGCAATGCACTACTGGGAAATAGCCGAACACATCAGTAAGCCAATTAAAACGCCAAATGGGGATACAGCAGTGTGTGTCTCTGGTGACTTAACAGTGTTCCATGATTTAAACAGTGATTTTGAATTTATGAGACTAATATTAGCAAACCTTAGTTTTGATATATTTATATTCAAATATGTACCTATCAGTGGCGTCACTAGGGTTGGTGTCACCCGGTGCGGTAAGTCATGGTGTCACCCCCCCCAGAAAGCAGACACACACAAAAACACAGGCAAACACACATACAAACACTCAGACACACTTAAAAACATACTCAGATGCACACACAAACACTCGGAAACACACTCAGACACACACACACAAAAACACTGAGACACACAAAAACTCAGACACACACATACAAAATATGTAAACTGTACTGCATTAATTATGAAGCTCATGCCTAGAGCTGCTCCCTGGCTCAGCAGAACATCAAATGAAAGATAAACAGAGCACTCTAAAATAAATCACTGAAGAAAAGGTTTAGGCGCACAAACTATGAAAATTCTGCTCTCTGACTCTGTTCCAAGTCTGTCAGTGCACAGCCCTGGGCCGCATGTCACTGAGCAGTGAGCACAGATAGGCAGGCTTAGGCTAGCAGCGCAACTTTGTAAGCCCCACGGCACACCCACAACATTCATAGTGAAATTGGGCAGGGGAGGAGCAAAGTACAAACAAGCAAAAGCAGCAGGTAAAACTATTTGTTGAAATTGCAGCACTGGCTCAAGGGGCAAAATAATTGTGTGTCTACAACTTCCCCAGTCCCACTAATGTTCACAAATGCCAGCCTCTAATAAAATAATCTATGCATCTCAACATTGTATTTCTTTGAATTTCAATAAAAAAAAAAAATTTTTTTGGTGTCACCCCCTGGAGGGTGTCACCCGGGTGCGGCCCGCCCCCCCCCCTAGTGACGCCACTGGTACCTATGGAATGTATTTCTGCATCTGTAGTTTCCGTATTAGCATTTTTTGCCATACTTTAAATTTTATGATAAAATGTATCTAGTACACAATATTAAGATACTTTCAGCTAGATTACGAGTTTTGAGTGCTATAGGGAAATTAACGACTGCCACAAAAGCGGCGTTATTTCACCTCCCTATAGCGCTGCTATTACAAGTTTATAAAACTATGCACACTTCAATTTTGACCTTTATATCCATGTAATGAAAATGTATGAAAAAGTCTGTGGTTAAATTGTGGAAATGTTTGACCAGGGATCATAGTGTAATCTTAAAATTGTTTTTATTCTGATCTCCCCCACTTCCCTATAAAATCTTATTGCACTATATCTTCCCATTTACAACAGAAAGTGCTGGATAATTTTATAAACATTCAACTTATTTTTTTTTTTTCTTGAGCTGTGTTTAAATATCTTTATAGTGAAAAACAAATATATATTTGTTATTGCCTAATTAATAGAATGAAAACAGTTTGTGATCTCTCATTAGAAAAGATTGGATGCCCCTGTTCTGCAAACATGTAGATGCAAACAGCCCTTGTCAGTAAATGTCCAGCTATATCAAATAGTATAGCTTGCTGCCAATTCTGGCATAGTACAACCACTCCTTTCTGAAAAGTTGTGAATAAGATGTTAAAGGGATACCATTTTTTTCCTTCATGATTCAGATAGAGCACGACATTTTAAACAACTTTGTAATTTACTCCTATTATAATTTTTTCTTCGTTCTCTTGGTATCTTTCTTTGAAAAAGTAGAAACGAATGCTTACATGCCAGCCCATTTTTGGTTCAGCACCCTGGATAGCGCTTGCTGATTAGTGGCTACATATAGCCATCCAATCAGCAAGTGCAACCCAGGTGCTCAACCTAAAATAGGCTGCCACCTAAGCTTTCATTCCTGCTTTTTTCAAATAAAGATACCAAGAGAACGAAGAAAAAATAATAATGGGAGTAAATTAGAAAGTTGCTTAAAATGTCATGCTCTATCTGAAAAAATGGGGTTTAGTATGCCTTTAACAATATAATGTTGAGGTGGCATATACCCAATAATAAAAGTACCTTAAGAAATCAAGCAACTACTGCTGATTTTATTTTTAAATATTGTAAAAAGCAGTCAAGCTCAGGAATATATTGAGAAATGTCTGGCCATTTAAGAAAACATTTACAGCCTAACAGACTGGTTTTAAAACCTGTCCTTGTGCCTCCCTAGTAGGCCAGATTTGGAGGATATCTGAAATGGATCACAGGTGAAATCATCTGATTAGTAAACATGGTAATTGTACCTGCTCTCATCCAAGGTAATCCTGAAAATCTGTCCTATTAGGGAGGCCTAGGGACAGGTTTAAAAATCAGTAGCCTAACAAAACAGAATAAATACGACCCTTCACTATCAGTAATTTAATCTATTAGTTGAAATAAAAGATGTTTTTACATAAACAGCATTTACCTATCATCATTTTTTTAAATTAACACTTTGAGCTTTATTAGGGATAATCCAGTATAAAACTGTTTAAAAACTTACTTAGAAGCTCTCAGTTTAGTTCTGTTGAAAAAGGTAGCTGGAAAGCCCACTGCAAGTGGGAAATTAGACACCCCCCCCTCCCCCTTCTTTTGCATATGAAAAGACCCTTTACACAAACAGGAGCAAGCTGGAGTAGGTAGCTGACGGTATTCTCCTAAAACTCTGGGGCTTGGTTAGGAGTCTGAAAATCTAAACAATGTTATTTAAAAATAAACAAAACTACATTTAAAAAAAACAAAATTTTTTATGGGCTATATAAATAGATCATCTACAAAACATTTACGCAAATAAAAAATTAGTGTATAATGTCCCTTTAAGAGCTTCAAGGATTTCTACTGGTAGCTCAGGTATTCAAAGCTTATATAGTATCAGCAAAATATAAACTATTACAAGTTTGTTCAAATTCAGTCCCTGAGGGAAAACAAACATGGGAGTCATTTTCTTGTGAGCACAGCTGAGGTGATCAGCTTTTGTAATGCTAATTGTTCCTCAAGAAGAGAAAACAAAATCGGGATATCCAGATCCAGCAGCAAAGCAGTTTATTTTGCTTTTGTCACACATTTATAAAAAACAAAACACAATTTCAGAGAATAATTTAATGGCTGTTGTGTATGTTATCTAGTGATTATTATAGAGTGATTTATCTGCTTTTCCATTAAAGGGACACTGAACCCAAATTGTTTCTTTGGTGATTCAGATAGAGCAAGAAATTTTAAACAACTTTCTAATTTACTTCTATTATCAAATTGTCTTCATTCTCTTTATTTGAAATGCAAAAATGTAAGTTTAAATGCCGGCCCATTTTTGGTGAACAACCTGGGTTGTTCTGGCTGATTGGTGGATAAATTCATAGCTGTGCGGGAAATACAGCTTGGCGCCAGGTTTTGCGGCGCCAAGCTGTATTTCCCGCACTGCTATTGGCTAAGAGGTGGAAACGTCACCTCTCAGCCAAATTGCGTTCTGCCCGTGGGCTGCCTTTAGCAGCTCAGCGCAGCAAACGTTGCTAACAAATAAAGGGGCTTTCAGAATGAAGTATTTTATACTTCATGAATGAGAGTCCCCTTTATTTGTTACGATTGTAAATCCTAGCGTTTCCCAAACGCTAGGCTTTACCGTCTCTTCCCGTGCAGTTTGTCAAAAACTGCTAATTATGTCATATAATTTATGTATGTGCTGGCCCCTAGGGAGATCGTTTATAGTAAAGAGCACAACATGCATCACTCACAAAAATAACAATATATCACCCCTTAGAAGGAATCCATAATAGAACAGTCTGACTCACAGTGCATGGCATGGGGTGGGTCTCCTGCTGCTAAATGAAAATATAAAACTGTGAGAACATGGAGTCCTGGAACTTTCCCTGGCAGAGAGATAATAGTCCAGTGAGCTAGGTAAGAACCAGTTTCATGCAGATGTCTTAGCTGTTTGGGGTTTGCAGCGGAAGCTGCCAGGCCTGCCACACATGTTCAGCTGTTCTTAACATATTTACTGCAGCTTCCTCAACTTTAACCTAGGTGTAACTGTTAATCACATCAGTGAGACTTAGGAAGCACATCTGTAGCAGTCTTGTTCTCCCAGGACATCAGCACCCACTTTTACAGATCAGTGACACTGGGCTCATACCTTACATTCCCCATTTAAATTAAATCTGAAACTGCTATTTAGTTTTCCCTTGTGTGTTTTACAAATGTGTATGCTATGCCTAGTACTTGAATGTGCATGTTTTGTGTGCCTGCATGTATGGGAATGGTGTGTATGTTTTGTATGCCTGCATGTATGGGAATAAGACATGGTGAACGGGGGGGGGGGGGGGGAAGTGGGCCTTTTTGCTCTAAAATGCCCTGGCCTTTTTGCTCTAAAATGCCCTGGCCTTTTTTTTTGGTCCCAGTCCGGCCCCGACCCACATGCGCAGCAGTAATGTATTGGACTTGCATGTATTCGGTCAAAACAGCCCTTTTCCTTGTTTTAATATAACTATTTGCTCGTTAGTCTAGAGGAATTTGGTTACTCATCTAGATTCATATCATATATGATGATGTTCCCTCCAATCACTGCTAGACTTCTGCACGGTAATCCACCACGCCCCCTGACATTGACGTCATCATCCTCATGTCCGCTCTCTATCTGACACTTGGATAGTGACGCAAAAAAAAAGGCGCATATATCATTTTTTTTAGGTTGTTAGTGCACTGCAAACACATACCTCATGGGGTGGAGTGAACTGTCATTTTCCAAAATCTGACTTGAAGTTGAATTTCTTATATTTCCCTCTGGCCGGCTGCAAGTTTACAGTCTCCCAGACAGCAGCTTGCTCTCTCAGCCAGACAGCCACTGACTTGCTTTGCTAACAGACTCAGTCTGAGTGACCAACTGTCTTTGTGCGTGCTCAAATTTTAGTGCTGCATGGGTCTACAAATTTACTTTGTCACTTAATCATGTGACATGTCTGTCACTCAGATTATGCTGCACCAATCCACTGGCACTTGACCTCACCGTACTTTACCAAACACTCAGGAGGTGAAGCACGGCACACACTAACAGCAAAGCCATATAGAAATGGAAGAATTTGGAAGACTAAGTTAAGTGATCAGTGATAAAATGAAAAACAGGCATTGAAATGTCCGGATTTCTACCACAGACATTACCAGACAGAAAACTAAAATACCGGAATGTCCAATCTAATACCGGACACCTGGCAACCTTACTAGTCACCCCCTTCTTAGGTACTGGCAGACACTTTGCAATATGAAAAATGTAAGGCTTTTTAATTTTTTACCCTCCACAGAAATACTGGACAATCTGTCAGTGATTGGCACAATGGTAGGTTGGGTCACACACTGCCTCCCTAAAAGCTCTACCTTTTGATCCCACAATGTACATTTTTCATAACAGTTCAGTAATTTACATATTGGCTGCCAGTAACATACAAATCAATCATTTTAACTTTTTGTCTACCAGTAACATATGTAAACAGAAGTGATCTGAACCCCTTGACTTCTCTCTGTTCTTTCTACTCCATATTTGCATTCAGGTGTATGAGGCCTTTTATAATTAGCTAATACTTAGGGGTAAAAAAATAATAATAAACATTTCAGTGTCCAGTATATTGAAGATCTTACTGGACACCTGGCAACCCTACTGGTCACCACTATCTTCCAAGACAGCCAGTCCTTTTTTTTTTTTTTTTTTTTTTTCTTCTCCACATTTTCATTTAAATATCTCCCCCCCCCCCCCATACCCCCTTTTTCTGTAGCATAGGGATCTACCTCTCCAGTGCTGTGCTGCCCACACACTTCCTGGATTCCCTCCCACATCTCAAGTTGGCACCAGCAGATGATCGTTACACAGTGGCAATGTCACTGTGTAACGATCAGGCATCTGCCCTCATATATGGACCATATGCAGGCAGATGCCTAGACTTCAGGAACTCCCGTTCTTGGCTGTAACTTAACAGCCGAGACTGCTTGAGCTTCCTGAAGCTCTGACGTATGTATCATACAATTTGTATAGTGCTCATGACGCAAGAACACTTATCATACGTGGTAAATTTTTATTTATTTTTTTCTGTGAGAATGAGTTTTGACTTCATGTCCCTTTAAATGCCATAACAGTGAAACATTTACACGCTGTTATGTATTGATCCTGCAAATCTAATTAAACCCAACATGCCGCAACTGGATTAAACACATAGGTAAAGTACCACCCTGGAGCTGCAGAGAATTGCTGGTCTTGACTGGATACTGCTGCTTAGCAGTAGTTGCATGACCCAGCTGGGATTAACTCAAAGGTAGTCGCCTCTGAACAAGTGGTTCTCTGGGCTTCCTGAGTGGTACTGAGTGCAGCAACAAATGAGAGCATATAACTTACACACACTCACTCACTCTCTCTTTTGGAAGCAGAGGAATGTAGGGGAGAAGGTTTAGCAAGGTTAGGCTGATTAGGAATGTACAGAAAATACATAAGCACAATGATCCACTGTATGATGACTGAAAAAATTAATACAAAATCCATCTTTTATTTAGCTCCAGATTATGACAAGTCGCAGTGGCTGGAGGAGAAGGAGAAGTTGGGCTTGGACTTCCCCAATGTACGTGTGATTCTAGGGAGAATGAGCTGACACATAGTGGATTGCTATTTGATCAGTCATGGGGGGGAATTTAAATTTGAACAAGGTAAAAATGCAGGGGGGATGGGGAAA
This sequence comes from Bombina bombina, assembly GCF_027579735.1. Lineage (NCBI taxonomy): Eukaryota > Metazoa > Chordata > Amphibia > Anura > Bombinatoridae > Bombina > Bombina bombina. The sequence continues at coordinate 472,352,189 of NC_069501.1, forward strand.
TTATTTTAATCTAGTTACTCCTTGTATCCTGTAGTTACCATACCTGTTTGATGGGGATGTAAAACTGACTCAAAGTAACACGATACTTCGTTACATTGCACACAAGCACGGATTGTGTAAGAACCTGCCTTTTAGTTTAGCAATTCACTATTAAACCTTGACTTCTCCTGTCCTGTCTTATGGGAATAACATGTATATTATGACTCATTATAACCTCTTTATGGGAGTTCTTCCTTGAAAGTAAGCTTTTCTTGAGTACATAACTTTTACTGTTTAAGTCCATCTTTCACTTTTTTTTTTTTTTCTCTGCAGGTGGTAAGTCAGCAGAATGTCTGTACCAAACAGGGTACTCTCCAGCCTCCTTCACTGTTGATTGAAACATCTGGTTGGAAAGCCCATCTCCTACAACAATCGCTTTATCTTATTCCTACATGCTGTATTTGGCTTCCTATGATATTGTAGTCCTCTATTATGCTTTAAATGTACTATGGCTCACCATCTCTTCTACTGGTTCTAGTGAATCTTTAGCTATTTCACCCCTGTTGTATTTTCGCATCTTTATGGTGGTTTACAATCTTCCCCCCCCCCCCCCCAACCCGCCTTTAGGTCAAAATTATCGCCTTGGGCCTACAGGACGTTTTTGATTCTCACCTCATCATTTTTATTATTTTTTTTTTTCCCATTTGGTGTACACCCACTTTTTGTTATCTTATGCCCTCCCATTTTAATCAACTCAAAAATCCTTTATAATCTATTTGGGAAATCCTAACCTTTTTGTTTATGGTTCTCTATTGTAAAATAACCTTTTAATTTGTTTGTCTACACCAGGAGAGGAGTCTGAAACAACAAAGAACAATGTTTCACTCTTAGAAAACCAAGCTATGGATTTTCGATTCGGTCTTATCATGATTGCCTACAACCCAAAATTTGTGAGTAAAGCACAGGAGAGCATTTGTAAAATATGTGTCAGACTATTTACCTGCTAATTTTATACCTTCCAGGAAGAACTGAAAGGACCATACCTGGAAAAGTTACCTGTGGCTTTGGCAAGATTTTCTAACTTTCTAGGGGACAGATCTTGGTTTGCAGGGGAGAAGGTACAAAAAAAAAAAAAAAAAAGGCGACTGTATTCTAGTAGTAATGTGTACATATCACTTTTATGGATTTATCTTCTTGATCCTTTGCAGATCACATATGTGGATTTTGTGATGTATGATGTTCTGGATCAGCACAAAATGCTGGAACCGTCCTGTCTGCAAACATTCCAGAATCTACAGGATTTCCTAGCACGGTTTGAGGTGATAGGAAGTGTTTCTTATACAGAATTCCACAGAACTACTGTGTACTTCATAAAACATCTTAAGTAGCTATGAACATGGATTACTTGTATGCAGAGATCACAAGTATCGGTTTATAGCAATGCTTGATTCTATCACTACAGGTAGCAGCTCACAGCGATCTAAATTATCAGTCTGAACATAATCAAGGATTATGAAATATTACATAAGCAGTAAAATATTCTTATATACTTATTATCTGTAAACTGAGATGTAAGTAATTTCAGCTAATTTTAAGACCTGAGCATTGTCCAGTAGTCATTCTGGCTGATTCTGTACTATAAAACACTAGCTTTGCCCAAGTTTGCCCACTACTAGCTCAATCATTTCTGTGCCTTCCATTTTTGTGTAATGTTTAGGCTTGTGCATATGGATCCTTCATTAGGATCTGAATGGCGGGAAGTGATATTTGGCTAATTTCAGAGCCGCATTGATTCTGGTGCAAAATCAACACGTTAAGATCTGTGCAGATCCAGATCTAATGTGGTGATCTTGTACCAGAATCAATCAGGCTCCAAAAATAACTTGCTTTCTCTTTTGGATCCGCACAAAGAATCAGAATGCACAAGCCTATATATATAAAAAAAAAAAAAAAAAAGTAAGCATTCTATTGCAGTTATGCACTAGATTTTTTTCTTATTTTTTTCTTCCTGTGTGAGAAGGGCTATTAAAGGACCAGTCAACATAGTAGATTTGCATAAACAACAAATGCAATAGCACTTAGTCCGAACTTCAAAAGAGTAGTAGATTTATTTATTTTTTCTGACAATTTTAAAAGTTATGTCTTTTTCCACTCCCCCTGTACCGTGTGACCACCATCAGCCATTCACAAATGCATACACGTACCATGTGACAGCCATTAGCCATTCACAAATGCATACACACTTATTCTTGCACATGCTCAGTAGGAGCTGGTGATTTAAAAAGTTTAAATATAAAAAGAATGTGCACATTTTGTTAATGGAAGTAAATTGGAAAGTTGTTTAAACTGGCATGCTCTATCTGAATAATGAAAGTTTAATTTTGACTGAGTGTCCCTTTAAATAATCCATTTAACCCATTACTGGTGGTTAAAGCTACAACTCTTTATGCTGGTTGCTGCCATCTTGGAGCTTACGTATTGATGCAGAAGCAGTGCCCATGTATTTTTGTAGTGGTTTAATTTTCTCTTATGTGGGCTTTGCATCTAAAAACCGCAAACGTAGTTTATCTGCTCTATTTGTGTTAATCTGAAGCACAGGCAACTGCTGTAAAAAAACTGGCAACATCACTGATCTTACTGTTAAACACTTGTTACAGGGCACAATAATTGTGTTTTCTAAGATAGCAGCACCTAGTGTAAAACCTGTAAATGGTGTATTGCACACTCTTCCCCCCCCCCCCCTTCTCTTTCCATTCAAACTTGTGCTGCAGGGTGTTGTACAATTTTAATAGCTTCATATATATTCTAATAAAACAGTAGGGTGTGTTTACCATTTACATAACTTCTAGTACCTTACATAATCTTCTCTTCTGTTCCACAGGCTTTGCCTCCTATTACTGCATATATTGCATCTCCTCAGTTTATGAAGACCCCCCTTAACAACCGCATGGCAGCATGGGCCAATCATACATAAATAGGTTGACCTTTACAGAAAAAAAGCACCAAATGTCCAAGAATTTAACTTTGTGCTCCGATGTTTCATTCCCTACTCATCAACCCATATAACATCCTGCTTAATAAATGACGTTCTACTGATTTAACTAAACTACTTGTCCAGTTGTCTTTCTCTGGAAGTGGTGGGGAAATAACAGGGAATCGATGACTTTGAATGTTGATATTACAAATGGTTTTAGTTTTTTTTTTTTTGTGCCAATTTATTTGGTTACTAGTATAGGAAATAACCTACCTCATACTATATCTCAGTGCAAAGTAGTGAATACAGTGCCATTTACTGGGACTTGTTGGTAATGGCAAATTATTTTATATTCTCTCTGTTCTTACAGCTGATCATGTAGTGTGAAACAAAGCAATGTAAAACAGCGCCAAACCTTAATCTTTTTTTCTAAAGTATGAAAAGGGGATGCTACCCCTTTAAGGATATCAAAGAAATAAGTAGTCAAGCCTCGGCATATGTCTAAAAGGACCTTTTTTTTTATTTATCCAAAGTGGTCATAAACAATGTTTCATGCCGCTACTTGGCCCTTAGTCATGTCTCTATGTAATATGCCTGGCTTGTAGTACACTTAAAGGGACATAGTAGTACACTTAAAGGGACATAATACTTAAAAAATGTTTTTACATAAATCTTTTTTTACTACATAAAAATTACAAATGTTTAACAATATTTTAATGATTATATATGAAAATTCTTTTAAAATAATACTTGTAAACTCTACTGCACTGTTATTGTCTTCTCAGCTCTCAAGCTGCTGATTCAGGCTAGTAAACTCTAGGGCAGTGCTTTCCAAACTGTGTGTCGGGACACACTAGTGTGTCTGCAGCAGTGTGTAGGTGTGTCCCTGCTTCAGCACAAATTTTTTTAAATTTAATTTTTTTTTACATTTTTTGTTTTTTTTTGTTTCTGACTTTCCGCCTGCCTGCTTCGCATATCACATGGTTGACACGTGATTGATACCTAGGGGGTCACAGATCATCTTAACCTATTGGCGCAGCTCAGTGGAAACTAAAACTATTCCCATTGGCGACACATTGGCTCCTGACTGCACGTGTAGTCTCCTTAATTGGCTCGTGACTGCATGTGTAGTCAGTGAGTGGGACAGCAGTGTGCTTGCAGCGCGGGCATTAGTCAATTGGACTCACCGAGCTCTGAGGGCGGCAGCTTAAACGCTGAGCTGAAGTCAGTGGGTTTTTTGGCAACTAGCTCCCAGTAGTGCATTGCTGCTCCTGCTCTTGATATATGGATAGGAAGGGGAAGCTTAAAAATGCTTGATGATGAAATGTGAGTGTCTTTATCTAATATTCCACCAAATATTCTGAAATTGTGTTCATCCCATCAACCTCATACATCCCATTAAAATAGTAAGTAGCTATTGGTGTTATTAAACTTTTTTTTAATTCTTGCACACTTACATACTGTTACTTGTAAATACATTTCATTATTATACCATTTATGTACGTGTCCGTATCTCTTAAAACAGTTAAACCTCCTGTTTGCCAGTACAACTGAATTACTGTGTCGCGAAATTATGTAGGTCTAAAAAGTGTGTCGCCAACATAAAAAGTTTGGAAAGCTCTGCTCTAGGGCAATAGGTATCCAATCAAAATTCTTATGTAAATTTATGCTAATATCCTGTGCACTCTGCAAAAAAAACTTTTTCCCCTTGTCAATCATGTGACCAGCTGTGCACTCTTGAAAACTGTGCATGAAGGGACAGCCTCCATTTTCTTTTTCAGTGAGAGGAGCACCTGGTAAATTAGAATGGTTGTTTTTTTTTTTGTTTTTTTTTTTCTCACACCTTCTACTTCAGCTATATCCATTCTATGGCATTAGCTGCATATCTTTACTATTTGCATTCCTCCTACTGCTTACAGCACAGATATTTTCACATTCTGCTACCCATGTTAGTAGGATTGATCTTGAGGCAAATGTTCTCAAAGACTCTCATGCTGCCACTAAACTAATACCTCTGCTACTATTAGAGGCATCAATACGGCAGCTGCAGCATGTGAGTCTGTCTCAGAAACAATCCTACTATTAGAAGCAGAGCAGCAGCATGTGAATCAATCTATATATTGTAGGAGCATCCTGTGACACTCGCATGCTTTTGCTGTAATGATGTGATAAGGATTGTGAAGTTCTGTGAACAACAATCAACATTCCTTAAAGGGACACTGAACCCAAATTTTTTCTTTCATGATTCAGAGCATGTAATTGTAAGCAACTTTCTAATTTACTTCTATTAATTTTTCTTCATTCTCTTGCAATCTTTATTTGAAAAGAAGGCATCTCAGCTAAGGAGCCAGCAAATTGTGGGTTCAGAACCATGGACAGCACTTGTTTAAAGGTGCTGTCCAATCAGCAAGGACAACCCAGGTTGTTCACCTAAAATGGGCCGGCATCTAAACTTACATTCTTGCTTTTCAAATAAACATAACAAGAAAATGAAGACAATTTGATAATAGGAGTAAATTAGAAAGTTGCTTAAAATTGCATGCTCTATCTGAATCACAAAATATTTTTTTTTGGCTACAGTGTCCTTTTAAGTGAATTCCCCATGTGCTTCAGTTAGCTGAAGTAGTGATTTCTTCATTCCCCTCCCTTTCATTTCACTCTTGCTCCTCCCCTCCCTCTCAGAGTTGGTGTCATTTTTCCCCTCCATGCCTGTCCTCACTATACACAGAATAGCTTGTTTGTTATAAGGCAAGGCTTTCACTTTATGTATTCCCCACAAGCTGTCAATGGGATATTCTATAAAAATTAAAAAAAAGAAAAAGAAAAGAAAAAACTATAAACAACTGATCTTTCTCCATTTCAATCTAATAATTCTGCACTTGATGGTATTAAAAACTTTCATCCAATGATTATGATCCCTATTGACGTGAAATTTATTTTTTCTTTATACTTTTTTTCCATAACCATAATAAATAAAAAAAAATTAAAAATCCTTTTTTTTTTCTCCCTCTAAAGTTTCTCAAAGGTGTTGTGTGTATTTGTGTATGTGTATATATATATATATATAATGTGTAATGTATGTGTGTGGTTGCTTGTATTTGTGTTCAAATGTTTTGTCTGTATGTGTGTAAAAGTGGGTGCTAGTATGTGGTGTCTGAATGTAAATGTGGATGCTTTTTTGTGGTGTGTATGTTGGTGCTTGTATGTGGTGTGTTTATGTGTGTAAATGTGGGTGCTAGTATGTGGTGTCTGAATGTAAATGTGGATGCTTTTATGTGGTGTCTGTATGTGTTTAAATGTGGGTGCTAGTATGTGGTGTCTGTATGTGTGTAAATGTGGGTGCTAGTATGTGGTGTCTGTATGTGTGTAAATGTGGGTGCTTGTATGTGGTGTCTGTATGTGTGTAAATGTGGGTGCTTGTATGTGGTGTCTGTATGAGTGTAAAAGTGGGTGCTTGTATGTGGTGTCTGTATGAGTGTAAAAGTGGGTGCTTGTATGTGGTGTCTGTATGTGTGTAAAAGTGGGTGCTTGTATGTGGTGTCTGTATGTGTGTAAAAGTGGGTGCTTGTATGTGGTGTCTGTATGTGGGTAAATGTGGGTGCTTGTATGTGGTGTCTGCATGTAGGTAAATGTGGGTGCTTGTATACGGTGTCTGTATGTGTGTAAATTTGGGTGATTGTATGTGGTGTCTGTATGTGTGTAAATCTGGGTGCTTGTATCTAGTTTCTGTATGCGTTTTAAATGTGGGTGCTTGTATGTCGTGTCTTCTATGTGTTATTTCTCTATTTTTCTCTTTATTTCTCTATTTTTCTCTTTATTTCTCTCTCTCTTATTATCTTTCTTTCTCTCACTGTTTATGGCATAATTACCCAATTGTTGAGGTTTTTTTGCGCGATAGTTATTTTTTTTAGGAATTTATTATATTAAAAAAAATAACACTTGAATAGAGTGAAATAACATTTTCATGTTTATTACATGGGTATATAACAGTACATTGAGAATACTGACATGCCCCTTTCGCATTGTGTTTCAATTAATCCATCTCTTATCATTTACCCTCTAATCAAACACATACTTCATACTCATAGGGGCCCATTTATCAAGCGCTGTACAGAGCTTGAAGGGCTGTGTGTCTGGCAAGCATATAGGCTCGCCAGAAACACAAGTTATGGAGCAGCAATCTGAAGACTGTTGCTCCATAACCTGTCTGCCTGCTCTGAGGATGCGGACAGACATTGCAACAAATCAACCCGATCGAATACGATTGGGTTTATTGACACCCTCTACTAGATTGGCCGCTAATCTGCAGGGGGCGGCGTTGCACCAGCAGTTCTTGTGAACTGCTGGTGCAATGCTGTATGCGGAGAGCGTATTGCTCTCCTCATTCAGTGAGGTCTGTCGGACATGATCCGCTGATCGGATCATGTCGGACAGGCCTTTCATAAATAGGCCCCATAGTATTTTATTTCATTTTATTTCTCTTTCTCTCTCTCTTTATTTCCCAATTTATCTTTCTTTCTTTCCCTTTTTCTCTTTCTTGCTCTCTTTCTTTCATGTAATTAGCAAGAGTCCATGAGCTAGTGACGTATGGGATATACATTCCTACCAGGAGGGGCAAAGTTTCCCAAACCTCAAAATGCCTATAAATACACCCCTCACCACACCCACAATTCAGTTTTACAAACTTTGCCTCCGATGGAGGTGGTGAAGTAAGTTTGTGCTAGATTCTACGTTGATATGCGCTCCGCAGCAAGTTGGAGCCCGGTTTTCCTCTCAGCGTGCAGTGAATGTCAGAGGGATGTGAGGAGAGTATTGCCTATTTGAATGCAGTGATCTCCTTCTACGGGGTCTAGTTCATAGGTTCTCTGTTATCGGTCGTAGAGATTCATCTCTTACCTCCCTTTTCAGATCGACGATATACTCTTATATATACCATTACCTCTGCTGATTCTCGTTTCAGTACTGGTTTGGCTTTCTACAAACATGTAGATGAGTGTCCTGGGGTAAGTAAATCTTATTTTCTGTGACACTCTAAGCTATGGTTGGGCACTTTGTTTATAAAGTTCTAAATATATGTATTCAAACATTTATTTGCCTTGACTCAGAATGTTCAACTTTCCTTATTTTCAGACAGTCAGTTTCATATTTGGGATAATGCATTTGATTTAATCATTTTTTCTTACCTTCAAAAAAATTTGACTCTTCCCTGTGGGCTGTTAGGCTCGCGGGGGCTGAAAATGCTTCATTTTATTGCGTCATTCTTGGCGCGGACTCTTTTGGCGCAAAAATTCTATTTCCGTTTCCGGCGTCATACGTGTCGCCGGAAGTTGCGTCATTTTTTTGACGTTATTTTGCGCCAAAAATGTCGGCGTTCCGGATGTGGCGTCATTTTTGGCGCCAAAAGCATTTAGGCGCCAAATAATGTGGGCGTCTTATTTGGCGCGAAAAAATATGGGCGTCGCTTTTGTCTCCACATTATTTTAGTCTCATTTTTCATTGCTTCTGGTTGCTAGAAGCTTGTTCTTTGGCATTTTTTCCCATTCCTGAAACTGTCATTTAAGGAATTTGTTCAATTTTGCTTTATATATATATGTTGTTTTTTCTCTTACATATTGCAAGATGTCCCACGTTGCATCTGAGTCAGAAGTTACTACAGGAAGATCGCTGTCTAGTGCTGAATCTACCAAAGCTAAGTGTATCTGCTGTAAACTTTTGGTAGCTATTCCTCCAGCTGTTGTTTGTATTGATTGTCATGACAAACTTGTTAAAGCAGATAATATTTCCTTTAGTAAAGTACCATTGCCTGTTGCAGTTCCTTCAACATCTAAGGTGCAGAGTGTTCCTGATAATATAAGAGATTTTGTTTCTGAATCCATATAAGAAGGCTATGTCTGTTATTTCTCCTTCTAGTAAACGTAAAAAATCTTTTAAAACTTCTCTCCCTACAGATGAATTTTTAAATGAACATCATCATTCTGATTCTGATGGCTCCTCTGGTTCAGAGGATTCTGTCTCAGAGGTTGATGCTGATAAATCTTCATATTTATTTAAAATGGAATTTATTCGTTCTTTACTTAAAGAAGTACTAATTGCTTTAGAAATAGAGGATTCTGGTCCTCTTGATACTAATTCTAAATGTTTGGATAAGGTATTTAAAGCTCCTGTGGTTATTCCAGAAGTTTTTCCTGTTCCTAATGCTATTTCTGCAGTAATTTCCAAGGAATGGGATAAATTGGGTAATTCATTTACTCCTTCTAAACGTTTTAAGCATTTATATCCTGTGCCGTCTGACAGATTAGAATTTTGGGACAAGATCCCTAAAGTTGTTGGGGCTATTTCTACCCTTGCTAAACGTACTACTATTCCTATGTCAGATGGTACTTCGTTTAAGGATCCTCTAGATAGGAAAATTGAATCCTTTCTAAGAAAAGCTTATCTGTGTTCAGGTAATCTTCTTAGACCTGCTATATCTTTGGCTGATGTTGCTGCAGCTTCAACTTTTTGGTTGGAAACTTTAGCGCAACAAGTAACACATCGTGATTCTCATGATATTCTTCTTCTTCTTCAGCATGCTAATAATTTTATCTGTGATGCTATTTTTGATATTATCAGAGTTGATGTCAGGTTTATGTCTCTAGCTATTTTAGCTAGAAGAGCTTTATGGCTTAAAACTTGGAATGCTGATTATGGCTTCTAAATCAACTTTACTTTCCATTTCTTTCCAGGGTAACAAATTATTTGGTTCTCAGTTGGATTCCATTATTTCAACTGTTACTGGTGGGAAAAGGAACTTTTTTACCACAGGATAAAAAATCTAAAGGTAAAAAACAGGGCTAATAATCGTTTTCGTTCCTTTCGTTTCAACAAAGAACAAAAGCCTGATCCTTCATCCTCAGGAGCAGTTTCAGTTTGGAAACCATCTCCAGTCTGGAATAAATCCAAGCCAGCTAGAAAGGCAAAGCCTGCTTCTAAGTCCACATGAAGGTGCGGCCCTCATTCCAGCTCAGCTGGTAGGGGGCAGGTTACGTTTTTTCAAGGAAATTTGGATCAATTCTGTTCACAATCTTTGGATTCAGAGCATTGTTTCAGAAGGGTACAGAATTGGTTTCAAGATGAGACCTCCTGCAAAGAGATTTTTTCTTTCCCGTGTCCCAGTAAATCCAGTAAAAGCTCAAGCATTTCTGAAATGTGTTTCAGATCTAGAGTTGACTGGAGTAATTATGCCAGTTCCAGTTCCGGAACAGGGGATGGGGTTTTATTCAAATCTCTTCATTGTACCAAAGAAGGAGAATTCCTTCAGACCAGTTCTGGATCTAAAAATATTGAATCGTTATGTAAGGATACCAACGTTCAAGATGGTAACTGTAAGGACTATCTTGCCTTTTGTTCAGCAAGGGAATTATATGTCCACAATAGATTTAAAGGATGCATATCTGCATATTCCGATTCATCCAGATCATTATCAGTTCCTGAGATTCTCTTTTCTGGACAAGCATTACCAGTTTGTGGCTCTGCCGTTTGGCCTAGCTACAGCTCCAAGAATTTTTACAAAGGTTCTCGGTGCCCTTCTGTCTGTAATCAGAGAACAGGGTATTGTGGTATTTCCTTATTTGGACGATATCTTGGTACTTGCTCAGTCTTTACATTTAGCAGAATCTCATACGAATCGACTTGTGTTGTTTCTTCAAGATCATGGTTGGAGGATCAATTTACCAAAAAGTTCTTTGATTCCTCAGACAAGAGTAACCTTTCTGGGTTTCCAGATGGATTCAGTGTCCATGACTCTGTCTTTAACAGACAAGAGACGTCTAAAATTGATTGCAGCTTGTCGAAACCTTCAGTCACAATCATTCCCTTCGGTAGCCTTATGCATGGAAATTCTAGGTCTTATGACTGCTGCATCGGACGCAATCCCCTTTGCTCGTTTTCACATGCGACCTCTTCAGCTCTGTATGCTGAAGCAATGGTGCAAGGATTACACGAAGATATCTCAAACAATATCTTTAAAACCGATTGTTCGACACTCTCTAACATGGTGGACAGATCACCATCGTTTAATTCAGGGGGCTTCTTTTGTGCTTCCGACCTGGACTGTAATTTCAACAGATGCAAGTCTCACAGGTTGGGGAGCTGTGTGGGGATCTCTGACGGCAAAAGGAGTTTGGGAATCTCAGGAGGTGAGATTACCGATCAATATTTTGGAACTCCGTGCAATTTTCAGAGCTCTTCAGTTTTGGCCTCTTCTGAAGAGAGAATCGTTCATTTGTTTTCAGACGGACAATGTCACAACTGTGGCATACATCAATCATCAAGGAGGGACTCACAGTCCTCTGGCTATGAAAGAAGTATCTCGAATTTTGGTTTGGGCGGAATCCAGCTCCTGTCTAATCTCTGCGGTTCATATCCCAGGTATAGACAATTGGGAAGCGGATTATCTCAGTCGCCAAACGTTACATCTGGGCGAATGGTCTCTTCACCCAGAGGTATTTCTTCAGATTATTCAAATGTGGGAACTTCCAGAAATAGATCTGATGGCGTCCCATCTAAACAAGAAACTTCCCAGGTATCTGTCCAGATCCCGGGATCCTCAGGCGGAGGCAGTGGATGCATTATCACTTCCTTGGAAGTATCATCCTGCC